>NC_080104.1:49454819-49755236 GCF_950005125.1 Chionomys nivalis | reverse complement strand
CTGAATAGTTTTCCAATGAAGCACTCATTCTTCCCTGAATCAAACTGATTGACTTATAAAATTGTGGGACTTTGTTTAAACACATTAGGCCTTTAAAAATGCCCTAAAAAGTAAAATTTAGGGGGTGCTTTATTTTGTTTGAAAATTACTAACCTTCACACGCTGTAATATGTAACATTACCTGCTGTTTCTGCCGTCACCCTTTGTGAGACAGCTCTTCCTCTGGACGTGCTGTTAGGAGCAGCCATTTCCTGGCTCCAGTGTTTCTCTTATGCTTCGTTGCTTTTACTGATGATGAAAACAGACATAAACATGGTCTTTGAAGAAGATAGTGCTACTCAGTCTTAACCTCAGAAAATTCCATGCATCTTAGTTTCTGGAAATGTCTTTCACAGTTACAGAAACTAAACATAATGAGGATTTACATACTACAGAATACTATTCATTGGTCCTTATTATCAAATTCAGTTCCGGTTTGGGGTGTTCTTGAAGAACATTTGATATGCTTAACATTAAAAGATGAATATTTTAAGGCTTGACCTCTACTTCACCCATGAATACCACAACTTTGAAAATGTAGTGAGGGTTCAAACAGCAGGTAATCAATTGGGGGTCAAAAAGACCTAAGCTTTCTCAGACACCATACTTTTATGAAAGTTACCTAATACGAATGTGAAACAAATTCATCTGTTTTAATATTAGCATTCTCTCCTTTACATATTAAACAGTTAGTAATGAACCCCTCTAGTAAGATTACCAAGTCATAAGAATCAAGCAAATATATTTTTAACTTAGTAGACTTTAAATCAATTAATCTTAGTTCTTTTATGCTCTTTTTAAAAATCTGTATTGAAGAAGATAGCATTACAGAAGAAAACAGTATGTTATAAATGATGACTAGAATGCAGGTCCTTTTCTGTTTCTGGATTGTAGGATGTGGAGCCTGTCTCTTGTTCTTCCAGGGCCTTAATTTCTGCATATAGAGAAAAAACATTTAAATATAATAATTGTTGGATGTTCTCAAACAGGAGCCCTGCTCTTAGGAGTTTAGGTTCCTCTCTATTATTTATAGTTGATGAAGGTTATTTAATAGCCTTCCTGTCTCCCTAGCTCTTCCTTGCCTACTTTTTCCTCCCCTTTATTCTTGACTGCCTCATCTTCCTTTTTATCTTCCTAGGATGTTCCAACAAAATTGGTGGCAAAAGCGGTTCCCTTGCCAATGACTGTTCGTGGACACTGGTTTTTGAGCCCAAGGACCGAGTATACAGTAGCGGTACAGACTGCCTCAAAACAAGTTGACGGTGATTATGTTGTGTCTGAATGGAGTGAGATTATAGAATTCTGTACAGCAGGTAAGGAGCTGTGGTTTATATTGATTAACGTTCTAGGAAAGCTAATCATCAACATACACTTTTTGTACCTACAAGGCGAGTAAGCATTGCATCGGAGGGGTGGTGCTGTTGGTAGTATTGCTTAATGGGTATTGTATCGGCTGGAGGGAGCTGAGTTCCCAGACAAGCAGCTTGAGTGGTGGAATCAGACTGCCCTTTGCTGCATGTGTAGTTTTTTTTAAAGTAAAATAAAAACTGATGCAATTTCTGAATAAAATCAATATTCATGGACTCCCATCCTGTAAAGAGCGTGTTCATATCTATTTATCTTTCACTATGTCATTTTCAGAGATATTGAAGGAAAGAAACCAGAAACAGCATTTAGGTTAGAGATAGACCTAGGTAGATGCCAAGCAGAAATATTTGTTATTTTTACCTAAGTTCTGGAGGAGCTTGAAAAGGCTATTTATAAACTATTGCCCTGTTTGTACATCTTTGCTTCATTACAAACTTCCTAAGCAGTCATCTGTCCGAGAAACCTGATGTGGAGGGCCTGTCCTCTGCTGGAACCCCACACTCCATTGGAGTGGTCCAGTCTTTTCATAGAAGCGCTGACGTTCTTTCCTCCTGCTCCTCTGTCCACTCAGTCACACAGAGCGTGTTCGTTGAGTGCCCTAGAGCACTTTTGCCATCCTCTCCTTTTGTTTTTTAGGATGGGGCTTTACTGCTTCCTCTTTACCTGGATGACATTTTTCCTATTAAACAAATTCAGAGAGGGCTAGAGAGATGGCTCTGCTGGTAAACTGCTTGCCTTGCATGAATGCAGACTTGACGAATCCCAGAACCCACTTTACAAAGCCAGGCATGGTGGCACATGCTTGTTATCCCAGCTCTGGAATGGCAAAGGCAGGTAGATCTCTGGGACTCTGAGGACAAGGAGCCTAGCTTCTTGGAAAGCATTAGGCCAGTGAAAGACCCTGTCTCAAAAAATAAGGTGGATGGCACTTGACACTTGAGGTGACCTCTGGCCTCCACACTGTGCACATACATACACTCAGCTACAGAAAAAAAAAATTAGAAAGAGGCTGTTTAACATGAAAAAGCTTATTGAAAAAATCTAGAAAACAATTTACTCATCTGTTTCCAGGTCGTTTAGCAACTCCCACATCTGTGGCAAACTTCAGATAAGACCCAACCTCTTCTTACCTGGCCACACACTTGCGTTCTTTCAGATGCAGCTCATGATTAGCTACTACTTATCCTGGTATCTGTGAACTCTAAGGGCGTGCTAAGTGGCCGAAAGTCTGTCTCATTTTGGTTTTATCTTCATGCCTCTTTGTTCTATGACGAAGCTGCTAAGAATGTTAACACTCTTGACTGCCAAAGATTTCAGTATTTGAGAACAAGGTAAAAAGTTTCTCACAAGTACCATATTTGTTTATATTTCCCTATATCTCATGGATTATAAAAGCCCCCGTTTTAATGTATTGTAAAGAAAATTGCCAATTAAATATGGCAATGTTTTCTTATTGCATTTATTGTTAGGCAGCATCAGAGATGTTAAAATGTAAAGAAATAGTGTAGGATAAGTTAAGTGTAATTATGATAGTTTGGTAATCAGAAGTGAAGCAGCTAAAGATGCCAATATTGTATTAACAGCAAGCAGAGCTCTCTGGAGATACCGTCCCTGTGTCTGCTCTATCACGTTGGAATTCCTATCCCGCTCTGGAATCCACCTCACATTTAGTCCTTTTCCTGAATCCCTTTTTATTTGTTTTTGTAGCACCAGGAAGGTTTGTGGGAGGTCCTTCACCTTAATTTTTATCAACAGAGCAAGATCCATACCAATGCAAAGTATCCATCTCTATAGTATATCTGTATTAAAGGTTTAAGTCAGACATACAGACATGCTGTCTTTTGATGCTGTGCTGTTGTAGAATAGCCACAATCAAAAAGTCTAAACTGGAATGCTCCGAATCTGAACCTTTTTAAATATGTATGTATGAGTGCCTGCACAAATGCCTGTGCGTTAGTGTGGGGGGGGGGCAGAAAGGGGCATCAGGTCCCTGTGACCACACGGTGCTCACATGTAGGTGCTGGGAATTGAACCAGGTTCTCTGAAAGAGCAACAAGTGCTCTTAACTGCTGTACCATCTCTTCGGCCCCTGAAATCTGAAACATTTGAGCACAGATAAAAGCGCTCAGAATATTTTAAACTTTGAAGGAGTTTTGATTTTTGAAATAATAAAACCATTAAAGTATATGCAAATATTATAAACTCCCCAAACTAAAAATCTGAAGCACTTCTGGTAAGTATTGCTAGTAAGTAGAACCCCACCTGGAGTACAAGCATTTTTAAGTGTAAATACACACAAAAAATATTTTGGTATTTTTCCACTCGAGGGAGCTACATAATTTATCTGCCAGAGGCTACTTTGTACCAAAGAAAAAAAATATGACTTCATTAGCTTAAAGAAGGTCTTTGGTTGTTCCAATACACACGCACACACGCTCTGATATATAAGCTGTCAGGTGAATGCTTTTTTTTTTTTTACTTCAAGCAATAAAAGGAAGTAAAAGCATGTTTTCATAGAGCAATCTCTATGGCTTTCTCATTTTTCCTACATCTCATAGCATTTGTGCAGAATTACGAGGAAAATGACAAGTCAGCTTTTAACTGTTCTATAGTATTTCTCTATAAATTACCCTTCTTTATTTTCATAGTTAAAAGATGAAGAATACTTGCTGTTCAGGTTTAGCAAGTGGTCCAGAACCATTTCCTCTAAGTTTTATCTGTGCCCTTGAGTAGGGGTGCTTGTGGGTAGGGGTGCTGGTGGGTGTAGGTACTGGTGGGTAGGGGTGCTGATGGGTAGGGGTGCTGGTGGGTAGGTGTGCTAGTGGGTAGGGTGCTGGTGGGTGTAGGTACTGGGCGGTAGGGGTGCTGGTGGGTAAGGGTGCTGGTGGGTAGAAGTGCTGGTGGGTGTAGGTACTGGGGGGTAGGGGTGCTGGTGGGTAGGGATGCTGGTGGGTAGAAGTGCTGGTGGGTGTAGGTACTGGGCGGTAGGGGTGCTGGTAAGTAGGGATGCTGGTGGGTAGGGGTGCTGGTGGAAGATGTGCTGTTGAGTGCCACTTGCTTGGCTGTTGAACATGGTTGCTTCAGAATCTTTAATTTGAAAGATTAAAAAGTACAAGAATATTCTAAGAAATAACCTTGAACCACAAAAATATTTATATAGAAATAAAAATAAGGCACAGAAAGACGACAAAATTTTTCTTGATACCTTCTTATTTATCAAGTTTAACTCCCTAAAGATGTATATTAATAATCCCTAATTTATAAAGCATGTAGCTGGCACTTTTGGTACTGTGGTCCTCAATAATAGACTTTTAAATGTTTCAGATTACTCAAAAGTTCATCTAACACAGCTGCTGGAGAAAGCTGACGTGATTGCGGGACGCATGCTTAAGTTCTCTGTGTTCTATCGGAACCAGCACAAAGAGTATTTTGACTATGTTAGGTAAGAATCACTGTTATTTACTTGTTTGGGTATCTTGACTGCATGCATTTCTATATACCACATTCTCACAGAGGCCAGAGAGGGTGTAGGGTCGCCTGGAACTGTAGTTACAGGTGGTTGTCAGTCATCACGTGAACTGGGAATTGAACCTGAATTCTCTAGAATTGCAGCAAGCATTCTAATCTGCTGAGCCATCTCTCCAGCCCCAAGAGACAAAGGCTTTTAAAATGACATAGTACAGTGGTTCTGAACTTGTACACACAACCCAAAGTATCTGTTTTGTTTTGTTTAGGCTGGTTGTGGCGGCTCACCCTGATAGTACTAGCATTTGAGAGGATGAGGCAGGAAGGTCACCTTGAGTTCTAGCTCAGCTTAGGCAACAGCCAAGAGACCTATATCAAAACAACAACATAATAAATAAGAGCTCTAATCACTTTAAGTGAGTTATAAAGGATTTTTTACTTGAAAGCACTATTTATGAAAACAAGGAAGTCTTGTTTCTTTTAATTTTTACATACTTTTCTAATTTCTTTGAAATCAAAATCATGTTTCAAAATGAGCTCCAAGCTGTGGCAAATGCAGTAGCACTGAGAAAGAAATGTCTAGCATATATGTTCTAGAAGAAGTATTCCGTAGTCACTTTATTCACCACTGAGAGAAGCAACCTGTGAGGAACGTTTCTGCCCTCCTGCTGTCCAGGAAGACATGGGGACAGGCAGTGCAGCACTCTTAGAGCACCAGACAACTTGGTAGACCGTGGCCTGAAGTGCTAGGCTAGCCCCTCCTTAGGGCCCACCCCAGGGACTCCTTCCACTAGCAAGGTTGGTTCTACCACGTGCTCTAACTGCACCACCAGCTGGAGAC
The DNA here is from genome assembly GCF_950005125.1 of Chionomys nivalis. NCBI lineage: Eukaryota > Metazoa > Chordata > Mammalia > Rodentia > Cricetidae > Chionomys > Chionomys nivalis. Next base: position 49,749,523 of record NC_080104.1, on the reverse strand, counting down.
CAAATGTTCAACCACAAGAGCCTGAGGGGATGTTTTCTATCCCCCCCCCCCTTTGAACAAAAGCCAAGTGCTTTGTTGTGCCAGGTATTTGTATGTATTTTGATGAAAGGCCAACATATCTGCCTTTTGTTTGAATATCTTATAAATTCAAATTTTATTCTGTTGTTCTCTTAACCAGCCTAAAGTCTATATAATTTCTGGTGGATGCCATTCACTTAATTTAAACTGAATGGAAAATTATTGTGCTTATCAGCTGCTAATGCAGAATGACTTAGTATATTCAGCAAGAGAAGTTTCTATATTTTTAGCATAAAATTTGAAAACCAAAAAATTTCCACTCTTGCTGCTGCCTCCAAAAGAAACACATCAACAGAAAACAGATCTTGGGTGTAGGTTCAGGTTCCTGGGATCCTGCCAATGACTGCTAAGTGTGGCCACTGGAGGTCAGTATTTCTCTAGGATTTTTTTGATTCTTCCATGGGAAGAGCCTTTCTATAACTGTTAACATTTGCTTAATTTGTTCTCAGAAATGTTTCCAAAAGTACAAAAAGTTAGCATCAAAGTACCTGGAAAAGGATAAAGTAATTGTACACATTACATGATTTAATTCCAGCCCATGAGCATGAAAGATGTGTGTACCAACAACAGAATGTACTTTTGTTTTAATTCCAAAAATAACATCTAGTAAAACCCATGTAAATTATATCTTGAAGTATTACATACAAATACAGTTACTAGGGCATGGGTAGATTTCAGCATTTTTTAAAGCCTTATTTAAAAAAAAAAAGAAGCCCTTTCTCAGCTGGAGATGGAGCTCTGATGACAGAGTGCTTGCCTGGTGTGCAGTGGTCGAGGTTCAAACTCCAAAACTACAAATAACAACAACAACAACAAAAATACTTCAGTCTCCTATGCAGTGAACTTTAGTAAGGGCATTTACTTCCATGGCCCTTGATTTGCCTTTTAATTAGTAAACTATCATCAAGATACATTTCCTTGATTAGGATCCCTTTAAGATGTTATCTTCAGAATGCTTGATTGGCTATGAATGAATCTTACAATTACCTGATAATCTTCACAGATCATCATAACTGAAAAAAATCATGGATAAATTCTGAACTAATTTTGGTCTTGTCTAAAAAAAAAAATAAATAACACTAAATGATCATGCCCTTACCTTGAATGAAAATCTCTTGCTCTGTTGTCTTTGTTCCTGTTCACTAGTTACCTTGGGTGTCTCCCTACCTGGTTGTGTTTTTCAAGACTCCCCTGTGCTTGGTAGACCAGTGTAGCAATTCCTGTACTTTTGCTGCCAAACTATTTGTCCTCTTAGTTGGTGCTCTGTCACTGAAAATAAGACACATTTCAAAGCTTCAAGTTCTGTGTATGTTCCCTACTTTTATTATTCCATGGAAATGTACTCATAGGGGCACATAAGTACCTGGGGTTTATAGGAGAGTGAAGTGAGGTGTATCCATTTTGAAGAGCCAAAATAAAATAGATAAAGGCTTTCCTGTTCTTCCTCCCAAGTATAATTTAAAATCCTCTAATTTTTGTATAAAATACAAGACTATGAAATGAAAGGTAGAAAGTGGAACGTGGCTCAACTAAAAACCCTGAAAAAATACTGGGTTAGTTCTCTGTGTCTCCATTTACCCCATATGTGCTAGACTGTGTGCTAAAGAAACTGGCAACCTAGAGATGCCCATGGCACAGATCACAAGAACAAAAGGCCTGGCCCTTTACCCAAAGGACCAGGAGAAAACTGCTCCATCCACTTTCAGCTAAAGCCATGGGTATGTGGGAATCAGTCACATGCTACCAGCAGAGGCCAGTGGAGTCTTTCCACCCTTGTAATTACTCTACCTGATCTCCTGCTAGAGTGGTTACAAGAATGCTGAATTACTGAGTCAGGAACCTGAACTTCCTGCCACTGACTATAGGGAGTGAGGCTTATAGTTCTGTGTTACTGAAGACAACTGGAGAGAATGATCTGTCCCAGCCAGACTGTGTTCACTGAGTACAGTGGAAACTTAATGTTACTGGAAACCTAAAGGACAACTTAGATATCCATCCTTATCTAATAATAATAAAATGTATATAGTATATAGTCAGAGGGGCCTACTGAAATATTAGATTTAAATCAGACCCAGAGTCTAACATCAATAATCAGTAAACATAGAACCTGGACGAGGAAGAAATATTGAAGACCAACATAGCTTTAACTTATAGAAAATACACATAGAAAACTTTTGATAGGCAATTGAAAACACACTGGGAACAAAAATGCACAAAGCAACATGAAGAACCGATGTTTTTAGAACTGATTTAAACACAGTATGTGGAGAGAGTAACAGTAGGAATATAAAAGAGCAGTGGGTGGACTGGAGCAGGACAAGAGGAAAAAATACCAGTAAACTTGAAGAGCAAATAGAAACTACCCAAACTGAGAAAGACATGAAAATAAGGATTGTCAGATACCATGACTATGTGGAACACAGCATCTGGGTTGGGTTCTCGGAGATCCAGAAAGGACAGGAGGGTGGGGCTGAGACTCATGGAGCTGGAATAGTTCCAAAGGTCATAAACAGCATATGCCTATGAATTTTATCTGAGAAACCCCCAAATGGAATAAGTTCTGAAGAAATTTATCCCAGGGTGCATCGGAAACTCCTGAAAACTGAGTGAAGAAGACAACAATTGGAGTTGGAGAAAATACAGTCTTTGCTCCTGGACAGCCCACTGTTTCTCACGAGGCCTCCCTGTGAGCTCGTGCTTCCTTGAACCTACATTTTTAATAAGCTCTATTGGATAGTTGTCAGGTGGAGGATTCTGAGGCCTGCTGCTGTTCTAACTATGGTGGTAGGTAAAAAACAAACAAACAAAAAAACCTTCCTTACCAGAGTACTACCTTGGACTTTGTATTCTTTAACATGCTGGTAGGCATCCAGCAAGAAAAAGAAGCACTGGGGAATTCTGGAGATAACTCAATGAGACTTCCATCTATGAAAGTGTAAACGGAGTTGAGCTACTAATAAGACACAAAAGCAACCTGCAAATATCAAGATGCAGTTTTACTCTGCTTGAGAACGGAAGGTAGTCCCGTCACCCACCAGCAGCAGGAGACAGAAGCCAGCCTTTCTGGAGCCACAGAGTTCAGACATGAGGAAGTCAGGAAGACACCCAAGGCTCGCTTCCTCTGTGCCTTAGATCTGCTGTGTGGTGCCTCACACTGGGAATTCAAAGAGAGGAAAGTGTCAAGGAACTGGATGATAGAGTCTCAGGCCAAATAGAAGGCAAGGAGTGGGTAGTGGGTTTGGGGGCAAATGAGAATAGCTGACGCTGTCAAACAGGCTGCAGGAAGTAACCTGTGTCTGGTCTGGGTTAAAATGGCAAAAACATAAGGTGCAAAACACTTCCACCCAGTCTAAGTAGAGAGTAAAAGTTCTTACTTTTAATCACTTCTAAATAACAAGAAATATAACTCTACAGACTCCCAAGGCAGAAATAGAGATTAACCGTGAAAGCCTGTCTTTTGTGTCTTCACTCTAATCTTAATTTGAAAACATGTTGGGACTCGTTCTAGGGCTTTTGCTATACAATTATATCTAAAAGGGTTAGGTTCTCTTTTCACATTAATAAGTAATGTTTCACATTAATAAGTAGTGTTACCAATTTACATTTAAAATATACACCCTAACAGGTTTTTTAACTGTCTGTCTTCTGTAGTATGAATGTACTATCACTTGACCTGTGGATCTTCTGTGACCAGCAGTCAATAACAAACATTGTTATGACATTTGATAAACACTGTGTAATAATAACCAGGGCAGTAGAAATTCCGTCTTCAGCCAGGTGTGGTATTGTGCCAGCACTTGGGATTCTGAGTTGGGAAATTCTCAGTTGAGGCTACCTGGGGCTTCAAAGTGAGACTTTGTCTCCAAAAAAGAAAAAAAAATCTACTTCTTCAAAAAAAATTAATTTCACTTTGTTAACTTCCGAAACTGGAATGATGAGAACATTTGTTTTTAAATCTTACAGGCTTTCTTTGTTCTATTCTTTTGTTGACTGCAAGACCTCCTAGGTTCAGAAATTCTATCATGTATCTTGGCAGCTTGCCATTGTATTAAGTATTTTGCACAATGTTTCTGATTGATTCTATTTCATGATTTTATTGGAAAATCTGTTATGCATTGAAATTTATTTCCTTGTTGTCTTGCATTTTTTATCTGGATTCTAATGAGTTTCCTTGGAATCCTCACTCTGAATTGTTTTTCAAGCATTTCATATATTATGGATTGTTTTCCTTTGGAGTTATTCTATTTCATTTTTCTCAGTCTGTGCATCTGGAAGAAAGTTAAAATTCTATGAAACATCTACAGTAAAAACATTTTTTCATTCTGACATCATTCAGATGGCATATTGAACTCATTAGGCTAGTTGCTTTTGAGTTTGATCACAGAAGTGAAGGGTAGTTTCTGATTTGTCTTGCAATGATGTCCCTGCTATCAGTGGTCTAGCTTTCTGTGGCTCATCAGGCAGCTGTGTGACTGCACAGACAGTTACACAGACAGTAACTCCACAGTCTAGCACTGATGGTACTGGATCCTGTGGAGAGGACGGTCACATGGTACCCCAGAAAGACAGGAGACTCCAAGAGTTGACACCACAGCTGCTGTCTTCAAACCAGAGTATGACAGAGACCTTCCTGTAGTCTCTGAGACCAGAGCGCAATGGAGATCTTCCTGCAGTCTTTGAGAATGAACATTGAGAGATGCCTCTGTCCACAGCGGCAGCAGCCCAGTTCTGGGGTCACCAGACAGGATGGACAATCCTTGGTAGATAGCACACATTTAAACCAAGTTCTACTTAGCAGTGTTCATATATTCAATGCTTAGTTTTCTTTTTAATGTCACTTATGAAACCCCTGAAGTTCAAATGGAGCTAATTTCACCTGTAAGATTTCTAATTGCAGTTCAGTATTTTAGTCAGTCCAGGAAATTTATTTCATTGTTAAAGACCTCCAAGGCTTGTAGATCATCTTTATCTTAGGTCCAAGGCTGTGGTAAGTACTGTCAAAAGATATATTACCCTTGGTCTGGTGAAAGCCGGGCCATCCAAGTCTTTAACAGTAGGTAGAGATTTTTGTGCTATTCAAAGCTGTAAATCAGTAAATTTCCCACTATTGTATTGAGCAGTGGCTATTTCCTTTCTCCCGCAGAGAACACCATGGGAATGCCATGCAGCCTTCTGTCAAGGATAATAGTGGCAGCCATGGCTCACCCATCAGTGGAAAATTAGAAGGCATCTTCTTCAGCTGCAGCACTGAGTTCAATACAGGGAAGCCACCCCAGGATTCACCGTATGGAAGATACAGGTTTGAGATTGCAGCAGAAAAACTTTTCAACCCCAATACTAACTTATACTTTGGGGACTTCTACTGTATGTACACTGCTTATCATTATGTGATTCTTGTCATTGCCCCTGTGGGATCACCAGGAGATGAATTCTGTAAGCAGCGCCTTCCTCAACTCAATTCCAAGGATAATAAGTTTTTGACCTGTACAGAAGAAGATGGGGTGCTGGTGTACCACCACGCCCAGGATGTCATTTTAGAAGTCATTTACACTGACCCCGTGGCTCTTTCTCTGGGCACCGTGGCAGAAATCACTGGTCATCAGCTCATGAGTTTGTCTACCGCAAATGCAAAGAAAGACCCCAGCTGCAAAACCTGTAACATCAGTGTTGGACGTTAACGCCACTTTCATACCCTCCCCTGCCCTGTCTTCCCATAGGAGCATTGCCCTCTGTTGTTCATTTTCATCACCAGATGTCCCACTGAAGCATGCATATGCCGCTGTCACAAAAAGCAAACTATCATTCAGAGCCTTTGTGTGTCTTCTGGCCCACCCTGTCCACCACTTTCAAGGATGTCCCCAAGTTGTCCTGACACTGTGTTTGCCTAGATGCTGCAATGCTTTTATGTTTCCTTTATGCCAAACATAACAAGACAGTTATATAGACCGCTTTAGCAAAGTACAAAATAATGGCTTCTAAATGGTGTTTAAATATGCATCCATTTAATCTACTGAATAAATATTGGGGTAACTCCAAACCGCATGAAAGGGTGTAATTGCAGCATGAGTTAAATCTTAAAGCCTAGATTGTCAGCACTTCCACCTTGTTGTTTGACAATGTTATTTATGTTATTTATATTAGCTAACAGCAAAGTTACTGTGCTTCAACATAATAAATATAATAGAAAAATATTTTATTTGTATGTTGTATAAAATATTTACAATCATATAGAATATAGTTACATTTTAATAGCAATTGTATACATCTCACGAAACCATTTCCCTTATCAAAGATGTAATTTGTAAACCTTAAATAGTTGTGTATCTGTCCTGTTACAAGTAGATGACTTCAATTAAACAAATTTATGAAGGCCGTTACTCTGATTCATCAAAGATTTAAAACATCAGGTGACTACAGAGAAAACAATATGCCTCTGATATAGTCCGCTTCTGGAATCAGCATCTTTTTCTGCCCAAGCAATATAAAAATCTGAGTTTCTTCAACACCATGCTTAAAATACAGAAAACAGAAATTGTTCGGAACAAAGTTGAAAGTGAGAAAATGTCTATCTGTTATTTGATTTTACAAAAACCAATAAATGTGTTTTAAATGAATGAAGAAAAAGCTAGATCACTAAAAAGCAAATAAAAGGTGTCTTGGTGATTTCCAAGCTTTTGACCCTGTGCAGAATGAATGCAACTCAAGAAAGCTGTTTCACTTTATAAATTACAGACCTTGGAACATTAAGAAAGATGCATATTTCCAATGAAAAAATAGTTATATAATCTTAGTGTAGGAAACAAGAAAATTAGCAATAATACTATGGTCACATTGAGTTATTATACTGCAGACACACCTATCCAAAATACCTACTTTAAATTTTTAATATTTTATTTTAATATAAACATTTGTCAGTTATAGACAAAGATAATTCACAAAGTACATGCCATCCAAATGAACTTTGGTAATCAGAAATGTAAGTGTTCAAATAACAGATCAGATAATGCACTATTTTCATGTAGAAGTAAGAGATTAGTGACACAGTCGGGTGTACTTTAGGGTGTTTAGAACGCCTACAGACATACAGGACAAGGTAGTGGATGTTGTCTCGTTTAAATTACCTTCTTAACAGCTGTTTTTCTCCCTGGATGAAGAGCAGAAGTTTTCCTTGTCTCACAGTTAATTTAAACCCTGTTCTTTTCCATACATCAATGATGTCAATCTTTGGGCACGAATAAACCTTCCCTAGCAGGTCGTCTGCCTATGTGTTATTTTAGGTTTGACAAGATATTAGATTTTTTTGAGACAGTTACATTTGACTGTGGATTTCAGTTTTGTGTGGAGTAGGGTGAATGCTTTTACCGATCCCAATATTACCTACTATTTCCCTATTTAAACCCCTTCTCATGTATGATCACACTAGCTCTGCCTTTGTATAAACAGCTAATACTATCTCTAAAGTGCTCAGTTTTCAGTACATCAGAACTACTTAGCAAGAACAATAGAGGAAAATAAACTTGGCTTTATCTTGGGTGGAACTGATCAGAGCCAAACCTCAAATAGTTTTGGCCACATCCTGCTTGCTGATGAGGACCTCCAACAGTCTCAGTTTGGCTTTTATGTGCTTGTATTCATAGTACTCATCCGCCATTGGCATCCTGTCTTCCTTCTGTGGACTTCTGCAGAAAAGAAGATACAATCTATTAGTAGATACATGAGCCAGGTCATTAAAGATCCTTTTGTAACTGACAGGGGACTGTAATGTCCACATGGTGCATCATGTGTGTGCACGTGTGTGTGTGTGCGCGCGCGCGCCTTCTTTACATCCCTTCAGCCTCAATCTCTGCTCCATGTCTTTAAGTAACACTACCCTTTGCCAGTGCGTTGTTGCAAACGTGAGGTCCCATGCTCAGGCACAGAACAATGGCGCAGGTGAAAAGGCACAGGCCAGAGCCCCCTCTGAGGAATCCCTTTTCTGCTTATCCTCTTTCTTGCCAGAGTTCCTTGCCTGTGCAAAATGTTCGGCTCTTACAGTGAAAACTTTAAAAAAAAACATCCTGATAATACTGCAGATATTTGATTGCACAAATAGTCCATAAATTTATAGTGACAAAACCCTTCAGAGGCAGTCTTATAAACTTGAAATGTTTCCCAGCGGTTAACCCTGTTTCTGCTGCTGTGCATAGAGCTTCTGAGCTTCTCCTTGACAGACATAACCCAGAAGTCTACATAGCCAAAATTGGGGCCAGTGAGATGGCTCAGAGGGTAAAGGTGGCTGCTACCAAACCTGATGGCCTGAATTCGGTCCTTAGGACCCACAAGTTTTGATCTTTAGATAACCCCAAATTGTCTTCTTGCCTCCATACATATGAACACACACACAGTTTAAGTTGCAATATCTTTCTGCACACCAACTGAAAGACTGGGCTGTGTACCAGTGCATAACTTTGGTACATGCGCAGTCTACTTTGTGCTCTTGTTCTATTACCATGAATGTTTACAGTCTTTCTAAATGTAGAGAAAATCCATTCGCATGGTCATTTTAGCTTTATCAGTGGTTAAATCTTAGCAGTAACAGTCTTAGGGAAAAATACTAAATTTTATTTCCTTGCCATTCAACTGGTTGAGTTCAGTTTTAATAAATGAGCATTTTCCTATTAAATGACATATCACCACAAGAGGGCGCATTACTTCACATAGAGCAAGCAAGCACAGACATATCTAATGTAGGCTTAGGAACTATAAGTACAGTAAAAACAAGCTGTTCCTTGAGTGCAGTTAAGTCATGAATAAATTACAATCATGTTCTTCTGAAAATTCCTTCTTAGATAAATAGTGATGAATAGATTTTTATATACACACAATCAATGACTATTACCAAGAACAGACAGAACAATTAAGCCACCATGCTGCTAAAAGGCATGCCAAATACTACTACTGATAGATCCCACAGGCAGGACTGCCAGCAGACTGAAACCTCTCATACTCTAAGGCAGACTCCTGCATTCAAACGAGTAAAAATGTCATTTCTTCAGGCAACTCAAAGTAATGAGAAGAGTGTATGTGTCTAAAACCTAAGCAACTTATTTTTCATGCACTGCCTGCTGAGATTTGAAATCCTGAAACCAACTCAAATACTTGACAGAATAAAAAATTCCAACTGAATAATTTCAAGATAACTTTAATGTAAGTCACATATGGACTCAAAGTACCTCGTCAGCCTGTTACTTTGTAGACCTACAAGTTTCTCACCTGGTAAGCCCATTGCTAACGGATAGCCCTGGAAAATAGGAAAGTTCTCATGCACAGTGATACAGGCAGGCTAAGCGTGGATGTCCCAAAGAGTGCTCTAGCACAGTACCACACCCTCACAGCAGCCTGCGGGTTGACAGGAAATGAGAGCAAGACACAAACGAAAGGCAGTTGGGAAAGCATGCCCAAGCCCGTGTGGTTAGTAGGAAGAACCTTCCAGCTCAGCTCTGCCACTTGGAAGCTCTGTGACTTTGGGAGAGTTATATGCTTGTAAGAACGCCCAACCTTTTGACATAACACGGTATTGTCATAAAACTATGTAATTTTGTTTTGTTGTTGTTGTTGGGCCATTTGCATTGCAATCTTCTGGCAGTTGTGGCAGGTTGGGAACACCTGGCAGAGGGTGGGGTGTTTAAGACTAATGCCCCATGTCACAGTCATGGCTTCCTAACTTATCTAAGGAGACAGAGAATCTCACCTCGTTTGTGTAAACAGAGACTGAGGACAGCTAAATGCGTTGCCTCTTCTCCAAAAGACACTAACATTCCTTACCTGACTACATATACAGTTTTGTTGGTTACGCTGAAAATTACAGGTAATGAGGGTATAGTAACAGCTAGGTGGAGACAGAAAAACATAGGAAGACAGATGGTCCAACTAAATATTTCAGGGAGAGAGAAATAGCTATGAACTTTTGACTAAACCCTGAAATAAAACAAATAGAGATGGGTAGTGAAGGTTAGAGGGGACATTAAAGGAAAGCATTCATGTAATACTTCGAGAATAACTCATGGAACTAAAAATCTAAGAGCAAGGGCTAAAAATCAAGGACATTAAAGCATTTTCAGAGTTCAGTTGTCATTTTGCAAAGACTGATGCTAACACCTGGCAGCTATTAACATCGTCACCCCAGAAAGCATCCCTCACAGTGTTACCATGGGGTACTGCATTGGCCAAAACACGATCTTCAGCTAGGACCAACATCTTATCCCTCTCCTACAAAAGCAGAGTTCATTCTGAACTGTAGTTCTTTAGGAAATACTGGCATAAAAAACTCTGCCCACACTTACCTTCCTGTCTGTTTGAAAAACTGTTCTTCAAATTCTCGCAGGGCTTTCCGTAGCCTCTTCTTGTCAGCCCTGGTCTCCCGGAGATGGTCAAGAAGGACTGGCCTGTGTCAGGTGAAACACAGTTGCCATTACTGAGCACCAGCCTGGCTGAAGGATCACAGCTGCATTAGATCAGCAAACTGGGCACAGAATGACTGGGGAGTGATCACGGAAGAACGTTCTGAGGAAGCGTGGCCCACACTGTAAACATGGCCTCAGTGCAGAAGCAGCACATAAGCCTAGTATTCCCTGACATGAACAGGGTCACAGGCACAGAAAAGGACGGTGTACTACTTCTGCTGTGAAAAATGGTGACAGTTACGGTGAGATAAGAAGATGATAGGACAGAGAAGGCATCTAAGGAATGGATACACACCAATGTTTGTAAAGATAGAGCGACAAGAGGGAAAATATTATGTCCTTAGAGTGAGGGGAGAAGGACAAAGCCCTTGGGAATGAAACGAACCCAGGGAAGGGCTGACACTCCACTGCAGTCTACTTCGTGGTAGAATCCATCCTTTCAGAGACTGAACACTGAAGTTATATACAGGCATTATCTATAAGTCAAGTCTATCAATTTCAAAAAATGCCCCACCCACCTAAATTTAGAAATGACTTCTTTACAACAACCACCCAACAGTTGGAGAGAATGAGAGAAGAAAGAAAGATATATTCTTTTCCCAACAAGCTAAACATTGCATATTGTCCTTGGTTTTACCTCATTTCCATTTGGGCCACAAATATAAGCATGTTAAAGAAGACCTCATAATGTGGGATGTTACATGCAAACCAAAAAGGCCACAAGATCAAAACATATGCCAACCGCTGGATAACAGGAATAGTAACGCAAGTCTAGACATCTCCTGACTGAGAAAACAAAAGACCCACTCACTGGTGGCCAAGTCATTCCCCATCTGCAACACTATGTCTTCTGAATGTAAAAAAAAAAAAAAAAGGAAAGAAAAGAAAGGCTCTGACCACTGTTGACCCACAAAGGATCTTACTCCTTTGGGTCCAATATTCAAAGACCAGATCTCTTTAGACACGACAAAGGGTTACAAGGGTTACTAGTGCCAAGATACAACAGAAAAGTAGGATCAAAGTAATTGCACATCAATACTTATGGCATGTGTAGGGCTTTCCTGTGGCTCTTTACAGCTCTGCCTTCTATAGTTTTCAGTTCTATTCTCTGCGGGAGAGCACAGTTTAGGCCCTGAACAGATGTTGAATTGTTAATGTGCAGGCAAGGTACCCACACCAGGGGTTTCGAGAGGCCACACCCAGGCTGCTCACTCACATAGTGGCCTCGTGTAAGTTGGACATGGAGAGAGCTGGTTGCTTCCCTTCTTTCTTTTCATCTGGTAGGAGGGTCCTCATAGGCTCTGTCTCAGAGTAGGTGAGGTGATCACCAACAGGAAGGCGGGACACTGGATCTGGTAAAGAAGGTTGTTGGCTTCTCTGTGGACAGTCCTCATCAGAGTCCTCTTCCTCCTGCTTGTCACAAGCAGAGTCAAATAGTCACAGAGTGCTACACATCTCTTGAGCATTTAAGAGGACTGCAAGACCCTACAAGCCCGTAGACAAGCCTACAGCCAGTAGACAAGCCTACAAGCCAGCAGCCTATAAGGCTGCTGAGAACTGGAATAGAAACTACCAAGAGCCCTTGCTCATTTTCGTTAACAACCTGTGGAGCAAAGAGGTATCCATGCTGAGCTACAGTGCTTCCCAAGTTTGTCTATATTTGCTGGTCCAAGGAAAACAGACAGACATTCGGGATAAGGCCCAGGTTGCACTGTGTAGTCAAGTGGGTCCTCCCTTCCCCCAGACCTCCTGCACTCCAGCTTCACAGCAGAAATATAGGCTAAACCAAGATGCACTAGAGACACCTTATCCCAAAATTGTTCCCTCGGACCCAGAGCAGGCCACAGTCAATATAGAGGATGATAAGGATGCTCAAGTTTAGAGAGGCCCCTTAGATGGCCAAAGAAGCTGTAAGTTGCTCCTTAACCTTTCTGGTAATTTGACAGGAAAAAAAAAAAGGTTTTCTTGAAATGTAAGAGTCATATTCCCCTTTAAACTATTCTTCCTCCTCAAAGGGAACATTTTAGACAGAATTTATCATTCTCCTAACATCCTTTAAAATACAGAATTATAAACATATTTAAGTAGATTCAAATTCATATCCATTTACTTAAATTCATATTTGCTGCTTTTTATACTGATATCTTGAGTAGCTGTTTTGAAACCGATGGAGTGGATGTGTGGTGCTTCTGTTTGCCTATAAATTTATTTTTAAAAAATAGCCTCAGTTTCAGTACTTCTATTTATCGAGATAAAATTGCTTATATCTAGTATAATGTGATCAGATGGAACCAAAAGAACGTCTCCGTATTTCAAAGAATGCACTGCCAGTTTTATTAACCACCACACACAGAATGGAGATATTCTGTCTTGTCTAGCTATGTTAAAAATTAATAGTGCCGCACTGAAACCACTGAGTTTTTCTGCTCGCCCAAAAGGAAGGCAAAGAAATGAAATTATGTTAAGAGTGGCCCCAAGCATGCCAGTTTGATATGTTTTAGTTCATAGCAGTTCCTGCTAGATCATCGTTAAGCACAGTTGGACTAGGGAAGATGACAGAAGCTTGTGGGGTCATAGTATACACAGCTAGGGAGGCCACTTTGTAACATTTGTGCTGCTAGGACCTAGTGCTAAACAGCATAGGTGCAAGGTGCCAATCAAGGTTTCCAAATTGTGCAGCCATCATTACTTACAATCGTTGGGATCAGGGACGGTGTTGACAAGATTTGCTTGATAATCCTACATCGGTCATACAGAGGCTTTATGAGGTTCTTGTCTTGCTTAGTTACCTGAAAAACATAAAATTAATCTGTATTCTTTTATCGGTCAATATTCTCCCTGTACCCACCACGTGTGGGGGATCCATCCCAGAACCTGTAAAAGCTAGACTCTACCACCAAGCTATAGTCCATTCCCTAAAACAATATTCCAGCAGTTTCCCCTGCCCCCAAAAGTCATGTTTTGAAACCCCAGAGGATCCCAATACTTAAACAACAATGAGTAAAAAGGAAGTCATATTTGGAGGGAGGCGAGAAAAAAAGCCCATAAAGAATGGAGTGAGTATAGAAAATTGGGCCATAAGGCTTTGTGAACAAGTCTGCAAAACATGAGCAGTGGGTTAAAGGTGAAAACCAAGACCTATCACTTTTTCTTCCAAACATCTATGCTATATGAATATTTGTGGTTACATTCACAAATACCAGCTATGTCCAGGCCTCCATTATTACACACAAAGAATGTATACTGCCTTACTAGTTAGTTCTCACAAAAACTTTAGTGAATTGAGATGAAACATTTTGAATCCTGAGTTTCCTACCCACACAACAAAGGGGTTAGAGTTTTAGAGTTCCTTCCACGCTGCTCCAAAGACAGACAGGTATTTTTAATTGGCTCACTGAAGTCCCAACCACAACAATGCCAAGCCTCTTAGTGTACTAATGCCTTCTATGCCCATCTGCTGCAGGGCCCAGCCCTACACACCACGGGAGCAGGTCACGGTTCACATAAAAATTCAATGTCTCTCTCTGCTGCTTATTCACATATCTATCCAAAGCGGCCAAACCCATCTTCTTCCTAGCCCCCCAAGCCCCGCCTCATATATACATACACTGTCCCATGCATTAATCTGCTATATACCCATTACATATAGCTGTCCCTCTAGTTTCAGCCAATGGTTGATACTCATCAGGGCAGGGGACGGGAGGGGAAAATTCTCCATGGTACCCATGGGTCTTTTATGGAAGTACACATGACAACAGGCTAAACAGCTCTGCCTTCCAGACTTTCCTGAGACTTGAGACAAAATAGCTCCCTGGTGACTCTTTTGATGCTCCATACCCATGGCAGCTACAAGCCACATTGATCCATGCAGATCTTCCTTTTCTACGACCCTTTCTGTTCCGCTATCTGGACCTTAACTTTTCTGTTAGTCTTACCTGCCCAGATAAAAACTTATTTTGAGGCCCGAGATACCACTACATATTTAGCTTCTCACCATTATCTGCCACAACCCTATCCTGATTGTTTATAAGTGAAAAGAACTCTTCTTATTAGTAATCTGCCCCCCCCCTCTCTGCTTTGCTTTTCAAGACAGGGTTTCTCTGTGTAACAACTTTGGCTGTCCTGGAACTCACTCTGTAGACCAGGCTGGCCTCAACCTCACAGATACCCACTTTCTCCTGACTCCTGAGTGCTGGGATTAAAGGCCTGTGCCACCACGGCCTATCTATATATTATCATGCTATATGAATTTATACAAAACCCCAGGCTCATTGGTATTTTCAAGAGAAAGATAATTTGCTGCAAGGGCCTTTTAGTTTTGGTTCATAACCTTAAGGGCCTTTAATTTTTTAGTCAAATTCACTCTTTAAACATTTTCTTAACATCTTTAGACACAAACGCACACACAGACACATTTGCCATTATGAAATCCATAGGATTTTACTATATTTTAAGAGGAAAAATATAAATATAAGTTCAGAAAACATTAAAATAGTATTTCCCTTCAGTACCTCACTGGGATGAATATTCAATAAAAAGCACTGACAAAACAATGTACTTTAACACTGGTCTCTTTTGAAATTTGATTGTGGTTTTTCTACCTACTATAATTCCCCAGACTCTAAGAGAATCCTAGAAGAGAAAAACGATCAGGACATCTGCTGCCAAATTCTATCTTCTAGATAAAAGGTGGAAGCTGGACCCACGAAGTCTCAACAATATGGCTGCCTAAACAAGACCTGGACAGTGATGACGCTTGTTGATAGGCCAGCATGGATGAGGGAAACTCATACGGCTCCACCCCAAGATAGAGCTACAGGCGATTAACAAATAATGAGAGAGGGAGAATTAGCCTGCTCCCAGGATGGGCTCCTTAATTGGCCAAGTGGTCAGCCCTAAAAACATGCATATAAGCAACACTAAATGGACTTGGCATATTGTGTGTGTGTGTGTGTGTGTGTGTGTGTGTGTGTATGCGGGTGTGTGTGTTAACTAAAGAAAAAGAGATCGTGAGTTTCACAGGGAGCAGGAGAGAGGCAGGGACATTGTGGGAGGAACTGAGGTTGGGGGAGATGATAGTGTAACTATTTTAATTAAAAATAAAATGTTTTAAATACACAAATGCAAAGAAACTTTGAAAAACAAAACTCATCAAGAATGAGAACGCTGCTTTAGAAAATGATCCGCCCCAGATACTAGATGAAAACTGCAGTGAGCGCACAGTCAGCTCAAGTCCTCTTAGTGCCAGTGCTGTTGCTCCTGGATCATTACTGATTAATCCCCAAAGAGAAACGAGCATGTGATGCCAGCCCACATGTGGGCCTCAGACACACATGGAGAAATGTTGAAGGTCCTTGATTCCTAAAACTAAAAACATCATAGTTTCCTGTCCCTCCCTATCCAGAGAGGAAAATGTCAGTTTTTCACTTATCTCCTTGAGAGAAAGCTCATTTGTGGGGATGAAGGGGGGCGGGGATGATTGCATTTCAAGTTGCTGTGCTTTTCTGAGAAAGAGGCCACGACAGCTGTTCCGTGGGGAAAGAAACAAACAGATGGATAAATCTGCTCGAGTTTTCTTAAATAACCTCCTGACCAAGGGTCAGAGAGAAAACATCTGGGCTGGCCACTTTGTGACAGTTTGAAATGCCAACTTCTCAGGATGCCATGCCACCCCTAAGGATGGGAGCCGCATAGGAAGTAAAGAATTTTTAGCATGACAGAGAGATCTAGCTGCCAACACATCCGACCAAATTATGTTTGTTCGAGTTCACTTCCTTAACTTCCTCTTCCATTTAACTGAAGAGGGAGGGAGGGATAAACCTTTGGGGTTTATCTGTGCATACTGACCTGGACAGCAATGCTCATCACCCTTGACAGCTCTCTCTAGCTATTTTATGTGGACAACAGTAACTATCAGCCATATTTTACTCAATGTGGTTCCTTTAGTACGTAACTAAAATCAAAAGAAAGCATATTTTTGGAGTATAAGTAGCCATCAACATGCAGAAGTAGAAATAGAAAATAGGTTTGTTTCCAGCTCTTTAAAAAAATCCTAAATAAATGGGGAAGGAAAATGGCTGAGTGACAGTATCTGAACTAAGCAGGCTATGCTGTAGGGGTTCCCAGCTTCAGTAAGAGCTCTGACTATAACACCAAGGCAAGAAATTTCCCCTAAAGTCTGGAAGGAGGGGAGAATCACTCACCATGGAAATTTGAATAGTTAATGTGGTTTGGGTGTATAGCAAGAAGACCAGAGGAAAGTTATCTGTCCACTCAAGTTTTAAGAACCTGCACTTGGCAAGATGAGCTGACATGGCAAGGGTTGTTGAGGAAGCAGGGAACTGGCTAGATGTCCTTTAGTTCTGCCATGGTCTCTGAACTCATTGTTGGTAACCACCCTATGCCCACCCTATGGTTACACTTCTCCGGAGCAGTACCGGAATATGGTATCAAAGCCTGCATATCCCACTACAGACAGCCCCCATCTAAAAGGCCCTGGCTCTATTGTAGAGCTCTTAGGTCTGTTTGTAGTGGCTTCTGACACTCACTAAGCCACTCAATAGATATTTTGCTTAAAGTAAAAGAATTTTGCCATTTTATGCAAGGATGACTTCTAAACACTCAGGTAGGTCATGACCCATGAGGTAAACCTCCATCTCCAAAAATATTGACACTATGATTCATAACAAGATTAGTAGCAAAATTAGTGCTGATGTAGCAATGAAAATAACGTGATGGTTGGGTGGGCTGCCACAGCATGAGAACTATATTAAAGGGTTCAAGCACGAGGAAGGTTGAGACATATCTTCTCTATCTTGATTCACCTGAACTCATAGAACAATCATTTAGATATTTTTGGAAGTGTGTAACTGTCCATCAATCATCTACTACTATGGTTTGGATATAAAATGTCCCTCCAAAAAGACTCCTGTGTTGTGCCTTGAGTCCCAGCCAATGGCTCTGTTGAGAGGTGACTGTATCATGAGGCTAATGGCCTCATCAATGGATTAATCCACTGATGAATTAATAGCCAAGTAGACTATTTGGAGGTAAGTATAGTCAGAGGATGTTGATCAATCAACCATTGGGATGTTGACACGGACCAAAATGTTTACATAGATATGGACAAGATAACTATAAAATACAACCAAGTCTCTTGGAAATACTAATGGCTGGGAAACCTCAGTGTGTCCATGTTCACAGAAGTTATCCACTGGCTATCATCAAAGTCTAGAATGTTGGGGGGCAGGGTGGATGTATGGGAAGCACAACATACCAGCCAATGACACAGCCACCAATGACTTCCCTTTATGACTCAGAACACATTGGTTCTTTTTCACATGTAAAGGTGAAAGGATGAGGGAGGTGACTCTGGTCCTATGTGTGCTTGTAGAACACAAGTCCCAGAGTGAAACACTAACAAGGGACATATAGGCCTATTGAGAGCTGGTTAATAGTCCCGCCTTATTAAGACCAGGTCATGCATGGCAGAATAGGGAGAGTGATCATACTTCTCAACAAGACTTCCTTCCAGAGTCAAATGTCATCCGTTTGTTCGTTGGGACATTCACTCAGCAGATGTGCATGCAGTATCTATTATGGATAGACACCATGATGCTATGAACAATTGATAGTCCGTCTGTGCAAGAAACGTGATGGATGGAGGCGGGAAATGTTCTAACTTAGAGGTGACAAGATGACTGCAGCTCTTACGCAGGAAGTAAAGGTCAACCACGTGAGCCTCAGCTTTGATAGGGAAGGGACTCAAGAAAGCTCCCTTGGCCTAAGTGAAATGGAAGCACAGATAAGGAACAAGAGAAGGGATTACCAGGGTAAGTTCTGCTTTTCTTTATAAAATGTAATCTTTCTGGCTAAGCCCCAGGCTTATGTAGCCTAATACCTAACTGACAACTCTATCCAGCTGTCTCCGATTTCAAAACTAAGATGCGTAAGCTGAAATCTTTAGTTCCAAGATCTATCACTCCCTAGAAACCACAGTTCTCTTCTTAGGACATGAAACCCTGACTTTATGCCTCTCTCTTCTCTATCACACTCCAACATACAGGAAAGGGCCTACACTGGCACTATTCTTTACCGATAATACAATTATACCCTAGACTTGGGTTTATTTACTTCTTTGGTGGAGCCCAGAATGCCTCCTCCTGTCTTTACCACCTGCCACCAGCACACACCTCTTCCAGAAGTAGCACATCCTAGAATCACACCACTACATCCTAGGTCACAGCCAGCCATTAACCCTAGGAGCTCAACAGTCTCCTAAAGGTGTGACAATGGCAGGCAAGTCCTATTCTGACAGATGGCCAACACCACGCCCTCGCCACCCCCACCCCAGGGCTAATGTGGTAAGGTACCTTCACATCATCCTGGGGAGGAGTCTGGTCTCTCTTCTCCATCACCGCAGCATCTGATGTCTCCTCTCCAGAGGAGCTTGGCTCAGGACCCACAGCTTCCAACTTGCCATTCTCTCTGGGCACTGGAGGCTGGTCACAGGGTGGGTTTCTCCGGGGGCCTTTGGGGGTACTCCCTTGTTCTTCCGACAGCTTCAGCTTTAGTTCTATGAGAAATGCCTTGAGTTACCACCAGCAGGAAGGACTCACTGGTCCAATTTAAAACAGAGCTTCTCAGGAATTTCCACCCAAGGCAGGAGCAGCTAATGATGGCTTCCAGCCGACAAAGTCAGCCTTAACCATGACCAGTATATCATAAGCACTCACTAGGCCACGCAGACAGAGCCCTAGAGGCTGGGCTCCCCTGGGGAGAAGAACCTTGAGACAAGAACTCAAGTTTAGATTGCAGCAGACATCAGGAGGAAGACACGGCCCCCTGATTTCCACTCTTGCCCACTGTAGCACCTGAAATTCTATGTGTAGTAGTTTGTGGGTATGCATGGTAAAAGCTGTGTATGTAGTAAGACTTCTGGGAATGCAGGTGCTTACATCATGCATGACATACAAAGACCTGAGAAAGCAGAAGAGATGAGGGGCATTGGGAATTCCAGCCCCAACTTGACACACTTCACATTCTAGTCTAATGCTTTTTACCCAAAGATTTAATGTGTGTGTGTGTGTATGTGTGTTCTGCTATGTGAGTGTGAATGTCCACAGAGGCCAGAAGATTACCTCAGAAGTCCCACAAGCTAGAACTGGGTGGCATCACAAGCAGTGCATGGGTACTAAGAACTAAACTGGGGTCTCCTGGAAGAGGAGTAAGGACTCTTAAAACCCGGGACATCTTTCCAGCTCCTAACGTTAGCTTCCAAAATCCAGAGCCTACATCTTTAACAATGTGGCTTTACGCAACCCTAGACAATTCAAAATAAAAATATAAAAGAAATCTGGGACCTACCATGGAATTGCATTTCAGAACATTACATGGGAAGAGGAAGTCGAATGAGACCATTTATATTGATTTTTAATTATATAATATGGCTCATTTTCTTTATTTAAAATAGTTTTGTTCTCTGGCTTTGGGTTTTATTTATGTTATTGTTTGACTCAGTGTCTAACTGTAGTATATGCTTGCCTGCAACTTACTATGTAGCCCCTGCCTCAACTTACCAGATACTGAAATAACAGGCATGAGCTTCCAAGCCAAGTTCTAGCTTGGAGTTTAAACGCTGTATGTTTTTTATAAACACACTACATCATTACAGTTAAATACCATAATTTACTATTCCTTCCCAGTTCTTAATCATGAAACGTCCAGAAATGTGGACCAATGCCCATATATCTAAGTACTGACTTACAGAACAAAAGGAGAAAGAAAATACCTGTATGAGTGGACAGTGACTGTCCTCAGCATTCATAATACATCGTCATCCCAAAAGGGACAAAGGAAGAAGAGGAGCAGATGCAGAGCCAGGGAGGCAAGCAAATCATCTGCCTGGCTCAATACCTCCAAGTCATAGGACTTTCCCTCCGGGCTTAGCAGGGTCATCTAGGCAGTGCAGCTGTGGCTGGATGACTTCTTAGGCAACTTCTGCTTCCCACAATCTAGTAACCAAGGAGGTTAGAGCCCCACAGGTTGGCTGGAGGCCCCAGGTCTCTCTTGTAGGAGGTTTATTAAGAGAGCCTGAATGCTGTTTGGATCCAGGGGCCGCCATCTCAGCTAGAACCCAGATGAAGCAGGAAACCAAAGCTCAGGAAGGCCCAGGTGGAAGTGGCTCGCAATGGCCCCGGACATTATGCTGTGATGACCGGTGGCTGTCTGAGAGAAGAGACACTCACCTTTGAGCTGCTTGCGTCCTTTAGCCAAGTCATTCATCCACTTCAGGACCTCAGGATTCGAAGTCTTGTCTCCGTGTGAGGGCTGAGGGAGGGGAAATCCGAAGAGAAGGGGAGTGGCGGTGCAGGGGGAGTGAAGGAGAGGCGATGGAGGGAGGGGGGTGAATGAGGGGGAAAGGAGAGAAAGGAGAAACAGAAGAGGGAGAAAAAGGAAGCCAAAGTGTTAAGCAGCTGCGCCACACAGATAATTCAGAGACACGCTGCGGTGGGAGGGGCACCGGGGCATGGTGCCAGTGCATGAAACTCTTCCTTCTCTCCTGCCACTCCTCCATGGGCATTATTTTGAAGCATGCCAAGGCGCCCAGAATTTTCACACATCCTAACCATGCCAGTACATCCACTGTCCATCCCCTATCACCTCCTAAGGTCACCATAGCCCTTAAGTCACTTCCAGGCCATACTCTCTGCCAATGGAGACGAACAGTGGCTGTACAAAAATGAATGCTTTCTACTTGGCATGTGGCTCAGGACTGGGCACTTCTGGGAAACACTCACCAATCAGAAGGCTGAGAACACACCAGTCACGTCCTCAAAGCTCAAGAAAGCAGACCCCATGGTCTCTGAAGCTTGATAATTGTCCTGAAAGCCAGTCTTACCAGGTAACAGACTTTCCTACTTCTAAGCGCTGTTTAGACTTCAAGAGCCCACTCAACCAGCATTAAAGTGAAACTTAATCATGCAGGTGACCTTGGGCAGATTCTTCAGCTCCTCTGTGCTCTATGGTCTCACATATTAAATATGTGAGGATTGCAGCATCTCCCTCACAGACTTCCTGCATAGGGATCAATATCTACAAAGAACTGTGAAGACCTGCAGGTGCACACTGAGCAACACAGAAGCTGCTAGTTCAGACCACAAGTCACTGTCACTAGCTTGGCCTCACTAGCAGCAGACAGTGGTAGCAGTAATATTTCAACCAGGCCTTCAGAGGAGTTCTGAATGGGTCTTCACTGACAAACACACGGAGGGAGACTCTGCCAATCAGATCATTCACTCCTGAATTTCTTGTCAGAGCACAAAGTGGACTTCCCTCAAAAAGAGAAATCAGTAGCTAAAGGTGGCTCAACATCCTCACCCTCTATGACACAGATCAGAGTGAGCATTTTTCAGTCAAAGTTACCATGCCAACTTAAAAGCGGGCTGAAGATGGCTTACCCCCTCCCCACACACCTGAGACTACACAAGGAACCTGGCTCTGATGCTTGGGCACCTCCTGCACGGTGGTAACAGGCAAAGTGCCTGTCCTGTCAGCAGCCATTCCTTGAAGACCCGCTTCACCCAAGTGAGATGAGCAAGTCTTCAATGACAGGCACAAAATGACAGAAATGACATCCAATGTCAAAGGCTCAGTGACAGCATTAAATATGCATGAATGCTGTGTTCACTGTGAGAGTACAGAATAATTCAGTCACTGGTGGGGTGACACAGAAACCCACATCTGAAAATCAAAGTGAAAACGAAGACTGAAGGAAAATCACAAGGATGTTTTTCCTCAGAAGAGGATGGACGGGGTACTACACCTTCCAGGGTGGAGCCCTGAACTGTCAGAACCATGGATAGCGACACAGGTGGCCCAAGTCCTCCCTCTGGAAAATAGACAATAAATAAATAGGGTTTAGTGTAGCCCCACCTAGGGTCTCCAGAAGGAAACACTGTGTTAGAACCCTGATAATATAGCCTAGTACTTTGGGCTTAGCTGTCTAGCTATATTGACGGCCTAAGTTTTACATTTGGTCTCTTGGAACCCTCAGATGATTCTATGTTATAAAAAACACATCTATGCCTCATTGGGGCTACCCCATACACAGCCAAAGGAATATAGAAAGTACACAAGACACACCAGGGTCTTAAGTCAGTGGCCAACAGAAAAGTAAGGTTTTCAACACCCTCAGGGTGAAGGAAGAATTGGAGACTGAATTTTAGGGCAAAGTACTTGAAAGCCTGAAACCAGTTGCAAAAATGATTTTTTTTCTTAGTTTTCTGCCCTTAAGGGAGCTTCCTTAGGGTTGACTTCAGCTTGTGTAGAAGATGGCTCCCAAATCACAGACGTTCCCACACCCTCACAGTAGCTTGTCAGGCCTCTTTGTGACTGGATGGAAATGTCTAGCGGACCCCAAAGGTGAGACACTAAGGGATGATTAAGAGGAAGTAGCCAGGTACATTATTGCCAAAACTACTGTAGTAGATTCGTACTAAGTCAAAAATGGTTCATAAGCCTATTGAGAAGGACTCCTGACTGGCAATGAAAAGACCTCGGTTTTCCTAACTAGATTGTTGGCTGTGTGACTCTTAAGAGTTCAGTTCACCTCTCTGGGCTGTTTGTTCATTCACTGGAGAAGACAAAGTTCAACTTACTTTGTCTGGTTTTAGCATATTCTACTGAAGTGGACATTTGGATGAACTAGCCCTTTCTAGCCAGGCCTTCATTTGGCAGAGATGGAAAGACTTGTGTATCCGTGGACATCACAGAAACTGAGAAGCCCAGCAGGAGCTGAGATTCAGAAGTCGCCAGCGGAGGCTGTTAATACCACAGTCCAACTGATGGGAAGAAAAGCAGGGCTCCCACAGGGCAATTGGCTTGCCAGGCCTCTAACCACAGCCTGGACCCTGGCAAACAGGAGGAACGAGGGGATGCCCTGTTTCCTCATTTCCTAGGATACGCTAAGATGCTGACTTAAAAGTAAACACTGATATAGACATGAGAGCTACCTCCACCGATGCTCTAGCATCTAAATCAGTGGTTCTCACCCTTCCTAATGCTGGGATTCTTTAATACGGGTCCTCATACTTTGGTGACCCCCCAGTCATAAAATTATTTTCATTGCTACTTCATAACTGTAATTTTTCTACTATTATGAAGCATAATGTAAATATCTATGTTTCCTGATGGCCTTAGGCAACCCCTGTGAAAGGATCATTTGACAACCTGCCTGAAGGGTTGCTGCCCACAGGTGGAGAACCCTCCACTCACACATGTGTTGGAGCACGCATAAGCATGTGCATATGATGGTGTGTGTGCACATGTGTGCATATCTGTACATGCATGTGTGTGTGGTGTGAGTGTGAATTATGTGGTGTGACTGTGTGTGTGTGTGCCATGGTAAGTGTGTGGTGTGTGAGTATGTGGGGGGGATGAGTTTGCATGTAGTGTGTGTGCAGGCATGTGCTGGTGTGTGTGAGGGGGGGGAGAGTGTGGGATATGTGAGTGTGCCAGGGTGTGTAGTGTGTAGTGTGTGTGTGTGTGTATGACTGCCTCCTCTCTTGGTTTTAAAGCTTCTCCAGAGAGAGTGAAGGATATCAGAAGAAATTCTCTAACAAATCAGGCAACTGCTGATGATTGTAACAGTTGAGAAAATTAAGCCCGGTGCACAGCACAGGTGGGGATGCAGCTCAGATTGAATGTGCACAGCCCTTTCTCTTCCTTCCGAGACAGGGCCTGTCTGTCATGTAGCCTGCTTGTTACAGTTCACACACACCGAGAGACGGGTGACACTGAGGACCTTTCGCTCTCTCCATGGCAAACAGTGCCACACAGGTTCCTCCTGCAGTGTCTGCGAACCTCAGTCACTGGTGCAGATGCAGAGCAGGAAGTGGCGTGTCCAAAGACACAAGGCTGCTGAGGATTTGTACGGGGGCTAAAATCCAAGCTTTCAGCTCATACGTGTGAACAGGCTCGGAAACAGAAGCCCCGTTTGTCACTCTGTAGTGTCCATGGCAGTAGCAATGACAGGCCTGTCAAACTCCCGTAGATCTAAGGCGGAACAAGCTCCTCCCAGAATATTGGGGCTATTAAAGATGGACACTAAGAATCCGATGGCACCGCCCAAGCCTGCTCATCGTAGACTTTCTGCTCCAAACCTCAAGGGATAACTCAAAGCTCGTTAGAAGTCTTCAGGGGGCCTGGGCTTACTCATCTACAGGATAAGGGCTGAGAAAACAGAGACGTCCCTCCGCATGGACAGAGAGGAGCCATGACTGCTGAATGAAGAGAAGCATCTGTAACATCCGTAGACAGTCTTAAAAGTCAATCTAATTGCATTTCTAGAAAACTAAACTTCACTCCTTGAAACTCTCCTCTCAGTGAAGCCACGGCCACGCAGGACAGGAAGGGAAAGGGGGGAATCACCCACTCACCACTGTCCCCCAGAATTTATCACAAACTCACAGGAACCTTCCGACTGTGTCTGTACCAAGAGCTTATTGGGCCTTTAAACATTTCAAGATGTCTGAGAGATTTTTCCCTGCTCTATTTTACTCTAATAACCAGTGGCTCTGGGCTGCCTGCCAGAGACGCACTAGCTTTGTGCAAGTCTCTGTGAATCTGAATTTTCTCCACTCCATGGTCACCAAGAGAGAAAATAAACATAAGCAGCACTTGTCAAGTTGACCCTGGTCTGCGACCCTATGGTTTCATGTGTGAGAAAAGACGAAGCTGTGCTGGCAACTCTGCCAACCCAGCAGAAGGACCGGGGCCTGCTGGGAAAAGAGGGGTCCATTTGTTCTCATGAGTGACCTGAGCAGGTGTCACCTGAGAAGTGTTCACTCATCCATCAGGGCAGGGTGTTCTTTCATGGCAAAAAAAGGAAAAAAAAAAGGATGCACAAAAAGACTGTGCCTCCCATCATTATGTTCTGAAATTAAGGAGTTTCTGCATGTTGGGTCCTTAAGTCCTTATCACCATACAGGTAAAGTTCAACACTCAGAAGCTTTCAAAATTTTTGATCCAGAAAAACCTAGTGTCGATAAGGATGCTCAGAAAGACTGGGGAAATGAATAATCAAAAGGTTTAAAAGTAAGAGTTGTAGTGAGTTGGATGTACGGAGCAGAGGTCAGATTCTTACGTGTGAAAAAGAGACAGACTAGCCATTAAGCTTAGCTAATGATGGGGTAGGGGGACCGGTGGCCAGTGGGTACAGAGCTGTCCCCCAGCAATGAGTAGAAGCCAAAACCAAGGGATAGAGACCCAAGAAAACACACACACACACACTTGTCTGACACGATCTACGCTTTCATTAAACCCTTGCGTACTTACCCGATACTTCTTCTCTTGCTCAAATTTTTCTTCAAACTTCCGAATCTTCCTCTTGAGGCTCTGGATCTGCTTCGTGAGCTGTGTAATGGTCTGGGGCTCCTTGCCATCCCCACCACTGCACCGAGAAGAGCTTCGTGGCCTGTGTGGTTACAGACAGACAAAGAATATTTCCAGCAGGGGGCTTCGGTGAACCATGCTGCCTAACCTTTGAACCCAGGAGATGAGAGAATTCCTGAGAGCAGCTCCTTTTGTGACTAGTCTGCCAGGAGCTCCCACTCATCCCTTGTGACCTCAGACCACAGCACTGCATTGCGGACCAGTATCCTTGGGGACTTTTCATATACACAAATGTCATAATATCAGCAGATGAAATACATTTCTCAAAGCATAGTTAAGGTCAACTTGGGACTCAGACAGCCCTGCTGAGGATCCTCTTCAACAGCTTGTACAAGTCACACCTAATGGCATTTTCAAGCAAGATTTAAATGTGTGGTTAACTATCCTGACTTAAGAAGAAATCTTTTCAAATGTGTCAAAAGGAACGACCCTCACTCCAGGAAATATTTCCAGGGTTTCACACGACACACAATTCCCATGCAACTATAATGACTCATTCAGTACCTCGGGGCCATCATACGTGATCCATCCTATAGGGGCCCAGATGGATAAACTCAAGAATAGTAGACGTTTTGAAGGAAAAATTAGGGACCTTGAAAAAGAGTAAACTTTAGCCAAGGGAGTCTCCCTTTTAATTACACATCAAAAGTATTTGTGCAAGCTAAAAATAGTACCTAGAACTTACTCCAATCTCAAATGCAAAGGACCACTGCTGAGTGTGTGTGGACCCCACTTGTGGTGCACAGGGAGATGTTGTTAAAATGACCAATGTGGGGGTCACATCTGACACACAGGAAGAAACTGATGAATGACAGAAACAAGCTGGGTACAGGAACCACATCTTACTATGACTGATAAAAGACCGGAGTAAGGTGGGGGCAGATCTGACGTATAGATACTGCTATATCTAGTTGCCCATTCAATCTGGGGAAGATACTTTTCTAGAACCTAACAAGGAGCTGAAGGGGGGAACTTTCTAATCTACACTCCATCCACTGTTGGACATGGAAAACATACTGGGCTAATTAAGAATGACACTCTAGAGCTGGGAGGTGGTGGTGCACTTCTTTAATCCCAGCACCCGAGAGGTAGAGGCAGGCAGATCTCTATGAGTTCAAGGCCAGCCTGGTCTATAAGACCTAGTTCCAGGACAGGCACCAAAACTAGAGAAATCCTGTCTCAAAAAACAAACAAAAACAGAGAGAGAGAGAGAGAGAGAGAGAGAGAGAGAGAGAGAGAGAGAGAGAGAGAGAGATAACACTCTAGATGTTTGCATAGACACACACTTCTCAATCTATTAAAAACATCTACATGTATCTCACAGCCTTTTCTTCCTGAAACCTGTGTCAGTACAGAGATGGTATTCCCAACTGAAGAGGGAAAACCCTGCTTTATCACAGCTGTATTCCATGGTCACATCTGCCCTATTTCGGAGCCAAATTTCACTGAGTCTTACAAATATCTTTGGAAAACTACATGCAATGAAGACGGTCCTCAAAGTGGGCTTTCTTACATCATAAACTGCTGGCTGCTGGGTGGAGACGGGGCTGACTCAGGGTCCAGGTTGAACCTCTGACTTTGGCTAAAGATGGAACACCGCGGTGACAGCAAAGGGTTATCGCCGTCGGTGATGTGATAGAGTAGCCTGCTGGTGCCTGTCGATTGGAGGTCTTCGGGTGGACCATCGGCGTCACTCTGCACATCTTTATGAGCTGCCATGGGGTCTGGGGAAACAAGACGAGAGATCAAGACAAAAGTGACAGAGAGCCTTAGGCTGTCACGTTCCTAAATAAAGATCATAACATCAGTGATAATGGCGTGTATCTGCCATGGCTCCATTCTGGAGCTATGAAAATCTTTCAAAACACTGTTGTGTTTTTTTTCACAAAAGCTGGAGAGAAAATAGTACAAGGCCACCAACAAGGATGTTGGAAGACTATTTCAGAATGGGTTGTCCAAGCGAGCACCGCGCAAAGATCTCATTTCCTATCGTTCTCATGGGTCGGAGGGGACACTGGAAGGGGCTGAGTGAATAAGATAGAATTTGGCCGAAGATACAGATTGTGAGGAGAAGGAGGGATAACAGAATTATGTGTCAGGACAGGAGTGGAGGGGAGGAAGTAGGAAGAGAGGAAGGAAAGAGAGAAAAAGGGATGAGGAGTCAGTCTCTAAAACGAGGACTTAACCAACATGCATGATGCACAGAAACCGAAGAGTTCAAAACACAGTAGCAATGCCCCTGGGCCAGCGAGATGGATGAGTGGGTAAACACCAAGCCTGAATGAGCTTTGTTCAATCACTGGGACCCACATGATTGAAGAAGAAAACCAACTCCAACAACCATCTCTAATCTCACACATATGTGGATAGCATTATCTGCACACACACAGATATGCACAGTAAAATAAAATTTAAGAACAAGGAGAAGGACAAGAATGGGAAGGAGGGAGGGTGGGAAAGAGGGAGGAAGGGAAGGAGGGAGGAAGGGAAGGAAAGGAGGGAGGAAGGGAAGGAGGGAGGAAGGGAAGGAAGCAGGCAGGCTAAGAGAAAACCAGAGGTTATAAAGTAACTCCAAAATGTAGAGTTAGGAATGACTTTTTCTGCTTCCAAAATATTACGTAACACTCTATTTCATAAACCAAAACTACAAACAAAAGCTGATACAGTGCCTCCCCACAGCGGGCCAGCTCTGGGCCCTGATTCTCGATGTGAACTTCTCCCCCTTCCCTAAGGTAGCTCTTTAGTTCCTCCAGGTCCAGTCCAGATGTCAGTTTCCCCTGTGCTAACAGGGAGATGAGAGGTAGATGGGTCACTAAAACACTTGAGGCCAGCCTCAGGCTCAGAGAGCCACCTCCCTCTGCCTCCTAAGTGCTGGGATTAGAGGTGTGGGCCAACATACCCAGAGCGGTTTTTTGTTTTTAAATTTAATCATTTGAGGTGGGAATACATACCTTAATCCAGACCTGTTAAGGGGGAAAGTCACACCTCTGCTGGCACCTATATAAAGGATATGGGAGAAGGAAGCGTCCTCTCGTTGACTAATTGTTCTTATTTTCACTTGCAAATCCATTCCTTCACTAGTTTTAGAGCCTACTTCTTCAGGATTCTGGAATATAGTAAAGACCAGCTGAGATATCCAGCCATATGCACTGAAGAACGAATGAATTCTTGGACATTCCATTGGTAGACAGCCATTGTTGGATTAGCTAGACCACAGACTATAAAACCCATTCATGTGTGTGTATGAGTGCGTGGTTATGTGTGATGTGCATGTATGTATATATGTATATGTGTGTATAATTATATACGTGGTATTTGTATTGTACACACAGACATATATAAAGACCACAATCTAGCAAGATAATACTACTGGTGATTTGGTAGAGCCTTAGTTCTTGTCCAACATTACCATTTGAATTGAGTGAAGCACAATTAGTAAAACTCAGAGAGAGAGATTGGGGTTCAACCTTAAGATCTGAAAAGCAAAGCAGCCCGTCACCGGATTTTACCTCAGCCCAAGTCTGAAATGGTGATCCTGCCTCTAGGAATCTCAGAATGAGACTGTGTGTCCAGAGCTGTTTCCTCCCATCATATAAACCTCTCTAGGGTTGGGATTAAAGGCGTGCACCACTGTGATTAAAACCCCGGTTTCTACGGCAAACTAGTGTGGCTACTAGAAGTAAAGGTGTGTATTACCAATACCTTATCTGTAAGGGTGACAATTGGGGCTGTTTTATTCTCAGATCTTCCGGCAAGTTTTATTTTTTAAAATATAATTGAAATGCCACTATACTTGAGAACAAGTCCAATTAAATCAGTTGGCAAGTATATTTGCGTGTATACTTGTGTAGACAGATTCACTGAGCTCTCTGCTCAAAACAGACCAAGGCAGAGCTGCCATTTGGGAACAGAGCTGGCAGCCTCTTCCAACCCCACAGGGAGAAGTATGTGGCCACCTTGAACTTGGTGGCTTTTCAAGGATCCTGAGGACAGAATGTTTGTTTCTTCCAAAGTAAGAGGGAGCTTGCCAGGGCCCGTGGCATGAAATGTTTGGTGTAGAGGAAGGTGCTAGGAGCCAAGAGTCTGGTAAGTCTATACCGTGTGGGGGGATTCTGTCAGTTTTGTGGCTTCCTTCTATTTCCTTGTATCAGCCATGCGGAGCTGTGGAAAGACATACAAACGAGATCTGCTCTACCAGCCAGCAATGCAGGAACCCCACTGACAAACGGTCAAAGGATGGACCTCATGCTAAGTGCTCATGCAACCAGAAATTCTTCTTTGCAATTTCCAAAATCTCTAATACAAATGTACCTTAAACTTTAGAAAAAGAAACCCCAAGTTAACATAAAACATGAGGCATGGGGTTCCTAGAAGATGAAGGGGAAGGCATCTTAGCCTGTCTGAACAATCCAGCAAAGAAGTCCTGTGGGAATCCTAAGTGCTTATGAGAACAAGCCACAGACAAGAGTCTTGCAACCTGACCTCAGTTCCTTCGAAACATGTCATTGTTCTTGGAATGTGTTTCCATCCTCCTCCCACTGGTGGACAGAAGGGAGTTCACTTCAGATTCCTCATTATTGATTGTTGCTGTTATTCAACTGAATGTTTAAACCGTCCTTCATGTGCCTCTATGGGAAAACATGGTTTTGCCACATGGGGCTTATCTTTCTGATTGTACACAGCTTGAACGCATGAAAACTTATGTGGCCTTTCTTAACCCTCAGAATATAAACTGTCTGAGGCCCTGAATAAAATTGGTTATTGCCAAAGACTTAAGTCCACCTCATTGATGGGCTCCACCCCCGCTGGTCCCGCCTCTTCTAGAGGGGTGACATTAGGTACAACAAAGCAGAAATTGTTAGTGTGACTTTCACTGGTTAACAGAAACAGACTACAAAGAAGTTTTTAACATATTGTGTGTGTATGTGCATGCATGCGTGTGACTGAGTGTGAGTGTGTGTGGCCCCCACATGTGTGACACACAAGAGTCAGAGTATACTTTTCCAAAGTTGGTTTTCTCTTTCCATAATGTGAGTCCTGGGGGTTAAGCTCATGTGGCCAGGCTTGGCGGCAAGCACTTTTACTCTTCGGCCCAAAAAGGAAATTTTAAAATTTGGTCTCTTCACCTACTGAATGAGGAAGCTAAAGATGCCTTCCTCACAAGGCTAAGAGAGGATGACATTAAGTCACTTCCTAATAAACTTCTAGCATATCCATGCAACCTATGTGTTATATGGCATGTGTGCGTGTAGATACGATTGCAACTAAGTTTTTAAATCTTCAATTTAGTCGGGAGAATTATGTTAAAGAAGTTGTTCAACTGAATGGCTACCCATACCTATTAAACTAATCAACAGTAAAACAAATTCATCTTAAACTTTCCAATGCTGGGCTAGGGATGCGCTTGAGGGCCAGGCACTGGACTAGCATAAGCCCTGAGCTCAGTGTTAAAAAAATCTCCAAAACAAACCCAAAGTTTGTTCATGCATCCTTAGTGAGACATTAGGATAAGGCATATAAATTTGATACGTGACCTCCCTGAGAACTGTTATTTTAATAGTTATTATAAAAAAAAGGAAGGTAAATATTATTCTGAGACCCTCCTAGGAGCATCTATGGGGTACATTGTGAGCTGTCAATCAACATCTTGTCAATCAACATCATCTCAACATCTTGGACCCTCCCATCAGCGCCTAATGTCAAAGAAGAACGCTGAGTGTTTGTGGAGTGACTCACTATGTTCTAACACTTGCTCTGGGAGGTTTGCACGCAGGCCATCGTGTGAGACTAGTTTTCAGTTCGGCAGGGAAGGTGTAGAGCTAGGCTGACCCATCTGGGGGCGGTGCAGGAGGGGCGGGCTCCGACCCGTTCCTCAAGCAGAGGATGACACATTTCTGTCGCTGCGAGCTGAAGTGTCTCTGGCAGCCCACTGGCTGCCCAGCAGGGAAGACAGAGCAGGGAAATAATTACCTCCAGGATATGGAGACCAGGAGACTACTTCTGATCTGGCTGCAACCCCAGGCAGAAGCAGCTGTTACGATACAGTGAGTCAGTCGGATTCAAAAATATATCTTCCTAATGTGGACTTTTAAAATCAACTCAAACGCTAAATAAATCTCTGCAAAAGCTTGAGAGGGCTCGCTCAGATCTGGCAGAACAGTCTAAAGCCAGGGGCTTGCAGACTCGTTGATTTCATTCTTGGGTTTGCCACTGTGGTGGGCTCACAGGTAACATTCAGATACAGTCCAAGGGCCAAACACCAGCCTTGGCTAGTTTGGGCTAAAGTGTGTCCACAATCTTGGTGATTTCCAAGCCTAAGAATTCTGGCCCTGGTGGTCTCAGAACAGACCATATGGGGGAGGAGGCAGTACTGTCACCCACAGAAAGAGGGCTATGGAAACAAACCCAACGGTCACAGATACCTTCATCTGTCAACTTGATACCAACCTAAAGTCACTTGGGAAGAGAGAACTTTCACTGATGTATTTATTGGCCCAGGTGAAAATGGCCTACGGATACATCTGTGAGGCATTTTCATTGATAACTGATGGAGGAGGGCCCAGCCCACCATCCCCAGGCAGGCATGGCTGAGTTGTATAAGAGAAGTAGCTGGACATGATGTTGGAAAATCAAGCCAGACAGCAGCATCTGGAGAGCAATGCTCTTCCACAACCCCTGCTTCAATTCTGGGCTCCTGCCCTGGCTTCCCCCATGACGGGCTGTAAGCCTAAGGTGAAATCAACCTTTCTCTCCCCCAAGGTGGTTTCTGGTCAGCATTTTATCACAGCACCCGAAAGCAAACTAAGACACCAACCCAAAATATCTGGTGGATTTTGTTGGCTTTCACTGTAAGCATGCAGTACCGGAGCTTCTAAAGGAGCTAACAGGGCAGCGGGGAGGCAGGAGAGAGAACGGGGTAAACCTAGAGTTATCCCAGTCTAACGGCTGCAGCGGAAGCAGGCGGACTTACTGGGTTAAGAGACCAATAAGGACAGAGGAAGGTATTTCCATGCCAAGGTGGCTAGGAGCAGCAGAGAAGATGAAAGGAATTCTGGGTTGGGCTAGCAGGTTAAAGAACTATCTGCCAATTTGGCTTATAGGACTCACGTTCTTTTCCATTCTAAAGGGTGGCCGTAGAAATGACCTAAGACGGGACATGGCCATCTATACATTTTGAAACGCTTCCTTTGGTGAGCAAAAGGTCAAGGTAGCACTGCCTTCTTTGAACGCTAAGAAGATCATTATGAAATCTCAGGGGGAAAAATTAGCAGAATTCATAGAGCCAGGTGACGTCATGGGCAGAGCGCAGGCTAGATTTTATTGCAGCAAATGTAGTTTTGACTTTAATAGTGGTGATTATCCAGCCATCTGCTCCATAGATAATTGCCGTTATAGACAGTCTCTGCTTAAGGAAACTAGTAAGATGTCAATCATTCAAGACTCTCTAGGAGACCTGCAAAATGAACTGGGAACGTTGCTCCCACACCCTGCAAATTTTAGAAATTATGAGACAGTCGGTATTTAAAGACAAATGCAATCATCATGAGGTGGAACTCATGAAAACAAATTCTGAGTTGGGCGAGAATGCCCACCTGTTAAATAATGACAGCTAGGCTACAGAGAAAGCTTTGTGGGCAAAGGCAAGTGTCGCTAAGTCTAAAAACCTGAATCCAATCCCCCAGGGACTGCATTGAAAGAGAAACTTATTCCTGAAAAGTTTCCCTCTGACCTCCACAAGTTCATAAAGACATATATGTGCACACACACACACACCAAAGTAATTTAACTTAAAAGTTAAAAATAATAGCTATCATTTCTTGAATATTCCCCATGATTGGTATATGGAGTGTTTCACATGTATTACTCTATGTAACTTTACAACAAAACTCAGAAGAGCGCCTCTTCTGTTATTTTAAAGAAAAGGAAACTGAGGCACGGAAGATTAAAAAGGCTGTGCAAGGTCATCAAACGAGTTCATGAAGAGGTTACTCAGGGCTATTATTTCAGAACAAAGCTGAACAATAAGTAATACAACAAACACATCTGGCCTTTCAAGAAGGTTATGGCCTAAATTTCATACCAAGGTTATTTAAAAACAAAACCAAATAAGTGGGTCATGTTTTGCGATGAATGCAAACTCTCTTGACATATGTAGCAAAGGGCAGAGTTGTATTAATATCTTTTTGACAGACATGTCAGTACCAACGCTTGCAAACTGATCCTAGATTAATCTTATTTTACATTTTTAAAATGGCATCTGAGAATGTAGTGTTAAGTGTGTGTTTGTAGGTGCTGGTATTTTTTGTTTTTTGTTTTTTTGTTTTTTTAAAAATATGTGTATGGCTGTCTTACTTAATGGACGCCACATATGTCTTTGGTGCCCAGGGAGGCCAGGAAAAGGCATGGGATCCCCTAAATCTGGAGCTACAGGGAGTTGCGAGCCACCATATGGGTACTGGGACTTGAACCAGGATCCTGTGGGAGAGCAGTCCGTGCTCTTAACTGCTGAGCCATCTCTCCAGCCACAGCTAAGGAGCATTTTCAATGACTGAAACACCAAATAGCCTCAGGTCAAGGTCTCAAACCATGGGAGGCACCACAATGGCAGATGACTCGCAGTGTGGGCCAATGGGTGATGGAGCCAGAGGGAACTGACCCATCTGTTCTCAACATGTAATAAGCACTGAGTTATTAGCTTGATGGGAAGCAGACTCTGAGTTCTCACAGACTACACAGCTATGACAGGACACCTGAGACAGTGACCTATGCCGGCAAGAATGGCTTGGAAAACGATCCTAAAGGTATCATTTCGTTAAAATAAAAGTTTTATGCCCATAGTTTAAAAGGCATTAGTTTATTTTTTTTAATTGATACCATTGTAGCTTTCCATGCTATTATGAGAATTGAGGACGGGGTCCCCTGTTCATTCCGTCCTGTCCCACACCCATGAATGATAACATTTGGCAGAATTACACTACCTCTGTTCATATTCGTGCAGAACGTTCTAACTTAATCCAGCAGGAATCAAACAGCGCACTCAAGAAAGCCACAAGGAAGTGCCTGCGGGCAGCTCCCATCAGAGAAGCTAAAATGACCATGGGGACAAAGAACTAAAATAGACAAATTAAACACAAATCTGGGTCTTGACGCTTCCACCCAAGAATAGATTTAAGCGGTCAGTTTCAAAACAAAGCAGTTATAGGAAGTGCACACAGGCTACCAACTTAATTTCAAGATCGAGAACATTTGAAATATGAGGGCTTAGCTGGCAAATGCTAGTGGAGAAGAGCTGTCCCAACCTGTCCTCTTTGTTCCCAGTCCCCACCTGTGGCACCTGCAGCAAGTTGCACTGACTCTCCACAGTTATCTCCTCCTCTTTAACCCAGGGATCATGATGAAACCAGCCTCACTTGGTTATTGAGAGGTTAAGATGGAAAAATCCATTCACCCATTGGAAGCAAGCAAAGAGACCACGGGTAGTCCTTGTTGCTTCTATTCACTCAAATTCTCTATGGCACGCTTCCAAGCCTGAGCATTGGCCTGGGGAGCTGGCAGTTCTCTGTCAGGGAAGGCATTATGGACTACGTAGCAGGAATCCCTGGCCTGAAGCCAGGAGTACACCCACCCACCCCAGTTGTGACTGGCAAATTCATCTCCAGTGTTGCCAAAATGTGTCCAACACAGGCCACACGACATAGAGCCCAGCTGAAAAGTCAACTGAAGACAAATGAATTAGTGCTACTTTTCACAGCAGTGGCCATCTTTTTTAGCTTCAAGCAGCTGGTGGTACCTTCTGAGAAGATCAAAGGCTCAGCTCCGAGAGGTGGTTCAGTGGTTAAGAGCACTCAATGTTCTTACAGAGGACCCAAGTTCAGTTCCCAACACCAACATGGCAGCTCACAAGCTGTGTAACTCCAGTTCCAGAAGACCCAACACCCTCTTCTGTCCTCCATAGGCACTGCACACATGGTACACATACATACATACATACATACATACAGGCAAAATACTCATAAACATAAAAATATATTTTATATACAATATATATTATATATAACATAAAAATGCCAGGCAGTAGTGGCTCATGTCTTTAATCTCAGCACTTGGGAGGCAGAGACAGCTTGATCTCCAAGTTTGAGATCAGCCTGCTTTACAGAGCGAGTTCCAGAACAGCCAGGGCTGTTACACAGAGAAACCTTGCCTCAAATAAACAAAATAATAAGAACAATAATTAATCATAAAATATAAAAGGTTCAAGAAAGGTTTGCAAGTGTCTATAAACACACAAAAGCCCATGCAGTTCTATGTAACCATATAAATGATAAAGCATCTAAGAGGCATTTGGGTGATCATAAGAGTTCCTGGGGTTGGAATGATAGAGATCCTCTCTAACCCAACCCTCATAGCCTGTCTGAAGCTGGTCCTCAGACAGAGAAAAGAACAAGTCATATGAATGATGAAGGCCACCTACTGGGACATGTGAGATGCTTTTCTGTTCTACTAATCCAACTATAAGCTGCACCTCCAACAAGAACATATTTCGTGACACCCTGCTGTGGTGCCGAGGTCAGGGCAGATTGTCCAGCATCTATGCCATCCCTACAGTTTAATTTTGCATTCTGAGGTGTGTAATCCTGTCATATAGCGATTCACTAAAAATTCCAAGCAATTTGCAACTCTGCTCAAGCACAGTGTCTCGAAGAAGAAATGGAAGATAGTGTTTGCTCTGACTCAGACAAAGACAAGACCTATAGATCACTCAGAGAAAACAGATGGTATACATCAGTGTCTTACTTAAATGGAGAACTTATGAATCAAGGTCTTAGAAAAAGGAACTATATACCACTGAAAGAATATTTGTAGCCATGGATGTTCCGCTATCTCTGGGGACAGGGGTCACTAGAACTCCCAGTCTCTCAGGCATCCTTGGAGAGACAGAACAAGGGCTATGCTCAGCCACACGGCACGCCAAAGTGTCCTTAAGTTCTTACACAATACACAGATAGAAAAAAGGGCAGCTGAGAAAATGACTCACATGGGCAGGAATGGCTTGGAAAATAATCCCAAAGGCACCGTCATTTTGTTGAAAATAAATAGAGAAGTTTTGTGCCCATAGTTTTAAGGGCATTTTTTAAAACTGATACCCTTGTAGATTTCCTTGTGCATGCTTCAAAATGAAAAGCCATCATAAGGACCACCCTCAAGCCATTTTTCACCCTGTGACACCAGAATAGACTCTTGCTCACACCAGAGTGAAAATATTTACTTAAGTGGTGAGCACTGATCTGGCTACAGTGAGTTTTGCATCTACCATACAGATTTCTGTTCCAGTCACTCTGAGCTGCTAGGACAAACTCCCAGAGACTAAGGGGCTGGCAAACAAAGGAAAGTTCCTTTCCCACAGCTCTGCAGGTGGGAAGTCTGAGGTCAAGGCCCCAGCCATGTCAAGCCATTGAGAGAGCCTCTCCCAGGCTACAAATAGCTGGCTTCTTACTGTACCCTAATGTAGCAGAAAGCCAGCCAGCTAACGTTCTAGACTCTTCTGATGGGAAACACCCCATTCATGAGGGCTGCATCCATAAGGCTCCTTTCTCCGAGACTTTTACACTGTAGATAATGTTTCAACTAGGAGAATTAGAGTCAATCCATATCAGTTTTTGTCTTTTTTTTTTTTTTGCAAGTTACAGGGAGGATGCCCTATACAAGATTATCTGGGACTGTGACTCCTCGGCATTTGAGAGACATTTTACCCCAAAGCCAGACAGTCCTCCATCAGCAAGAACAGTTCATGGTCCTTTCAATGCTCTCAAATTACCCCCATCACTTTGCTCTCAGGACTCCTGTGTGCTTAAGATTCGTCTATGCCCCTTCCATGGCCATGAATCATCACGAATACCTTTCTCGCCTTGATGTTGATGGATGACCCTGACTGGACGGAAATCCTGAGACATAAGTTCCCTGTGGTCCATGGATAACACAAAGTATAGTCGGAGGAGCCTTGAAATTCTCTAAAACATTATCCACTTAACTAGTGGATCCTATTACACAGAGTGTTTGTAAAATAAGCCAAATCTAGGACTTCCAAGACTGACTGAGGCAGTGGTTCTCAAGCTTCCTAACACTGAGACCCTTTAGTACAGTTCTTCATGTTGTATGTTTATAACCATAAGATTATTTTCGTTGCAGCTTCAATAACTGTGATTTTGCTACTGTTATGAATCACAATCTAAATATCTGATATGCAGGATACTTTTAGGCAACTTCTGTGAAAGGGTCATTTGACTCCCCCGACACAAAAAAAGGTCACAATCCACAGGTTGAGAATCACTGGTCTAAGGTAAAGCCTGAAAACCTCCATGAGGGAAAATCTTGCTGGTGGTTATGGTACTCTTTAGAACACACTGTGCCTACAGGACACCGAGAAATCCCTTCTTGTGGCAGGTGCAGTTTGAAACTAGCTTCACAGAACAGGGAGCCATTTCAAGCATCTGACTGGGTGAGTAGGAATTTTACAACCCACAACCCATCAATCAATTAAAGACCAGTTAGTAGGAATTTTACAGCCCACAACCCATCAATCAAGTTAAAGACCTCTATTGAACCACCAGACAAGGAGCTACCACTCTTCGTACAGACCATCAAAATAGGTGCTGTGAAATTTAAATAATGTAAGTCACGTACTAATAAATCTAAAGTGATATCACTTTTTATAGTGACATCAATATACATTTGTGAATTTTACCATTAGTCGTCACTGGTGGGCAAATTATATCCAGGAATTGCTATTAAAAAAAAAATCACTGGGTAGATTTTGTTCTTCTCATATTAATACCAAGCATGGGTTAGAGGGTAAGACTTTAAGAAAATTAAATTTAAGTGGATATAATCTTTTATGGACTTGCGGTTGGCCATTTATGATCTTATGCAGTCCTCTTTTCACCAGAGACTTAAACACCTGTGCATGCACACACATGTGCTCATGCACAGGTTCACATACACACATACGTACAGTTCCAAAATATATTCAAATATAACCAGAAATTCATATAGACACTTCCTACCAATTAAGAACTGCTCATCAATATATGTACATGGAAGGGAGGAATCTCACCAAGAACTAGAGGCAACTGTAGGATATTGAGGGAAAGAGAGGCGCATCCTAATCAGTTTCTCCAATACCAAAAAATCAGCCCTGAAATAATGTGCACGCAAGCAATACTAAACAGACTCCACCAGTTGTGGGGGGGAGGGGGAAGGGAGTTATAACAAAGATGAGGAGGCCAGGAATTTAAGGGGTTAGTGGGAGGAGCTGGAAGGAAAGAATGGAAACAAAAGTATGTAATTACATTTTAATTAGCAAAACTCAAACTGCTGTTCTGAACAGGAACCTGTGAGTCACAAATTGTATGGGCTTCCAGTGAACGTGTGACTTGGAAGGGTGTGAGACCAAACCATACTCTGCATACAAGAAAGCGTTTTACAAATTCCGATCGTCGTGACAATTCCTCCGCTAGACGAAGACCCTCTCGGGGTCTGTGAAAACACCTAGCTTTCTATAGTTTTCAGAGTCCAGTTACCTGGCAGCGCTCTGAGTACTTCCAAATTTTCTGCATTTAAAAAAATAAACAAACAAAACAAAACCAAACAAAAACCCAGTATGGAAACCACAAGCCCTGTCTCAGAGTCTGTTCCTGCCACTAACCACTGAATGCAGAAGGCATTGCCTGCGCCTCTCTGCCAGCAGCCCCTAAGTAAGTTCAGAATTTATTTACATTTCACAAGGGGGTTTTAAGACTTGTTCAAAAATCCAGTCAACCCATAACGCAAAATAATCTTGATATCCAACAATGAAAAATCATCATAAAAACACCAAAAAAATCATCTCTCTCCAATGCACAATAAATATTAAAGACTCTATGCTATATAGTTGGACAGCTAAACCAAATATCAGACAACTCAAAGGTTAATTTAAATTTTGCTTGAGACTTCTGTATATGTTGTGTATGCTATTTGTCTTGGGAGAGACAAAATACAGGGTTGAGGAAGAGGAGGCACACTGTAACAATCTGACTTAAGACATTGATTGGAGTTGTATGAACTGACTCTGGTATTTTGCTCAGCTTGGGGAAGGGGGAGAGGCTTGGTGCTGCCTCAGTGAGGTGATGGGACAGACTTAGTGGACTTCCCAGGGGATGCCTTCCCCTCTCTGAGGAGAGGATGGAGGGGTAGGGGTGGGGGGAAGAGAGGATAGAGGGGGAACTAGGATTGGAATGTTAAAAATAAATAAATAATTTTTTTTTTTAAAAAAAGACACTGATTGGGTCCCTACCCCAATCTACCTGTATTTGACCCAGACACAGTGACCAATACAGGAGGGGAGCTTACCTACCAGCTAAGAAGACCACCATTTGTCAATGGCACATGGCCACAGGGAAGTCTTTGGCCACTCGCCAGCTGTGTCCCACTAGGCCTCGGGTCCTCACAGCAAAGAGTATAATTTCACGGTTCACTTCAGTAGGTTTTTATCACAAAATGCATAGTGTCCACATTACAGGAATATAAATAACAGGAATAGCTACCCTTAACGGCTCCTGCAGCCACTGTTATCAAAATAAATTCCAACACGGTAGATGACTATCCATCCGGCTTGCTTTGACCACACGAGATGTTCTTAAAAGGAAGTGTGTTGAGGGCTGCTGTTCGTGCTTCTGAATCAAATTGCCATTTTCATTCTCCTCCTCCAGCTCCTGGAGATTAGGGGCCTCTCCTGCAGCTAGCTCACCTAAGCCCTTTCCAGTCCAGTCCGGCATCCAGGTTGCTGTCTGTGAGCCTCTAGCCTGTTTGTCGAAAGGATAAGCTTCCCCGCTTCGTTTCTACTCAGGTAAATTGGTCTTTCCTTCCTCTCTAATTCCTCCTGAGAGAATTAATTTGCCTTTTCTGGGCTAGCCAATCAGCCATCCCCGCGTTTAAAACTAGAACCCCTGCCCCCCCACACACACACGCACAAACACAATCAGACACATTTTGAGACTTTTTGAAATAAAAACACAGAAGCGGCAAGAACAAGGATACGTGATCAGAATGAGCCAAGAGCTGAACACTCACCCCTGCATTTTCTATTTTGTGATCATCCTACCGGAGGAGAGTGTAAAGCTCTCCGTA
The DNA here is from genome assembly GCF_950005125.1 of Chionomys nivalis. NCBI lineage: Eukaryota > Metazoa > Chordata > Mammalia > Rodentia > Cricetidae > Chionomys > Chionomys nivalis. The sequence goes on along the minus strand of NC_080104.1, from coordinate 49,708,388 downwards.
CCTCAAAAGCACTCTAAGTTTTAAGAGAGAACAGACCATCTACATCCAGTAATATAAAAGAACACCACTGCTCCTCACAGGACAACCAGAAAAACGACAAGAAGTTGTGATCCGTGCTTTGAGTTAACTCTCTGTTAAGTCTGCCTCCAGCTATCCTAAATCCTCATGTTCCCTCTCACCAGCCCCTTGGCTTGGGCTTTGCATTATTTCCCTCGGGAGACCAGGTGGAGGCTAAGCTGTTTCCAGAGTACCGCTTGGGACATTCCCCCCCCCCCCCCCCCCCCCGCCCCAGACTCTGCAATTTACCTGCAGAATCCACGCCGTCGGCAGGCACACTCTGCGTGGCAGCTGGGGCTGGGTCCTTAACTCCGTGCACCTGGCCATCTTCTTCCTGGGTAGTCAGAAACGCAGAGCACAGACCAGATTCGAGGGCTTGGAGCTTCAGCAAGGAATTCTGCCAACAAAAGCAGAACATGAAGCCAGCTAAGTGGATGCCTGACACACAGCGCTGGGTCTGCGGCTCTCCGGCACCTTTGCCCGGTGCCTGGCAGGAACGGGGTCTCTGGCTGACCACAGCTGTTTCGGGTAAACGAGTTGGTCCCTGAGTCAGAGCTGCGCATTTGTCCACGTGCAGCCTCAATTTCTGGCTCATTGAAATCCTAACGTATACGGTTTATCTGTGACACATGGGACCTGTGATGTCGTCAGCAAGAGACACTGCATCTGGAGAGCCAATCTCAGAAGGTGTCTGCTTCCCAAGTGGAGAGAGGCTTTACGCTCAGCAACGGTTTCATTCACTGTACTGACATCAGGAGCCGGATATTAGGCCACTCCCAGGCTACCATTCATAAACGCCAGCGTCCCTCCAAGACAGACTGCGGCAGACCGCAGCACACAAAGAGTTACTGCTGCAGCGGCTGTCTGGCATCTAGGAGGGGCTTCTGGGCTCCCTCAGGCAGCTGCATGCACCTTCTAAAGTTACTTCTCTTGCAGGGGATGCCGCGTTGGCCTCCTCTGAAGATCAGAGTCCAGGGAGACAGCCCTGGTCCCTTTCGCCTAACTCAGCTACTCGAGGGAGAGCAATTGATCCTTTCCCGCCTACCCCTTCATGTCGCAGCTGAAATCCTCCCAGGTTCTTAGGAAGAACAAGTCATGCAGACTGACGCACCTATGATGCAGCAGCCCAGAAAATTGATTCCCATAGCAGGTGAAGATGAGTCATGCCTGCGTCCTGGCTGGGCACCGCGACCCCACAGTGGGACAGCTCAGCAAGTCACAGGAGCAACTCCGCCCACCTGCCTCCAGCTGTGGCAGGGCAGCCAGGGGGAGCAGAGCAATGGGTCCTTCTACCCAAATCTTCCCACATACGCCGTACTCAGACGAATCGCCCCCTCACAGATGCTACACAGGCTCACACTGGAGCACCCCACTCCACAGCTCCGCCCCTGCCTGTCCCATATTCCTACACACATATAACCTCCCACACCCTTGCTTCCAACACCACACTCACACATAGACCCTAAGCCCCGAATGCCCTAGGTCACACTGCATATGCCTTTTCGTCCCAACCTCAACCCCCACTTACATACCCAATTCTACACACACCACACACTCTACTTATCACTCTCACATACTCACATAACCGCCCCCCCCCCGGCAATCTTCCTCCTGTCCCACACATACGCCTCCTTCTGACTGCCCCCGTACCCTCCTCTCCTTCATGCATGCCCAACACCCACACATCAACCCCCAGCCCTTCACACTGTGCCAGTGAGTCACACCCTAGCCTTATATACACTCTCATACGCACACCTAGCCCAGTTATCTCCTCCCACATCACTCTCTCCCATTCTACTGGTACCAGCTCCCCCAGCCCCATGCCTTCCTTCATCCACTGGGCTGATGCTACAGCAGTGTCTCTACATGATGCTTGCTCTCCAGGGGATGTCTGAAACTTCCTCAGGCATTTTGAAGTCAGGGGGCACCTCTGCAGCTCAGGTTCCTCCTCTGCCATGCACAGATATGCTCATGAACTTACAGGAACACCACTGTCAGCCCTCAGAATAACCATAGCTCAGCCAAAGCAGCGTAGCCTAAGAATAGATGACTTCCATGGCCCTCTTCTCCCTCTGGGACAGGTCTACCGCTGAGAGTTCAAGGTTGCTGAGAGGAGAAGCAGAAAGGAACAAAGGCACCAGGTTTCCAGAAGAATCTAGTCATTGGTATCCAATCAGCTGGTGGACACCAAGGATGATTCCAAGGAAACTCCCCACCAGGAAACCAGCATGGGCTCTTCAAGAGCACGGAACTGCATTACAGAGTTAGACAATGCCTTAGATGTGCCTGATGGGTCACTGCAGGAAATAGCGGGCCCTGAAGAGCCTAAGAATACAAATATCATATAACACAACTCCATCATTGGGTATGTACCCAAAAGAACTGAAAGTGAAGCCTTGGACAGCCTGTACACACCCACATCTATGGCATTTCAAGAGCGTAGAGAGGTGTTACGGGCTGAATTTTGCCTCTCAAGTTCCCCTATTGAAGCTCTGTGTGACTAAACTTAAGGACAGGGCCTTTAAAGATGTAACTAAAGTTAAAGAGGCCTTAAGGATCAGAACCCAACCCAATAAGACTGATGTCCCCATAAAAGCCAGAGGCCATGGGGACAGTCATATATCGAAGGCTCTATGAGAGTCCCATTTGAATGCAACTTCCTACGAGCCACGAAGCGCGGCCTCTGGAAAAACTAACACTGCTGGCTCTTTAACCTTGGATTTCCTGGGGTTTTGCTATTTAAGCTACCCAGCCTGTGGTACTTTGCAACGGCACCCTTCAGGACCTAACGTGAGGTGCAAGGACCCAAGAGTCCACAAACAGATACATGGATGCCCCAAACATGGATGAACTTCCAAAGAACATTCCTCAAAATTCAAGAGGAAGATACCAACTGGCATAGGCTACCACACAGAGAGATTAGCTAGTTCCAGAAGAACGAGTACTGTGTGATTGTACTCAGTAAGAGAGCAGAAAAGCCATAAAGACAGGAAGCAAAGCAGTGTTTCCCCAGGACCAGCTGGAGAAGGGAGGGAGCTGGCTCACGGGTTCAGAATTTCAGTTCTGTCTGATGAAGATATATGCATATATATGAAGGATGCTTAGCAATGAGAATGAACTTAGTGTTGCTGAGTGGTATGCTTAAAAGTACTTGAGAGGCCGTGTTTTTCATATTGAATATATTCTACAATTACTTTTAAAAAAATTTTATGTCAAAGGAGGCAGACCTGTCCATGTCTTTCGATAGCAACAGGGTCTCATGTAGCCCAGGCTGGCCTAGAACTCTGTCCACCTTGGATCATCTTCAATCTCTGATCTTTGTGACGTTGCTTCCAGGGTTGTGGGACTATGGGTAGGTGTGTATCACCATACCTGGCTTTACATCCAGTGCGGTGGAGGGACAGGTCCCAGGACTTCCTGTAGACTAGACAAGCATTTGAACAAGACCCACATTCTCAGCCTTTTGTCATACGGCGCCAGCAGCCTGGCTCAAATGCCGATGTGCTCTTGTGTAATTTGCAAAGCAGCAGATGGCTTTCAGGGTCCCAGAGAACCACAGGGAATGTGCACCATGCTCTCTATCCTGCCTGACTGTGGGCAGCTATCCTGGCTATTCCAAACCTTATCTTTTCATCTGTAAAAAGAGGCAAAAATAACAGTGATGAGTTATGGCCCCTGCCGCGAGGGCTGCTCCCAGGCGAACTGAGGGAGGGTAAGAAAAGCACTTTGTAAAAGTGCCAGTAGGTGGCCAGTCACTCCATCACTGGTCAGGCTGGAATGTCCCCAAACACCAGCTGCTGGGAAGAGGTCTGGCCATGTGGACAGACCTCAGGCTGTGCCAGTCGTGACTCATCTCTACCTCCCAGGGTTTCACTTCTGCACCTGCCTACCAGGAACCTTACTCTAGATGACTTTGAAGTCCCCTTCTAATGAGGACAGAGAGAAAATCAAGCGTGTACATACCCTGAGGACAGAGGTGCAGATCCTGGTATGAGTCAGTACCTAGACTTGGGTCTGGAGCTGAACCAAGGACTCAAGTTACACGGACAGCATAGGACATCAATACACAGGGGTACATCAGACTCAGAAGCTTCCAGACCCTATCTAGGAGACAGACTATGTGTTATAAACCAGAAACGGCAGGAGTGTCAACAGTTATGGTATCCAATGTGGAGGCTCAACTATCCACAAGTCTCTTGAGGGGTTTACGAGCAGCGGGCTGCGCACTACTTGGTAGCAAGAGACTAGGTAAAGCACTGGGGTGGATAGTCAGGCTCTAGGCCCTGCCTCTGGCTTGAGGCTCCTCTCTCACCAACCCGAAGGGGGCGGAGCCAGTCACCAGGCCATGTGCAAGTAGGAGGGCCTAGCCACGGCTTAGAAGCTTAAAGTTTGGCTCATGCCTCAGAGATCATTGCAAGTGCATGGCTGCAGGCACTGTGTAAAACAAGCAGTCCAGACTGAGAAAACCCTGAAACAGGTACAGTAGAAAATGGGTATAGACAGTCATAAAAAATAATAATAATAAAAACAATTTTAAAACAATAAAGAGAATAATATATAAAAAGGATAAGCCCTGTAAGGATGGGAAATATTATAAGACAAGGAGTTTGGACCTTATATGAGGTTTTGTTCATTTTAAATGTTTTAAATGCTAATGAACAGAGAACAACAGTTAGTGAGAGACAGTGAATTGTGGAAGTGACTGCTGGATTAAAGCAGCCTGCATTCAGGCTGTATATAGCCAGGGTGTCTTGGCTTCAAAATGGAAGTTCAGAATGGGAAATATGTTGTGTTGGGGGAGAGGTTATGCCTTTGTTTCCACAGGAAACAAAGAATTGTGGTTTGCTTCACACAGAAGATCTACTTGCATGGCTGGGCTGTTCCTCTCTGAGACACTAAACAGAATCAAGCATAAAGGAATGAGGATGAAAAGGCCTAGAAAATGGAACAAGACGGAAGAGGTGAACTTCAGAAACACAGGGAGACCTCTAAGCAGAAGGGAAGACAACTGCTGGGGACCAAAGACAAGAAAATAGAACGGAAGAATCTCAGCAGCCCACCTGTCCCCACCATGGGCCATCCCATTCTCTGTCACTTCAGCACACAGCCCTCCTCAGTAGAGTCCTCCTCAGATCAACACCCTGTGTGGAATGGGTCTGTATGGAATACATCACCCAGTGGTTTAGGATCCCAGGGTAACAGTGAAGAGATCTAACTGTGTTACATGTTTACCCAGGGAATGATAGGAGATATCTTGCCTATCCGAATAGGATGAAGCACCATAGAGCTATCCCGGGGAGGCCTGGGGATACTGCACTGGCAGGGTCTGTGAAGATGTGCTAGCCCCATGCTTATTGACTGCTCAAGCAAGAGCTAGGGTTAGGTGGAGGCTGAGAGACTGACATCAGCTTCTTCCTCCTGGAGCTTCTACTAGCCCAGTGAGAAAACAGCCAACAAGCCAACAAATAACAACAGACATTCCTTTCCTAACTCCATGTCAGAAAGAAATGGAAAGCCCAAGGCAGACAACCCTGCCATTTCGGTAATCAGTCACACCCGGCTTAGTGACATTTCACACAAAGACATACTTTCCCTTTCAAAGAAAAATGAAGGAGTGGTCTAAAGGCTACCTCCATCCAGCCCTAGATCCTAGACAATGACTCTGGCTAGCCTGCTCAGGTTTCCCAGGTTTACTTCCAAAGGCCTCATCGTAGGGCATCTAAAATCAGCAGGCAGACTGAGCAGTGGGTGATGATCCTCTTGGGAATGACAATTACCCTGCCTCTCCACGTGGCCTTGTGAGAAGCAAGCTAGAGAGAGGTCTGCACAACCTAAGTGCGGTTTTCTCAAGCTAACTCCTTTTCACACAATAGAGAATACGCATGTTGTTTTAGAGAATACTCATTTTCCCTTCTCTGCAATCACACAGTCCGCACTTCAGTTGGGCTAAGATGGCGACCACCCACATGGGGTGGGATGGATAATAAGAACTATTTTAAGGTGCCTTCATCTGTGAGTGTGCAATTACAGAATGCGAAACATTCACATTTGGTTTCTAGGAAGGGATTTTATGGCACCTCCAGTCCCTTTGTGTTTCCAGGAAGTGTACGTAGATCTCACGCTGCTGTGAAACAGAACGGGCAGGAACCTTGCTGAAAACCCAGCATACAGGTCAGTTCCCAGACATCCACTCACTGCTCTAGTTCCATCAATCTGGATGATCGCGGGCATACACTCCCAACTCCACATGCACAATCAGCAAGTACAAGAGACCCTCCCTTTGCATCTGTTCATTCACCTGCTCCCTGCTCCGACACTCCCAGGCCCCGGGATCCTATTGGACATCATCGTATAGGAACACACTGCAAAGCGGGCAACAAAGCAAGCCAGATGAGCACTGGAATTTCCTTCCCTTTTCTTCCTACCTGCCACGCTATCCCACCATGACAGACTGAACCTTCTGAAACCACGAGCCAAAAGGAATCTCCTCTCTTTCGAGTTGTCTGTATCTGGTAATTTGGCAATCACTACAGTGGTCTACTTGTTTGTGGGCTCTTTGCGGCTGGCTCCCTAAGGGCTGCAACCGTGGCTCAATTTGTCATGTTACAAGCACACTGTACAGCAGAGTCAACCAGAAAAAGAGACTGCCATTACCTATCCATTTGATTTATTTATTTATTTTTACCCTTAGCTGGCACTTAGAGGGTGCCTGTGTACATACTCTGAGTATCTAATCTGAAGCCTTCTAGTACTCTGGTAAATAAACTGCAAGATTATTTAAAAGCTCACTTAGGAGTTTACAGAAAATATACATTTCCCCATATCTCACCCATCTTTATTCTGATTTAGGAGGTCTGGAACAAGATCACCTCAAGACAAGTGCCCAAGGCCTATGCCCTATCTTCTGGGACCCTGACCCATCCCAAATGGTATCTTGGTTCCCTGCTTAGCACCACCGAGCCCAGAGAGAAGTCCTTTATCCTGCCATTGCCCCAGAAATCTGCCACTCCCACTGTCTTCAGCCTTGGTCTCCCTCAGGACCCGCACCCCCACACTAGGAGTATACAACATGGGGTGCATAAAACCAAGAGGCCACCTCCCAGCATGCTACTGATAGGCTCTCAATGTCCTCATCAAATGAAATGGGGCTTCTTTCAACACTGATGGCTCTAAAGCAATGGTTCTCCACCTTCCTACTGCTGAGATCCTTTAACATGGTTCCTCATTTTGTGGTGACCCCAAACCAGAAAATAACTTTTGTTGGTAGTTCATAACTGTAATTTCACTACTGTTATAGATCATGTTTTTCTGATGGTCTTAAGCGACCCCTGTGAAAGGGACCTTCAACACCCAAAGGGGTGTCGACCCACAGTTTGGGAACCACCACTCTCGGGAGAAGCCCGCTTTTTCTCTCCCTGTAGACACTGGGCTGTAACTAGTCTCCCTGGGGACTGTATACTTATAACCCATATGTTTTGTGTCAGGCTACACCTCAGCTCACAGAGTCCAGCTTCCCTCTGTGCAGGATGCTCCAGCCCTCACCCCCCCCTCCCCCCGAACAGAATTTCGGCATCTAAGCAGCAGCTACTCACACCAAGAAACCAGAATGCTGACCAAGGTATCCATGTCTTGACTGCATCCTGTCAGCACTTTTTTGAAAAACAGGAACAACACAACAAGAGCACACTGTGACACAACCACACCCCCTTTCAGCCAGAGGACTTCAGCCTGGGAATGGGAAACCCCCAAACCGTCTTACCTCAAGGTGAAAGCCTTGCTGTCCTTAGTGTACAAACAAGCAAAGCAGATGAGAGAAAATGCTGTTTGGCAATCTCATATTCTGAGTCGCAGGGGCTCTAGCTAAGGCTTTTCCTTCCCTAAATGGAACAGACTACATGTGTTGCTTACAGAGTGTCCTTCCCTGGGGCCTTGCTGAAAAGCACGGGTGTTGTGAAGAACCCACTCCTTGCCCTTCAACATTAGCTGTTTCTCACCAGATGACAGTTACTGTATGTTGTTGCTCATGTGGTGGTGGGGTGTGAGTGTGTGTGTGTGTGTGTGAGAGAGAGAGTGTGGGGGGGGTGTTGAATGTGTGTGAGTATGTGTGAGTGTGTGTGTGAGTGTGTGTGTGTGTGGCCATTTCTGTAGCATTTGACATCAGTCTGAAAAGTCTTGAAAACTAACCTCAGTGAGCTGGGACCATGGCTTGCTCAGTGGCTAAGGGCCAACATTGCCCTGGAGGAGGATCCAGATAGAGTCCCTGGCACCAGACCAACTTACAACCTCTGAAAACTTCAGGGGAGCTCCAAGGAGGCCCCTTCCGGCCTCCAGAGGTACTGCTCTCATATGGTAGACAGATTCCATGACACCACTTAAAATAAACAATCATTAAAAATGACTAAACTCAGTAGGAAGTGGACACTAGAGAAGCCCAATGATCCCTTCCTTGGTGCATTTTGTGTCGGTGAGCAAACCATCCATCTATGCCAGTTCCTAGCCCTTCCTTATTTCTGAACACACTACCTTAACCGGCATTCTAGATGCTAGTGAATATAGGAAACCAGCAACTCTCCTGATGGAAGTCACACGATAAGTGACGCTCTTGTGTCATTAACGGTAATAGGTCACACTGGAAACCATTAGGTGTTTCCTCAAACACTAATATTTTGTTAGAAAATAAGAAAACGCATCTTCCTGCCCTGAAGCTTGAGCTTCGTGGCACTAAGAAAGGCAATGTCCTAACGTGCAAAGAGGGCAGGCGCAAGGACAGCCAAGTCCTAGGGCGGCGGTGCTCAACCTGTGGGTTGCGACCCCTCTAGAGGTCAAATGACCTTTACACAGGGGTCACCTAAAGCCATCAAAAAATGCAGTATTTACATTCTAATTCATAGCAGTAGCAAAGCTACGTTATGAAGTAGAAACAAAACTAGTTTTATGGCTGGCGAGGAGGGTCACCACAACGTGTGAACTGTTTGAGAAGGTCACAGCATGAGGGAGATTGAGGATCACTGCTCCAAGGTAGTGATTCATGTCCCCGTGAGCCTCCTGGGGACTGAGTGACAGAGCTCATTTGTTTACCCAGCCCCTACTCCACTCTCTGTAACAATGCCGGGGTTGGTTATACATTTACCTCTCGACCACTACTGTTGAAACAATTACTTATTAGGTGAAAATTCCCCAAAGGCAAAGCTCCCAGAAAAAAAAAAATGATCTTGGGACCCACGAGCTTGTATATGTATTTATATTAATGAAAAAGCTAGACATATACTTTTCCTTCATAGAAAACCCACGGCCCACATTGTTTCCACGTTTATCCTCTCCTCACAAGGCAGCAGAGACAGAAGCACAGGCTGACCCCTCGCAGCTATGGAACTGAACAGTCCTTCTCGTCTTCCCCAAACAATGGGCGGGGCGGGGCGGGGGGGGGCACTAGCCCAAAGAGGAGCAAACACAAAATGGAACAACAAGGGAAAGGATGGAGATGTCACACTGGAACAAAGAATGAGAGCGAAGGAGGTCACCCCAGAGCTGAGTGGGGAAAGTGTGACGGCTGATACACAGCAAGCAAACATGGGTCAGTCGGCCGCTTCTCCAAGTCAGTTATCAGATGGGGGGAAAAGACGGTGGTCACCGGCTTCCTTTTCTTACAGCACCATTTAGGATTCCCTTGAAGGTGAGGACTCCAGACCTCGTTCCCCCGAAAATAAGCAGCCAGGATGAAGAGTGGCCTCTGAAGGACTGGGCAGAATACCAGACCTAGAAGCAGCCCTGTTTCCTTGCTGTATGCTGGGAATGAGAACCAGGGTTCACACCATGCCAGCGCCGGCCACAGGAAGTCCCTGCTGACACTGACAACAAGAGGTGCCTAAAATTAAATGGATCACAGGACACTGAGGAAGAGCCCTTGGTAGGGGAACAAGGTCACTTCACCTCAAACTCAAAATCAAACAAAAAAAAAAATTAGCCGGTGGCATCCTGCAGTGGTCCAGCCAAGAGGAAAATTATCTGGGAACTCGTGTTTCCAGAGACTAGCATCCAATTATCTATCTGCTACCAACAGCATCCCCAGTGTCAAACATGGGCCTCATCTAGCCAATCAGCTCCTTCCAAGCCCCCAAGGTCATACTGAGTAGTTCAGAAAGGACAAATGCCCCCATCATGAATGAGACTCAAGGTTAAGGCTTTGTAGAACTTCCTAGTTTTAGAAGACTACAATTCCACTATGGGTCTCTGTACCCTGGTCATGCACACACTAATCTATGCACTGTTACAAAGGGATTTTCCCCCCAGAGGTAACTGAGCTCTAACTGAGCTGGTCAAAGATACAGCCGTTATTTGTGTGTGCCTAGTCAAATCAAGTAAGAACTTTAAAAGCCGTCTATCTTCCAGCTGGTGGCAAGATAGCCTCATCAAAGGAATTGGGAGCACAGGCAGATGTCAGGTGTTATAGCTGACTTGAGGATGAAAAGGGCCCCATGAGCCAAGTGTAGCAGACTTGGGAAGCCAAACACTAGGCCCAGCTGCCAAGCAGCGAAGGGGCAGAGACAACAGCCTTGTGACAGGAAGCTGAGTTAAAGCAGCTATGTGAAGGAACTTGCACATGGCCCCTACTCCAGATGAGAACTCAGCCTGGCAATTTCTCTTTCGTGAGAGCCTGAGAAGAGCAACTCCCCCTGCTTCATACAGTGGGGGTTAATACATGGGTATTTGAAGCCACTACGCTCTTGGTAAATCACCAATAATAGTAATAGAAAACTTAACTGGGCGTGGTGGCACTCGGGGAGGCAGAGGCAGGCAGATCTCTGAGTTTGAAGCCAGCCTGGTCTATGAAGCAAGCTCTAGGACAGCCAGAGCTACATGGAGAAACCCTGACTAGGGAAAAAAAAGTAGTCATAGAAAATTCATGTGTACTGAGATGACTGGACATCAGAATAATACGTCAGTAGGGAGGTGCTGGCCAAAAGATAAAGCCAGGATAGGAAAAGAAGCCCAGAGATGGATTTCCATAATGGGTTTCTAATCTCAGGATCAAGCCAAGCATGAAGCCCGTCCCAGTCCCAAATGTTAGATATGTCATCATTAAAATACTGTTGTTATTAAAGCCTGAAATCGTTGACCTTTTGCCACCTGAAAAGAATCTCTGATACTTCAAAATACTCGTCAACAGAAACTGAACTAAGACCCAGTGTGATAGGCTGGGTGTTCACTTAAATTGAAACGCAGCTGAGTATTCTAACAGAGGGAGCACTTCTCAGCCAGCACAGGAGTCTCCAAGTTTTTCACAGGCTATTTTCTCCGAATCAAAGCAATTTGGAAGGAGAAAGACATTTCAATCCAACCGTAAAGACAGTCTTCCAAATTTGTGGGGTTTTTTTTGCATCCATGAATTCAACCCACCACAGGTTAACAATATAATTTTTAAACTGTCTATATTTGCTGCACAGAACCTGTTATTACTTTCACAACGCAGGATAACAATTATTTACTCAGGATGTATCTTGTATCAGGTAATAAGCAATCTAATGACAATATAAAGCACACGAGGAGCCGTGCGGAGGTTGCTCATGAATACCACACCATTTTACACAAGGGGTTGGTAATCCGTGAATTTTTAACTGGGCAGCGGGCGGGCAGGCGGGCGGGGCGGGGGGAGGCGGCTCTGAAGCCAATCCCAGAAGGATATCAAGAGATAACTGTATCTTCTCTAGGTCCGCGTGGCCTGGTGCCAAAATACCTCTAACATACATCGTAGATGCTAATACACATGCATGCCCTCTTCACAGTGTCACATACATAGACACATGCAAAGACCAAAAACAGTACTCCAGTGTCCCACTGCTCCGCTTTTAACAAAATCCAAGTAGTAAGGTATCTTTATACCGGAGAAACAAGGCATATAACGCTGAATTACAACCACCAACATAAGTCAACAGAGACTCAGCAACAGCGCTACGTGAAGGGAGGAGTAACATTGCATGTTGATGTTTTTGTGAGTACTTAAAAACATATCACCTTTGCACAATTACATAGGCTTAGAGTTAAGCTTTATATTGATATCAGATCACTGAGTATTGGTTTCATGTTCACCTTTATCTTATCACATAGATGAATTCTGGAAATTACAATGGTATTCTGCTGTTGCTTGCATATGAAATGTCCCATCCCTCTCCTGTCCAGGCTGACAGATCCCAAATGCAAACTATCTCATATTCTGTGATGTGCAGTCTGGGGTTTGGGTAAGAGCTGTGACATCTGCCACCCAGTGGGTCACCAGGGTTGACGCAGCTGCTCCAGGTTGCTAGTTGGTTGATCCCCTCTCTTCACCACCAATCTGTGTATTCCTCACCTGAAGCAGCATGCTAAACAAAGAAGTTAACCTAATACTACAGAGAGGGGCCATCTTCTGTCAATAGTACATGAGTACTATTCTAGAACCGGCTAACCATCTCTCAAAAGTCCAACATGGCATGGTTGCTTGGTGGAGCGGGGTTCCCTTAGGTTCCTTTATCAACCTGTTAGTTTCCTCATGGCAATTGAAATCAGAAGTGGAATTTATGAGGTACAGAGAGTGAAAAACCATTGTTTTTCCTCATTCTAGCTTTGAAGTGCTTTTTGGATCAGGGATCAATTCATATTATGGATATGACAGAACAGCCCAGACAGAAGATGTAAATGGATGAGAAGCACACTGGTTTCTAGTCTGGGTATCTTAAAGGGTGGGACCAGACAGCTCAGGTGAAAGGCAGACACACAGGCAAGTGAGTGCCGATTCACAGCTCCAGAGGCACCTGAAGAGCATAGAATAGAGACCAGAATCCTAGCAAAAGATCCAAGGTGGAAAACAAGACCCTCCAGACTGATGGAGAAAAGTGAGATTGATCATCCACCTCCTAGGAATACTTTTCTGTATGTACATCCTACATTCATCAAAACAATATTCCGTGTGTGTGTGTGTGTGTGTACCATAGGATCATCACTTAGAGAAATATAAAAGGGTTCTTTCGTTAAGGAGTTGAGTGTTCTGTTAAGTTTAACACACATTTTAGATTTTCACTCTCTGGGATGTTTCCAGCAGTGAGTGTGACCACACCATCCCTCACACCAAGGTATTAACCTTACCTCTGCTGCTCTCACTCCTAACTTCTCTACATTCTCTTTCCATGTCCCAAATTTTCATCACAGCACAACCTGCCTGGGAGAATGTGAGCCTACACATACATCCATCGCAGCACAACCTTCCTGGAAGAACGTGAGCCCAAACACACAGCCGGCCCCATGGAACAGAACAAAACCACGCTGAGCACTCATGTCCTGTGTTCCTACATCAGGCCCAGTGGAGCCACCTTAGCCTGCAGTTGGCACAGGTCTCCGCTCAGGCGTCCCAGGCCATGCACCGTTCATGCTGTCTGCAGACGCGATGCAGTGGAGGAGAGCAGGTTTTGAAGCAGAGCTTTCAGCAATGGCTCAAGCCCCATTTCAGCAGTCCTGTAGCTTCCAGTCTCAAGAATCAGCTTCTCCTAGAGCCTGGGAAGCTCTTCCCCACATCACCCTTCCAGTCATGAGCAGCAGAACAATCTGTTACAGCATCACATACAGCACAAAGGGAGGAGAGCTGTGTGTGCTGATTCGGGTTCATGGATAGCCCGTTTCCTTAAAACTCCCAACTGTTTCCACTGTGAGTCATGCACAGTCTGAAGGCTGTGTCTGCACACACACAAAATTATAGACTTCTGCGTTCCCGTTTGTGTTATATTTATGATATTTCTTATGGATTTAGCCATTTAAATTGGCTTAACCAGACACCTGGCTTACCTTTAGTCATGGATTTCTATCAAATTCTATAATAATGATGATGATGATGATGAATTATAACAATATTATATAATAGTATCTATTATTAATATAACATAATTAATATGATATAATTATAATAATATATTATAATCAATATAATTATAGCAACATTGTATATTATTATTATTCAAGAAAGGAAAACAAAAACCACCTAAATATTTAAATGCCTTTTATGGGGTCAAAAAACTAAGGGTAGGAAGAGAGACATATCTTCAAAATGCTGAATTAACCATCTGCCTGAAGCTGTTCCTTTCTCTTCTGGGCATCTGAGTATCAGGTCTACTTAGTTTCTCTGCTATGACCCTTATTGGCGACACCACATACCACCCACGGCTCCAACTCCATGAGGACAAGAGAGACCATATGAGGATTTCAAATCAGGGTCTGAAGCCAAGGCATTCAAAGCAGAAGGTACTCTAATTGAATCATACTGATTTTTGATATTACAATTCAATTACATATTTCAAAGGAACTCTAGAACAAGCTAGCTACCTAACATACAGTGTAATGAGATGCTATTTAGATATGGCTCCCATATCTCAAAGTGAATGAAGAAAACATCAGATTTTATTATGCTCAGGGAAATGAAATAGTAAGCCCAACTATGTCTGAGGTTGCAAACACCACTCAGTGGGAAGCAGGGAAAGGGGAATCCAGCTAAAATTCAATTAAGAAAAAAAAAGCTGTACAAATTTTAATTATCATAGCCCTGGTTATATAACCCCAAAGCAAAGCTGGAAAGTATAGAAAGAAGAGCAACCTGGACTTGGGTAAGGTTCAAGGTGTGGTGAGCATTCTCAAAAATGCTATTTTAAGCTTGCTCGCCCCAACACCAGGAAGAACATTTAGTGAAGTAACATCTCATCACCATGATGTAGAAGTTCACTTAAGAGCAACAGGATTGAAAGTTTTCCCTGGAAAGATTTTCTAATGCTCTGACAGGGAGTAGGCAACGCTGAGACTGGCTAGCTCATGTTTACATCAGTCGCGATGATTCCACCTACCTCATGGAAGTCCTGCTGAGTTCCAAAAGCATCCTTTGGCCAAACGGCAGCCCTCTGGTCTACTCTACAAAATACAAAGGAAAATTATGTCTATTTGAAGGAACCATTTCAACAACTCACGTTCGAAGTTGGCTGCTACAGATACGACCATGTTCCTGTTGGAAATCCCAAGTGGCACTCTACCTGCTGAAGGGTGACATCAGGCTCCTTCAGTGGTCCGGAACACAGAGTATCTGAGCCCTGCCAGCCTCCCTGACCCTAACGCTCTCCACTGTCTCTCTGACCCCACTTCTCCATCACCCAGGCCATCCCTGTTTCCTGAGCATACGGTCCCTAGTCTATTTCAAACCCTGCACCTCTAGCCATCCTGGGTCTGGAATGCTTTACCCAGATCCACACACAACTGACTCTAGTCATGCAATCGTGCGTTTGGCTGACATACCCCTTCCCTGAACAGGCCTTCTTGCCCTCCTTTTCCTGGCATATCCAGTAGCTAACAAGAGACCTCTGTAATAAGTTGAAGAAACAAACCCAGACCCATGGTTGCCCTTTGACCTCCACATGTGCAACCTAGTGTCTGTACTCTCTCTCACACACACACACATAAACACCACATGTACACACACTCGCAAAGGTTTTTTCCTGTCGCTTGATTTTTACAACAAATGCCATAGTCATTGCTGGGCTAGATAATGAAGCTGGGTTCTGCCACTAAATATCTCCCAAGACAAAAAAAAAAAAAAAAAAAAAAAAAAAAAAAAAAAAAAAAAAAAAAAAAAAAAAAGGTCCCAAAGCAAGGCATACGCCTTTGATCCCCTTGTTTTTGGTTTAAAAAACAAAACAAGAAACTGTATCCTGTTAAGATGCTCAGGTCCAAATCCAGGCTTGTCCAATCCTATGCCCAATGGCATATGCTATGCTGCATTCTACAAGATTTTCTACAAGAGTTCCTATGTCATTATATAAACAAACATATTATAGTCCTTATTAGAAGGCCAACTGTCTTAATGAATATGGCATAAGATGTTTAGTCCATAAATTACTTATTCTAAAAAGACTATTTGAGGACACAGTCATTTATAGCTAGCAAACCAAGTCAATCTGAATACCAAAGACAAAACATTTTCTGGACGGATACCAAGGTTAATGAGTTCAGCTTGTCATTACTCACTCAGAAAGGTACAGTAAGCAACACTGTAGGCCTAATTTCTTCAGGTAATAGGTGAGATTTTTTTTTTTAATCTGGCCACAAGTTGGGCTAACAGTGCAAACAATTGACTCCTAATGTCAAATAAAGCAGTGGCAAATCACAGACTGTGGAGGGCACAGTGAGAACGCACACGTCATCCACACAGGGCCAGCATCTTCCTCCTATAGTCACCAGAGAAGACTCGGGTTCCCAGTCACCAGGTCAAGCACGGGCAGCTGCAGTGAGCAGAGAGTAAGGAGGACCTTAGGTTCGCCTGCCGCTTATCCTTCAATCCCCTGAGCCACCAATATGGCAAGCTAACAAAATGACTCTTTGGGACAGGGATTAAGCCATCCCTTCATTTCAAAATGTTAAATGGGTTCTAAATTTTTTGTCATCTACAGTGGTTCTCAAACTACACTTCCACAGTTGCTGTAAACCAAGGAAAGCAGGAGAATGGTGTTTTTTTAAAGATTTATTTTAAATCATGGGTACATGTGCCTGATTATGGGAATGTGCATGTGAATGCAGGGTGCATAGGGGACAGAAGACACTGTTGTCACCTCTGGGGCTGCAGCTACAGGCAGCTGTGAGTCATCTGACATGGATAATGGTTTATCTTTCATCTTAACAAAACTGGGATTATTATTAAAATATGCCATTAGTCACCATAATTATACAATGATTCTAGTGCGGCGTTTTATGTGCTTCTAGACTCCCTGCGTTGTTCTAACACAGCTGGCATTAACAGTAAGCATCATTTACAAACAACCCTTCATATCCTATGAGGTAGCTATTACAATCCTCTCTAGGCTAGCCAGGTAGAAGACGAAAGACAGACGAGCCATAGGGGTTGGGCTTTAGCTCATTGGCAGAGCCCTTGCATGGCAAGTGAAAGGCCCTGGGGTTTGGATCCTGGACCTGATGAAGAAATAAAAACAGAAAGTCATGAGGAAAATGGAGAAGCATTATAAGGACACAGGAAGTTAACCAGGACTTGTTCCGTAGCTGCCAAAGACAAAGAAGTTTTAAGAAAGAAAAGTCTCAAGAGGAGTCCAAGATGTCACCAGCCTTCATGTATCTGGCTGGACATGCCAGGTAGTTTAATCAAATGACTTCATTTAATCCCCAAGAGATTAGCACACACCCACTAAGCCAATAGCCGGAAGGGTACTTAAATAATTTTATTATTTATTCAATAAGGATTTATTAAGCATCAATTATGTGGCATAATCTAGATCAAGTGCTGGGCAGTGCATAAAAAGTCCACTTCTAGAGAATCTGCATTTCCTTTCTAAGATTTATTTCTATTTTTATGTTTTGCCTGCATGTGTGTCTGTGTTATTACATGTGTGCCCAGTGCCCAGAGAGGCCAGAAAAGGGCAACAGATCCCCTGGGGCTGGAGTTACTGGTTGCTAGCTGTCATGTGGGTGCTAGGAATCAAACCGGGTCCTCTGAAAGAGCAACCAGTGTTCTCAACTGTCAAGCTATCTTTCCAGCCTTGGAACCTGTATTTTCATGAAAGGAGAGAGGACATAAAAACTAAATAAGCCAACAATAACCTATCACTCACCAGATGCCAGAATCTAAGGAGAAAAGGAAAACAAGACACAGAAACCAGGACTTGCAGAAGATCGGGCCAAGTGTCCACAGCCAGAAAGTGCCAATCACCCAGAGACAAGGAGAAAGACAGCCTGAGTTAAGAGCATTAAAGGTCATGGTGAAGAGGAGAAAGAAACAGGAGTTTTGTTGGAAAACCTCAGTAGTAGCTGAGGAAACAAGAATGCCACTGCATTCAATTCCCCCTCCCTCATACCCGTAAGACAATGATCCAACCACGTACAATCCTGCCAATACATGATACCTGCTCCACACTGAAACTCTCCATTCCGTTACCACTTCCCTCCATCACAACTACAGGCAAATGGCTTCATGCCTCCATCAAACCCATGCTTCCGGAAGGCAAAGACGAGCAATACAGAACACTCTGCAAACTCCATCACAACTTTGATTCCTAGCCCAGGTGTAGGCCCTTGGTCATGCAGCATGTACTCCTAAGAGCCCAACAGTGGTCCTCAATCCTGATGCCTCATCGTTACAGATACCATCACTGTGGTTGCAGCACTTCCACTCGCAACATCATTGCCACCACGAGCATCTTTACCACCATCAGCAGCATTGCCATTACAGAGAGCATCTTCACTAAGAGCATCCCAAGCAACACCTTCAACACCACCTCTAATATCTCACAAGCGATACATCCCACCATCACCCAGACATCAATACCACCACAAGCGGTACCTGAGTCATCATGATGAGCGATATCACCACTGTTTCTACTGCATTGTCACTATTGCCATGTGTCTGCCATCAACACCTACAACACCTCTATCACCATGAAACAGCAAATAAAAATACCAATACTCAAAATCACTCTTCAATAGAGAAATGCAAAAGTAATTATGGGCTGATATTAAAACGGTTTCTGCCCAGAATCTGCACTTGTGAGCATGTGGGCAGCCCACTGAAGGGCAGCAATAAAAATTGGCATTCCCATTTTGCTGGATCCCTGAAACACGAGCTGAGTCAGGCTGCAGGGCTGGGCCCCTCTGGGAAGGTGTACAGGAATTCAAAACAGCAAAACCAATTAAGCATTAAAATATTTTTCTTGGCCCCAAGACAATGCCAAACCACAGGATGCAATCGTTTGTGAAATAAGGGCTGTGTTTTAACTCCGGATTTTAGTCTCAAATCAACATTTTAACTTTAATTAGTAAATGGGAGAACCCTGTCTCAATCAATGAAAAGCTTCCATCGAGCCAGTGGCTGGCAGAAGCTGAAGTCCCCTAAACTATATCTCGCTCAAGCCCAACAGTCAGTAGGTGACTAGTGCTTCAATTTCTTACCACAAATGACCTGTTTATCTGTCCCCTCCTCTCCACACTCCCCACCTCTACTGCCATCTAAGCAAAGCTACTATCATCTCTCACTGGAGTAACAGGGGTCTCCTTCTGGTCCCCCTACCCTTTCTTCCCCAGAGCACTCCACACACAAGATCTGACCACCCACTGCTCTCGGTTCACTGCAGAGTACATTCCTGAGATGGTCTACTAAGGATTCGCCGGTGGTTGTTTAATGAGTTAGACAACATGAGCAGGAAGAGTAAAGGGCCATCCTCTAACAGTGTGAAGACTTCCAAGTTCTCCCACTCCCCAGTTTCATACTGTCTTATGACATCGGAAGGAGTGAACCCTGGCGCATGCCTTCACCCTCCACTCATGCTGGGCCCCATCTGTGCTGGCATCCTTCCAGCTCCGCACACTCACTGAGCTCCTTCCAAGCTCATGCCTTCAGGCAGGATGTCCTTGTGCCTACCATGCTCCTTCCCAATCCTCTTGGTCTCTGAATGAACTCATTTATCCTTTAGATATCATGCATGCCTCTCCCAAATGTGTCTTCATTTTATACAACTTGTTGTGTAGACATAGGAAACTCCCCAATTCATGATTCCATATCTTCACAATCATTTAGTAGTCAATTATTTTTGATGGTAAGCTCTGTGGGGCAGGAATCATGAGTTTTGTTCAACATTTGTCCTTGCCACCAATCCCAGCGCAGGATACAGAACAGGAGGTATGCATATATTTGATAACCAAGTATTCATCTCAGAGTCCTGCACATATGTCAATTCTGATCAATTGTCAAGTGTGCACAACCCAGGTCCCTTCCTCTCCCCAAGGCACACCAGCAAAACCTGCAGGCTGCAGTGACCCTCACTTCCACAAGCAAGTGCATGTCTTCCTTGAGAAGACTAAGGACCAGCCAGCACCTGACTAATCCATAATTCAAAGAACCTGGGCAGACAGAGAAGCTAAGCATCTAACTGTTCAGAATGTCTCATAGCGAATACGGTCTTAGGGCTGAGCAGGGCTGACCTCAGATCTCTTCTCAAGATTTATGGATTTACAGGATGCCACTGACTTAAGTAAATCTCTGTATTAGGAAGCAGCACTTGGGATGCAGGAATGTATACTGGTGCTATGACTGTCATTTCCTGGAACTCTTTTGAAAACAAAAGGTACATCCCAAGAGGGCAACCCCAAGCAAAACATTCTTCATATTATACAATAGCTCTATATGCAGACACAGACAAAATGCCAGGAAACGCCAGCTCTATTATATTAGCAACAATCACCACCCTTGGCACCAGCATTATAAAGAGCCTTTCTCTATGTTTAGAACATACCAAAGACATTCTCTCACTTGTCTCTTCTTAACTCTATGTATTCTGTTTGGGGGCGTGTAAACATAAATGCAGGGGCCACAGAGAGTTGACATCAAGTCCTCTGGAATTGGAGTTACAGGCAGTTGTGAGCTGCCCAACATGGGAACTTAAACCTAAATTTGGTCTTTTGCAAGAGCAGCAAGCACTCTTAACTGTTGAGCCATTTCTCCAGGTTTTCTTATCAGTTCTTTATAAACTTCTGATCTAAATAATGAAGAGCAAATAGCACAGGTTTCAACTTTAAAGACCTCGAGTTTGAAATTATCACAGACTGACACCCACACATAGGAAATTAGAAGTCAAAAAATTTTCATCTTAACTGGCATCCCAAAAGTCCTTACTTATGATAAAAGATAAAGTAAATATAAATATTATAACTGTAATTCTTGCTTGATACCTGTTTTGCTATATGAAATTTTTCTATGTTAAAGTTAAAACCTTCCTTTTTACTTAAACAGAAAAAGGGAGATGATGTAGGAAGTCCTTCTGTCTATGTGTTGCTTTTATTGGTTAATGAATAAAGAAACTGCTTTGGCCGATAGCAAGGAGGAACTTAATTAGGTGGGGAAAACTAAACCGAATGCTGGGAGAAAGGAGGCAGAGTCAGAGAGAAGCCATGTAGCCAGAGACAGACACCAGAACTTTACCCAGTAAGCTACAGCCTCGTGGCTATACACAGATTAATGAAGGTGGGTCAATTTAAGATATGAGTTAGCCAGAAATGCGCTTAAGCTATTGGCCAAACAGTATTGCAAATAATATGGTTTCTGTGTGGTTATTTTGTGGCTGAGCGGCCGGGAACAAACAAGCATCCTCCTACAACATATGACGGCGTCAGGTCCCCTGGAACTGAAATTACAGACAGTTGTGAGCCACCATGTGAGTGCTGGGAACTATACCCAGGTCCTTTGGAAGAGCAGTCAGTGCTCTTAACTGCTGAGCCATCACTCCAGCCCCAATCATGAATTTCTGAATTCAAATGTTCTCATCTTACTAATTGTTCCATGTTCATAGGAGAGGAAGAAAGTGGGAAAGGCAGTGGATGGGGGGCTTGCTGAATGCAACATACTCAGAGAAGCCATTTGTGACCCAAGTGTGTAGCAGGGAGTCTCAACAGGTCGGCAAGATCAGCTATCTGTCATTTCTACTTCATTTGCCCTCCTCACAAGACACCAGACAAAGCCCCCAGGAGCTCACCAATTAGGAAGAGCAAATGGTTATGCGTAGCCCTCCTGCCCTGGGACAGTCCATGCTGGGGGTGGCATCCTTTGTATTACTAGAAAGTTCTATTCTCAACTGTCCTTTTCCCTTCAAGCAGAACTCATTAGGATTCTGCTCACTTCTATTTAAAATTTTTTAAATTAAAAAAAAACAATTAGCTATTCACACACACACACACACACACACACACACACACACAGTCTCAAAACAAAAGATAAAAGGATTTATTCCCCCAAGGAAAAGTAGCTGCCAAGAAAACTTCCTCTCTCCATAAAGCAACAAAGCAGTGAGCTTTTCCTTTCATCTGAAGGATCACAAACACAGAAACAGTGAAAGCCATCAAAGGCCATTATTTTTGCTCGGGGGTCCTCTAAAAGCAGGGCCAGGCAGATGAAGAAGCCAGTGAGCTGCCAGCGTAACCAGCAGCCTGATTAGCAGCTAAGCGGCTGAGACACAGCTCCTGTTTATACAGAGGAGGTCTTTTATGACACCAAAGGTTTAATTCTGTCATAAATTTTAATGCATTATTTTAAATACTGGTGAGCTAATCACTCTCCAAAGTAAGTTTACTTAGCTAAGGAAGAACTCCCCCCCCCCAGTTAGCACTCTCTGACATTCATGAAATCTTCCTTTTCTCATCGCTGAGGGACTATGAGACGGGTGTGGGCTTCAGCAATAGAAATCAGTCAAATGGATGCATATTCATGAAGTTGCTCTAAACTGATTTATGGTTCTTGTCTTGGCCCTGGGCCCCATGGGAGTGAGAACCTGAGCAAGCCACAGCCTCCCTGGGTTCCAAACTAGAAAAGCAGATTTGTATTCAGTCATTGGTAGATTTTCCAGTTCCAGGAGAAAGCAGTTCTCTAGTTGTACAGTCTCATTAAGTACCGGGCACCAACGGGCATCCGGAGTATCCAAACACATGCAAAACACTCAGTGGCACCAAGAGCCCCTGTTAACATGTAAACTGTCAACTAGGCAAGGGGGCGTTAAGACACTACTGGTCTGTATGTACTATATCAGCAGTAAGCTGCCTGCAGCCAGAGCTCCCAGGATGAGCAGCTGCCAGGACGAGAAGGATTGAGGGAGGCATTACAAATCAAATGCTAGGTAGCAGATTAAGTAAATGGGAAGGGTTCAGCAAAAAGGAACTCTGCTCCTGGGTGCCTGCTCACTATCTCCTGGTGATAGGTAAGGCCCAGGCAGCCCCATTCTTGGCTGTTTGCAAACAGCTGAAAAACCCTAGGTTTTTCAATATGGACTCACAATCTTTTACAATACTATAGGAGCCAAACGTGTGTCCGCACTACACATCCAAATAGGATCCCACACTGCACTGCTGAGGGATGTAGGATGGGGTTGGGGAGGGCAGAGGACCAAGTGCAGTGAGGAGATCTGAGGTGGCTAGGAGAACATTCCAGACAGCCATGGGAAACCTACAAAAAGGGGAGATTGAGAGAATGGCTTCAAAATTTCACAAGTTCCACCTGACACAGATTTTAGGAATTGTTCCTTTTTTTTTTTTTTTTTTTTGGTTTTGGATTTTCAAGACAGGGTTTCTCTGTAGCTTTGGAGCCTGGCCTGGAACTAGCTCTTGTAGACCAGGCTGGCCTCGAACTCCCAGAGATCCGCCTGCCTCTGCCTCCCATAGTAAATAAACAGAAAAATGGTAGGCAGAACAATTCCCTCAAGATATTCTTGGCTTCTGTCTATTTCTGCACCCTACATGCTACCCTGCCCCTCCCTTCAGTGCACTCACACAGGGCACAGTCCCCACCACACCTTGACCTATAAGACCAGGGTTGTCTTAGGACACATGTTTATGATTATGTGTTACACTGACATGGGAAAACCAAGAAAACCAACAGACATCCAAATTTTAGCAAAACTATTCCTAGGTCTCCCTGAAGCTCCTCCACAGCTCACCTAGAAAAAGGCTCCTAATTATTGGAGCCGCAGGTACAAGCATCATGTATAAAACATCGGGGTGCAGATATAGTATCTACTCTTGATCCCCATCAGCTCCAGGACGCCACACATCTACAAGGACTGATTCATTTCCTGAGGAGTACCCTTCACACTCACCCCAAACATGAATGACCCCTAAGAGGCCCTAGTAACAGAAAGCTCTTCAGTCCCTTGCTACATTTATTATTTTACTTTTCTTCCACCTCCAAGAAAGTAGCCTTTTACACCTGTTGAGATTTCATCCTGACTTCAGTCATTTCTGACCCCGACCAGAGTCTGGCATACCCCTTTACTAAATCGTATCTCCATCAAGACTCTACTGGGGCTACTTAGTATCACAACACCAGAGAAGGAAATCAGATCATACCACAAACCTTTGTAATAATAACAACAAAACAGGACTAGCACCAAAAAATCAAGACATGTAGACTATAAGAATAAAAGGTGCGGGAATAAATGCACTCAGCTATGGCCACCTACTTTTCAAGAACACTGTCAAAGCATACATTGGGGGAAAATACCGCCTCTTTAATACACAGTGCAGGAGAAACTGGATATCCACATGCCAGAGAATGAAACCAGAACCATCCTTCTTGCTCAATACAAAAATAAAATTCTAAATCAAAGATCTTAATTTAAGACTTGCAGCTCTGAAGCTATCCTGGAAATCCCTTCATGATATAAGCCCAGGTTGAGGAGTTTCTGAACAGGACTGATACCTTGGGAAACAATTACAATGAAATTATGGGATTCTACAAAATCAAAAACCTTCTGTACACCAAAGTGAAAAGAGAACTGACATGATAAGAGAAGATCTTTACCAACAATATATATGACAGAGCATTAATATCTGGAGTAAATGAAGAAGTAAAATTTAAATACAAAAAAAAAAACCTAAAACATTTCATTAATAAACGGGGGATAAGTTGACTAGGTAGTTCTCAAGAGAACACAAATGACCAGTAAACATATGGAAAACATTCAACACCCGTAGGCAGCAGGGAATGCAAATGAACACTACATTGAGATTCACCTCATTCCAGTCACAAAGACTGCAATCAAGAAAACAAATGATTCAGCCTGGAGAGTTGGCTCGGCAGTTAGCAGAGTCTGCTTGCTCTTGCAGGGGACCCGAGTTTGGTTAACAACACCCATGTGAGGCCTCTCACAAATGCCTTTAATTTCAGCTCTCTGTCTTCTGGCCTCTTCTGGACCTTTGCACACATACACACGCATACATGTACATGTGCACTTGCCGACGAGGATGTGGGGAGAGAGAAACTCACACACTACCAGCCATAATGTAAACCAGTGCAGCCACTATGGAAATTAGAGTGGCGGTTTCTCACAAACCTAAAATAAAACAAACACCTATACCACTCCCGGAAATACACCGAAAGGACTAGATGAAGTCTGCATACCACAGAGATACTTGCATATCTATGATTATTGCCTCACTATTTTCAATAGCTTAGGAAGAGAAGCAGCCTGGATGCTATCAGTTGACGAATGACAAAGAAAAATGCAGAACATATTCAACTTTATCCAGACATAAAGAAAAGGAAAACAAATGAAACTGAAGATCATGTCAAGCAAAATAAGCCAGACTCAGACAAAATCATGTTTTCTTTCATACAGAGTCTAGATTCAAATACATATATACACACATGGCATCTCTATGTACACACATACATACATATGGCAGAGTAGAGGGAACTATTAGTGAAAAGAAGGGATTTAAAGGGAGAACAAGAGAGGATATTAGATGCCCTATTGCTTTTTGGTACAGTGTTAAACACCATGACCTAAAGCAACACAAGAAGAAAGGGCTCAGTTGGCTTATACATTTCTATCAAGAGAAGTCAAGGCAGGTACTCAAAGCAGAATCCTGGAGGCAGGAACTAAATTATCTTTCTTAAATAGCCTAGGTCCCCCTGCCTAAGGAAGCTACAGCCCACTGTGCTAACTGATGTGGGAGGGCCCAGGCCAATCAAGAGAATGTCCCCACAGACATGCCCCTAGACAATTCCAGTGGAAGCCATTTCTCAGTTGAGGTTCCCTTTCCCCAAGTGCTAACTATGACATGGCAGGAAGAAAGACAAACTATCCCATTATCTTTCCATGTGGAATCAAGACTTAAACACATGTACAACATAAAACCAGAAGGGACTATTACAAGGAGGAAGGCGCAATGGGGGCTGGCAGAAGTGGTACTGTAGAGGAGAAAATATGACCAAATTATTAGGATGATACACAGGAATAATAATGCCATAATAAAACCCATTTAGTCACTTTTGTATACTAACTAAAAAAAATGGTCATCTTTTAAAAAGAAAAAATCACATTTTAAGTGAGAAGGAGAAGAAGGGGGAGAAGGAGGAGGAGAGAAGAAGAAGGAGGAGGAGGAGGAGGAGATGCTCATGATGGTGATGACCACAACTCTATTAACATATGTCTGAGTATAGCCACGTGCTGGGATTAACACAGACAGGAACTGTTATGAGAAAATATGGGTTGCCTGACTCAAAGATATGTTTAGCCACAGATCTCATTTCACCCACTCATCACATTTCATGATCCCTGCAATATTCTGAGGTTTTTAGAAGTTCCACTACAATGTCCCTGGGTTACACCACCATGGTTGTGATAAATAACTCCATAGTTGAAGGTTACCAGCCTCATTTAGCTAAGAAACCCAACAGGACTCAGCTTAACTGGCATAACATCGCTCCTGACGTGTGACTTAGCACAACACCCAGTGATTGCTGACAGCAGTGCAGGGCATAGAACACTCTGGAATGCCACCAGCTCAGAAAGGAGAGCCAGTGAAAAGGTGGAAGTGGGGCATGGATGCCAGAAGGAAGAATGCATGGCAAGGTGTTTGGGGTCGATGGAGAGTTGCTAAGTGGAAAAGACAGAGTCTTCCTTAATAAGGAAAGCTTATTGGGCACTTGATATCGTTTTTTTTCTTGGAATCAAGAAAAAGTCTGGGAGCATGCCAACATCTTACACGTATGTACGTAAGTGGCTACCATTCTTTTTAACCATAATCTCTGAGAGTAAGAGTAAAGCATAGCTCGCCACCCCCAATCATTTAATAACCACTGCTCTACATGGCTCTTCGTGGAACCATCCAGATCTCTACTTTTGTTTCTCAGCTAGTCATGTGTAAATGACCACCACAGAATCTCATTCATCTTCCAGTCACAGTAAAAATATCCCCATTTGCATCCCAGCCACACACAGAACATAAAATAATTTTGAGTTTTTTGAACTGGAGAAGCTTAGCTGCTAATACTCATTCCCCGTCGGTCTCTGCTAAATGCCTGCACCCAAAGGACCACACGTGTTCCATATGCAAGCACAAACGATTTAGCTT
Organism: Chionomys nivalis; assembly: GCF_950005125.1. NCBI lineage: Eukaryota > Metazoa > Chordata > Mammalia > Rodentia > Cricetidae > Chionomys > Chionomys nivalis. The sequence goes on along the minus strand of NC_080104.1, from coordinate 49,681,430 downwards.
TGGGCTTGGTTCATTTTGTTTGTTTTATCCTATTTTGAAATATGCATGGGAACGGGTTGACCTCATTCTGGCTGAGAACAGCCTTCGCTGGGCTGTTGGGGTGGGAGGATGGGGGAGCTGGTCACCCGACAACAGAGTCAAGCCAGATGAACTGAGGTTTGTAACAATGAAGCCTCCAACAGGAGGGACAGAGGCCTTGTCAGTGAGTAACTAACATTGAGTTCAAACTAAGTTGATCCCCTAAGTTGGCAATGGCTAAAGAAGAATGCATCCCTACTAGAGGCAATGTGGAGCAGGAAGCCTTGCTTTGGGGCACTGTTTAGGGGTGAAGGTCATCATGGTGGGCAAAACACAGTGAAAGGAACTTAACTGATAGCCATGCTACATCCACAATTGGAAGTCACATAGAAGAACAGAAGTAGGGTACAGGCTCTAAGACCTGCCCTTAGTGTACAGACCCACTTTCTTCAGCAAGATCCCACATCCTAAAGGTACCAAGTGTTCAAACATATGAATCCATGGGGGACTTCCCACATTCCAACCACAAGAGAGTTGAACAGCTGCCCGTGAGTCCCCTTGGAGAGTAGACCATCATCTTTGGAGCTCTCGCCCACCCTCTGGGGTTCCATGCTCCTAAATTTAGTATGTTGGACAGTCTAAAGAAGTGTCACGCAGACCGCGGTTGCTGACCTTGTTCCACTTAGACTGTACTGCCTTCAAAAACAAAATTCTAAAGGTCACTCTCAGAAGCTCAGCATCACCTGTTCCCTGAGTAAGGGCTACAGTGATCCTAGCACAGAGTCCTACAAGACAGCTGATACGAGAGAGCTGATGGATTCTTTCTTCTGTTTATTTCTAGAAGAGACTTTCCGTAGACAGCTGCCGGGCCAAGCTCCTGTCCGAGCATCGTGCCAACCTTCTGCAGGCGTTTTTCCACCCAGATCCTGGCTCTGGATTCAGGGCTGTCTCCAGGAGGTCTAGTGGGTCCGAAGACAGCCCTGGGCTGCTTCTGGACTGAGGTCACCCAGTGACACTCAGCTCAGCACGGAGAATGTACTTGTCCTGCCATGATCACATGGGAGGCTGACATTCCAGCTCAGCTCTTTGGATTTGTGCAGGATCAGGCAAATGACTTCAAGTCCCTCAGCCTTGGGTCTTCCATGCGATGGATTTTATGAGTGAGTGGCAGCTTTCTGAGCTCATAAAGACCAAATGAGACCTCAGGTGAGAACAGCTGTCACTATGGGAATTCGAATACAACCATCTCATGTCAGCAGCATCAGAGACGGCAAATGAGTTGTAATTTCCCCTGCCATGAAACAAAGGGAAGAGCAAATTCTTCTCCACATGCAGACCTGCCCTCCCTGAGTCTTAGGACTTAGGATCTTCAAACAGAAGAGGAGGAAGACCCTGTGCATTTCTCTTTAATGCAATGGTTCTCCTTTAAAAACCCTTGTAAGCAGCTTCTCTCACTGTGAGGAACGGCAACAAAATCAGGAATCCTTGCCTCCCATGTGATTGGCAAGTGTACAGGTTAGCACATCGGGAAGCAAACCAGAGGGGCAGGGGAACTTCTAAACAAAGACTTACCTCGGTTGAAGTCGCCCCGTATCCTGGCACTTGCAGACGCTGTTTTGTGGGCTCTCATGAGCTGGCGTTCCTGCTTTGCTCTGACACTCAGACTGGCTGGGCACCACATGCTCGGTGTCCTACAAGACAAAAGGGCAAATGAGCTTCCTGCAGCAGCACTTCCCTAGGACTCCCTCCGGACTGAGCTCAGCTCGGGGCAAGAGGCAACTACAGGCACCACTCTCTCCTGACTTCCAGATGGGAAGGGAGAAAACTCAATGGCCAAATTTAATAGATGTCTTTCTCCCAGGCTGTTGACTGTGCAAGATTATAAGAGAAGGGGGTGAGGAATATCAGTTATAAAAAATCAAAGAAGAAGAGGAGGAGGAGGAGGAGGAGAAAAAGATGAATTTTATCATATCGAAAATGACACTGTAGAGGGCTAGAGAGATGGCTTACACAGTTAAGAGCATGTACTATTCTTGCAGAGGACCTGAGCTTGTTCCCAGCACCCACCCTGGCAGCTCAGAACCCTCAGTAATTCCAGGCCCTGAGGGAGTCAATACTTCTAGGTTCCATAGGTGACTGCACTCATGTGTGCACATTGAAACAAAGGCCTAGACTATTAAAATGTTAATAAGATGTGCTTTTTAAGGATTCCTGTATTTTTATGTTGATGAGTGTCTTGCCTACATGCTTGTACGGCACCTCCTGCATACTGGGTGCTCATAGAGAGGCCAGAAGAGGAGTTGCATGCCCCAGGACTGGAGTTACAGATGCCTGTGAGCCACCATGTGGGTGCTAGGAACCAAACCCAGGTCCACTGAAAATGCAACAAGTGCTCTTAACTGCTGAGCCATCTCTCTAAACTCAATCAAATAGTTTTAATTACATTATAGAATACATCATAAAGGTGGCTATAAATTTAGTATAATGATACTTACAATATAGTCATTTTTATGAAGAAAACGTATGAATGCTTACAGACATAAACAGATTAGGATGGGTTGAACTAAAAATCTTAACAGTAATTATCTGTGAGATGTCATTTTTGCTTTGAGATCCATATGGATTTTTCCAATTTTTCTATAGCAGAAAGATGTTCTTTCTGCATGAAGAGGTAAGTTTAAGCTAGCCTGAACACTAAGGCACACTCATTTTATAAACCCCAGTACCAAGTGTGCCCACTCTCTCTCCACTGACACCCATGTAACTATCACCATCGGCTTACCCAGCACTTGAACAGACCCAACTCTGAGTGCCCATAATGTCGTCATCCAATAATATAAAACCCTTCTGAGTGCTGGGCTGTGGCAGATAACAAGAATACACCCAGACTACAACACAGACATGCAAGAAATGCAAGATCTAAGACCCACAGATGAATTCCTGTCATCTCTAAGCTGTAACGAGCCTATGACAAATCCCTCTCATAATAAAATAGTTCCTCTGCACCCAATGAACAAAATACAAACATAAACATTCAGTGAATTCCAGATGACCAAAGTACAGCCAAGTTATTTGGGATAAAAGGTGAGGCTGCATTTGTCTCTGCAATATAACTCAATGGCAAGAGAGATCGGACCTCTTCAAGGGCAATGGGTTTAGAGCTATCTAGGTCAAGTGTCCTATAAGTCATTTTTCCAAAATATGAGAGGGGCCACATGGTCACCAGAAGCTTCTAATGGGAAAAATGTATGAATGTCATCCTATAAAGGGGGTAGGACAGAGGGGGGATGGCCAAGGAAAGGGATGAATGAAGAGAATCAAGTTACCTTCTTTACTCTTCCAAACCTCCAGAGGGGGGAAGCCCCTCCCAGGGAAAAGTTCCCCTTGTGTTCACTGACTCTCCAGATTGGGTAGCTGCTCACAAAAAGGCCTACGGCTACTCAAATATTGGCAAAGCTTCCCAAACACAAAGGTTTTCAAGAAAGAGCACTGCTTGCTACTAGCTAAGCGATTGACCGTAGGCTGAGTTACATAACTATCTAGGCTCTGGGTCCCTTGTCTGCAAAATGGGGATCACCTCTGCAACCTCACAGGGGCATTAAAATGTGATTAGAATCTTCCCATGCCTTTCGAACAACTAGAGGCCAATAGCAGGAGGAAACGCTCAGCCGAGATATAATTCCTCTGACAAAAAAGGCCCTCTGTGACCTGGAACTGGTACCGAGAGACTCAGACAGAAGCAAATGTATTTTGTGCCGCCCTTGTTTCAGATTCGTAGGCAAAAATTTCTATGCAAGTACCTGGCTATCAAAGACACCTTAAATATCTTTTTGCTTTGCTGTTGTTGTTCTTGTTGTTCTGAACAGAATTACTGTGTAGACTTGACTGGGCTCACACAACACTCCTACGTCTCCAAGAGCTGGGATGACATGCCTCTACCATGATGGTTGGCTTAAACTACCTATTTTGAAGCGCTGATGCCTTGTAGGCCTTAAATATGTTCCTTCCAATCTCTACAAAAGGTCATCATTTTATTAAAACTTCACCCTTTAGAGAAAGAACAGTTTGCTTTTTTTTTTTTCATCAAAAACAGAATTTCATCTACTTCCTTTAGCCTCCAAGTGGCTGGGAAGGATCTCCTGGGGTCTGATCCACTGACTGTTTATCACAGAGGTGATAAAAGGGATGCTGGAGAAAGGGCTCCCCTTATCTCTTCAGAGTCCGAAAGAGCTCTTTTCTCTGGAAGGGGTATATAAGGAGTATTTGGAGGCTGCTGCAGATAGATTAAAGCCCCCTGACTAAATGGAGAAGAAGGTGACATCACGGCATGCCATGTTGGTCTGCTGAGAATTCAATGCTGAGAATTCAAACCTCAAGACGTTAGGGAATGGGGGGGGGATGAAAATATGCTAGTACAAAGAATCTTGAGGATTGACAAGCACAGCAGACGCTGATGTAATAGCATCAGGTTGGACAGAAATGACAGGCAGCTCTTTGCTAGGCCCAAAAGTCAAAAGATGCCCACAAACCCTGATTTCCAAAAATTCCTAATATCAGAAACTGAAATGTAACCTCTCCTAAAAAAGAAGACATATGTTGCCTTCTCTAAAGCATATGGCAAGCCTCAAACATCTTGCTCATTAATATATATTAATGATATAACATATAATATATAATAAAAACATTAATTATATAATTGAGTCCTTCTTCCCCTTGATTACCTTTGCAAAGAATGACCTGCAATGGGCCAACTGCCCCAGCAGAGCTGATGTGGTAATCCATCGTAGAACAAAGACAAGGGTCCCTACTGTGCTCTGGGTGTATTCTTGACCCATGGAAATCATGAGAGGTAATACTTGATTGATGTTCTTTTAACCCCAGGGCTTGTTACACAATATTAGAAAAGTACAACATCCCACCTTTCCTGTACCATAAAGTACAATCTTTACTTTTACTACCTCCTTTTTATTAAACGGCTACCTCCTTTTTATTAGATAAAAAGCTATTTGCTAAAACAGCAACTATTCGGGGGTGGGGGAGGGAAATAATGTCATATAAAATGTGCCCATAGATTTCTGGGTCCATTCTAGAAAGGGGTAGATCCCTGAGAGCTGTGTGAATGCTGGCACTGAGAACGGTGGAGTGTGCCCTAGAAAGAGAGACAGATGAATGACAGAAAGCAGAAGAAATTTTCTTGGTATGACATACCCAGAGAAAGCAACCCCACTCCCCAATTTCATCTGAAAAAATCAAAACCTTGCCATGACAGATGAACCTCAAACCTTCTAAGTGAGTCTATTGTGTGTGTGTGTGTGTGTGTGTATGAGATGAACCTCAAACCTTCTCAGTGAGTCTACTTTGTGTGTGCATGTGTGTGTGTGTGAGTGTGCATGCGTGAGGAGATGAACTTCAAACCTTCTAAGTGAGTCTACTCTGTGTGTGTGCGTGCGTGCGTGCGTGTGTGTGGAGATGAACTCCAAACCCTCTAAGTGAGTCTACTTTGTGTGTGTGTGCATGCACAGATGCAGGTATACTCAGCTGTGCATGCATGTGCAGTGGTCAGAGAGTGACACTGGGAGTTCCTCTAGGTTGCTCACTTTATTTTTGAGCCGGAGATTTCACTGACCCCAGTGAAATCATTTCAGCCAGGAGGCTAGATAGAGAAAGCCCTCGGCCTCACCCTCTCAGCTCCACCCCTCAGCACCTAAGCTGCAGGCTCACACCCTCATGACTAGCTTTTATCTGGGTGCAAACCTGCTTTCTGAACCTACTGACGACACCCACTGACTTCCTCAAGTAAGCAAGACTCTCTTTAGCACCTCCATTACCTCATTTAAAATCTGGCCATGGGTTTTAATCTCTCAGTTCTCTACTGTGAGAAAAATAAACAAATGAAAGACCCTGGTTATGATGACCTTTTATACAAAAGGTGAATCCCAAAAGACTTTGAAAAATATGAGTGATATTTATGTATTTTTAAGACTATTCCCATGACAGATAGTAGGCATTTCTGTTCATCCACTGAAGCGGAAACATTCCAATAACATAAATACAGTTTATAACTTAATAGGCCTCAAATCATTGAAATTATATAATTTGTTACTAAGTTTAGGAAAGCTGTATGATTTCAAATAGTTCGCATTAAGAGAGACAATAATGTCAATTCAATACTTGATTCAAAATACAACAGGACCATACAGTATCACTTGGCTGAGCTACAGAGACTACACCCTAAGCCTGCTCTCCTCAATGTAAAATCCAGGGTTCTTCCCACCATTCCTCAGTGATCTTCTTGCCACAGAACTGAGAGGCTGTGCCATGTCACCCGTGTGAGCATGGTTGCACTTAAGGACCCGGTGGTTGTCAAGGATGAGATCATTGGGATGTACCTGGTTTCCATAGCTGTTCTCCGTCTCTGTAGCCTGTGAGGGAAGGACACAGGGACTCTGAAGGGGGGGAGGGGGGCGTGTAAAAAAGAGCTAAGGTCTTCTCTTTAATGAGTTTGTGAGGCAAGAATCAGCTCCCTTGGGTCTGTCAACAAAAGCCTATCCCCAGTCTAGGGGCCTCTTCTCAGGAATCTTTACCTTTCCATGTCTTGCCTTCGGAGGGGTTTGGAATGATGCCATTTCTCACCGTATTACAGACTGGATATGAAATATCCCTCATATGGGCTGGAGAGATGGCTCAGCGGTTAAGAGCACTGGCTGCTCTTCCTGAGGCCCTGAGTTCAATTCCTAGCACCCACATGGTGGCACAAAACCATCTCTAATAGGACCTGATGCCCTCTTCTGGTATGCACGTGGACATGCAGAAAAGTCATACATAAAATATAAATAAATAAAATTTAAAGAAAGAAATGATAAAAAAAAAAAACTAGAAATATCCCTCATAGACTCTTGTGCTGAACACTTTATGTCCAGCAGGTGGCGCTATTCTGGGAGGTGATGGACAATTCAAGAGATTGAATTTAGGTGACAGAGATTGGTAATGGGGAACCTTGCAGGTGTATATTTCCTGGCCCCTTCCTATTGTATCTTCTGTGCTTGCTGTCTGCCAAGAAATGCAGCCCTGCCTCTATCTCTAGCCCCCGCTGCTATGATAGTCCCACTGCCCTGATGGTCTGCCCAAGCTCACAGGGCTGAGAGTTCATAGGAGGAGAATGTTAATAAAACCACGAATCAAAGTTTTCCTCCATTGAGGAGTTGTCGCTGTCAAATACTAGGGAACTGTCTTATTTAGTGTTCTATTGCTGTGAGGACACACCATGACCAAGGCCACTCATAGAAAAGAACATTTAACTGGGGGCTTGCATATGGCATCAGAGGCTTAGTCCATGATCATCAAAGCAGAGACTATGGTGGCAGCCAGGCAGGCAGGCAGGCAGACAGACAGACACGGCACCGAAGCAGAGGCTGAGAGCTCACACTTGAGTCACAAGCTACAGGTAGAGAGACACTGGGCCTGGCATGATAAGCTCATGAAGCCTCAAAGTCCCCTTCAGGGACACACCTCCTCCAACAAGGCCACGCCTCCCAAACCTTCCAAAGAGTTCCACCAGTGAGGGACTAAACTTTCAAATATATAAGCCTATGAGAGCTGTTCTTACTCAAACTCCCACAGTCACTGAAAGTAAAAATAAAGTGGATGCTCCCCCAATTGTTCTAGTATCTCTAGAAGCAATGTTGAGTTCTGAAATTTACCTCCATTGACCCCAATCCCTGGAAGGTGATGAGGCTCCTAGGCTTAGCTGCGCTAACTCTTGGGATTAGGGAACTGACCATCTCCTCGGCTGTATGGAAGCCTGGATTTCTAACTATGTTTATCGTTTAAATATTTGGTCTTAATTTCAAATGCCTGCAGGGAGCTCGCCATCCAGTACTGTCAACAGTGTGGCGAGGACAGGTGAGTGACCCAGAGCATCAACAATACTCAAGCACAGTATGGGCAATACGACTATGGGACCAAGGTTAGCTGCGACATTCTGCAGACACATGGAGACAATAATAAGGTCAGTCCTGGGGGGGGGGAAGCAGTTTAGAGCACCGACTGTTCTTTCTGATGATCTGGGTTCAAGTCTCAGCACACAATGGCATCTCACACTCCTCTACAGCTCCAAGTTTCAGGGATCTGAAACTGCTCTGACCTCCACAGGCACCAGACACACAAGTGGTACAAAAACATACACTCATATGTATTTAAATCTTTTTAAAAATTTAATTTAAATCTTTAATTTAATTAAAGATTTAAATCTTTTATTTAAATCTTTTTAAAAATATGAGATCATAGCCAGGCAGTGGTGGCGCACACCTTTAATCCCAGCACTCGGGAGGCAGAGGCAGGTAGATCTCTGGGAGTTCGAGGCCAGCCTGGTCTACAAGAGCTAGTTCCGGGACAGGCACCAAAGCCACAGAGAAACCCTGTCTCGAAAAAAACAAACAAAAAAAAATATGAGATCATGTGATTGGCAAGTAGCTATTTCAACACCGTACAGTGCTCACGCCACCTGCTATATCCACTGAGTCCACCTAGTTCTCACGCCCTGCTGCCTAGGATCCACCCCAGAACTCTCTGAGCTGTCCGTTTTCTAGTCGATAATGGAGCAGGTCACCACATCCAGGAAGCCCCATGCTCTGATAGGGAGGATGGAAAAGCAAATATCGATCTTTTCTTCTATGCACGGTGTGTGTGTGTGGGGGGGGGGGCTGCTCTTTTTCCCTATGAGAAATTCCCTTAAGCATAAATCCAGAGCTCTTAAGCATGGTGGCCAAAGTAGAAGAGAAATATTCTCTCTGGAGGGATTCCAAAGTCATCCCTCTTATGGTAAGGTTTGAGCTCTTCTGGTTAGAACTTAGCAGGGGAATGTTTGCAAAAAATCACGAAGGCAGGAGCCATGAAGACTGTTGCCTATCGCCCTTTTCCCTGTGGCCCCTGCTCAGCCTGCTCTGTGCCCCTGGACCACCTGCTCAGAGATGGAACCACCACAGTGAGCTGAGCCCTCCCATACCAATCAACAATCAAGAAAATACACACACACACACACACACACACACACACCGCTGCCATTAAATGCCCACAAGCCATTCTGCCAGAGTTAATTCCCTAATTGAGTCTCCCTGAGATAATGGCTGGCTTTGTCAGGTGGATATCCAAAGCTACGCAGGAGAAATGGAGCCTACAGCTTCACCGTGCTGCCTCTACAGACTGCTCCGGTCCACCTTCATGCACACATCTTCTCTTCCATGGACCACACACACACAGTCCAGGTGCCACGGGTAAAGAGGCCGCTTGGCATGCCATCCGCCATCTCCTCATGCACAGCATATTCCCTCAGCTTCAGAAACCTCATTTCCTGTCATCTTCTCCACTTAAAACCTCCTACTGTACAACTTGGGTCAACTTTGTGAGCTCGCCCGCATGGCCCCATGTCCATGGCCGTCTATCACTTCATACAGAGCTCTGTCGTTGGAGAAAGAGGTCCCAGCTCAATAGCTGAAAGCACCATTTACTGCTTGCTAACCCATGCAAAAGCCACAACTTAAGGGACCAGTTTTCCCCGGCAAGGCAGACAGCTTCGTGATCCCACAGCAGGTTGAGAGCCCTTCAGTTCCATGTGAGACCTTTTGATACCAGGTTGCCTTTAGCTGCAGGGCCCAAGCTGAAGTACTGCTGACTGCGGACTCTGACTTCATGTGTTTGTTACTTCCTGGCTTTACAACCAGGTCCACGAGCATGTGCACTGACTAAGAGAAGCAGCAACCCTACCCAAACCGAGGATTCCTTGTCACCCCAGCCACAGAACACCCAATGTTTTCCTGAGAGGAAAAGGCATCTTCATTTCCATTCCCATTGTAGTGACAATATACTAGGAGGTGACAGCCAGCGGTACTTAGCTCATATTCTAACACCTATTGATCTCTTGCCAGGTCCCATGCATTGCAGTAGGTGCTTTAAAAGATTATCTTCTTTAATCCCCATGAGGACTTACAAGTGGGTGCTGTCATCCCTCGTTTTACAGATAGGTCCCCAGGGTGTCACTCCAGGATCCAAATGCAAACAATATCCCACCCCTGTGACAGGAAAGTCACCACTATGAATATCATTGTCTCTTCCTGGCTGAATTAGAAGCCTGCTCCAGGGACAAGCACCAATCTCATCTCTTTGCATCATGGTAACAACAGGGTTTCCGGGCATCTTGTGAAGAGATAGCCTATGTCGTAGGAGCAGAGAGAGAGAGAGTGCCCAGGGATGTTACAGTAGTTCAAAACCTAGATTTAATGTTAATGAGCTTTGCAGTTTGCTATCCCACCATAGCCCAAGATGACAGTAAATCAATACCCAGAGCAATATGTCATCAACATCTGTAATTTTAAGGAAGCCAGACCTTAAAGGTCCCTTGTTCTATCTAGTCACCAACTACTTCATAGCTTATTCTTCATCCTCAATACAATTTCTTAAACTCTAGTGACCAACTAGCAACCTGTCAGCTTGCCCAGATAGCAGCATAAAACAAGCAGAGTCACCCACAGCACGCGAGAGACAGAGACACATCTTGCTATGTCCTGTTCCTGTGCCACACTTAAACAGGACAGTCCTGCTCACTACCAGAGACATGAGTACTCCCATAATGCCTCCGAACTCTCAAACCAGAGCACTTGCATGCTACAAAGGCTCTTTGAGAGCACTAAAATATCTCTCTATTCCTGCCCCCTCTCTTTGCAACAAACACATAGAGGCTCACCTGCAATGGATCTCCCTATTAAAAATTAGACCTTGGGACTGGAGAGATGGCTCAGTAGTTAAAAGCACTGGCCACAATTCCAGAAGACCTGGGTTCAATTCCTAGCACCCACAGGGTAGCTTACAACCATCTCTAAGTCCACTTCCAGGGTATCTGACACCTTCTTCTGACCTCTGTAGGCACCAGGCATGCATGAGGCTCACAGACATTCATGATAACAAAATAGCCATCCCCATTAAGGAGAAAATGAGTTAAATTCTTTTAACTTAAATCTAGCCTTTCGGAAACTTTCTCTTCAGTTCAGCAGCCTCTATCCCCCCAAGGTTCTAGACATGTGAGCATCCTGTGGAGACCATTTGCTGTGGGTATGGATAGCTCCTTGTCACGCTTAATGCATCCTCCAGATCAATAATCAGCCCAAGCCAGCTTTTAATGCAACCACCAGGATAAAAAGACAACAGCATCTAGGGAACCTCTCAGCCGCTCATTCACTTGCTACGGCCAGGAGCAAATGACTTCCATTTCCTCTGCTGTAAAAAAGGACTATGAGACCCAATGTACCTCCAGGGGTAGTCATGAGAATTAAATGAGTTATTGCTTCTGACACCCAGGACAAGGCTGCCCACAGACATACCGAGTAGAAGCTAGTGTCAAGATGGAGCAGGTGCAGAGATGCCCGCAGCACCAGAAGTCTCTGAGATGAGTCATAGAAACCTCCTAGACCATGAGTCAGAGGCAGCCAACGTAAACCAACTCTGAAAGCAATTTGTGTCTTCAGAGGCTCTCATCCCATAAGCAGATACCATGGTAAACTCCGGTTGGGTCATTTTAAAACTTGAACTCCAATCCTGAATGTTCACGTTAGGAAAGTAAAATAATGATTAACAATTATGGTAGCAACCAGTTTTGAAAAAAAAAATTAAATGGAGATTACAAAGACTTTCGTGACGTTTAGAATCAGAATTTTGTGCCTCCTGCCCAGAGATTAGAGCCTCTGACAGATCCATCTTGAGCCTCCGCGACTGATGGAGGAAATGATGGAGGTGGGTCTTGTATTTATCTGTTGCTTTCATTGGTTAATTAATAAAGAAAACTGCTTGGCCCTGATAGGACAGAAAATTAGGTAGGCGGAATAGACAGAACAGAATGCTAAAAAAAAAAAAAAAAAAAAAAAGCCGAGTCAGGAAGTCGCCATGATTCTCCCACTCCAGACAGACGCAGGTTAAGATCTTTCCTGGTAAGCCAGCTCGTGTTTCTACACAGATTATTAGAAATGGGTTAGATCAATATGTAAGAGCTAGCCAATAAGAGGTTATAACTAATGGGTCACACAGTGTTTAAAAAAATACAGTTTCCGTGTAATTATTTTGGGTAAAGCTAGCCGGGTGGCGGGACACAGCCCCGCAGCCTCCCGCTGCACACCGCTTCCCGCTGAGTCTACCTTGAGGCCACCAGCACTGGTCACTTTGCATCGCTGTGAGGTGACTTCCTTCCCTGGCAAACAACCTGAGAGGAAGGTGAGTTTATTTGGCATGCAGCAGGGATGACACAGTGGTGAGGACAGCTCGTGTCACGGGCGGCCAGAGAGCAGGGAGGCTGAATTTCCGCACCAGCGACTTTCTTCTTCCTTCCCTTTACTATGTCTAGGGATGGCGCTGCCTGCAGAATCCCTCAGGACAGCGGTGTGCTTTGCTCATCTCCTAGCACGTCTCAGTGTCGCCAAACGACCAGTACCAACCAACATACCGCCCCAATCTACACATAGCAAACTGACTACCTGTTACTGGCTTGACTGAACAGCGCCCTCTGGAGTCGCCATGATTCTGACTCAGCACGTGGCCCACCGGCTCCTCCCATCGCCAACCCTTGTTCCTGCAGACATTGCCCCCACCAGAAATGATTCCAAATTCCCCATGCTGATGGAGGAATTACTTTCAATTAATAAAGAAAACTGCTTGGCCCTAATAGGACAGAAAATTAGATAGGCAGAGTAAACAAAACAAAATGCTGGGAGAAAGAAGCCGAGTAAGGAGTCGCCATGATTCTCCCACTCCAGACAGACGCAGGTTAAGATTCTCCCTGGTAAGCCAGCTCGTGGTACTACACAAAATATTAGAAATGGGTTAGATCAATATGTAAGAGCTAGCCAATGAGAGGCCGAAACTAATGGGCCAGGCAATGTTTAAAAGAATACAGTTTCCGTGTAATTATTTCGGGGCATAAGCTAGCCATGCGGGCGGCTGGGTGCCGGGGACGCAGCCCCGCTACTCTTATTACAACAACATGCTGTTGGGGTTTTGGATTTGGGGATTTTGTTTGTTTGTTTAGCAAAATGGGTAAGAGCTTTAGCAATTTAACAGAGGGGTTTTTGTTTCTTTTATTATTATTATTATTATTATTATTATTATTATTGTTTGTCTTTTGCTTGCTTGCTTTTTATTTTCTTCACAGGTAGAAAAGATCAGAGTCGTCAAAGTCCCTGTATGTAATAGATAAGACTAAATTATTAAATTAAAAGAAAGGTGATTCCCATGCTTACTACAGTGCTATTCAGAATGGCCGTGATATGAAATGAGCCTATATGTGCCAACAACACATGGGTGGGGAGGAAAGTATAAATACACAATGAGCAAAATGGTGTCCTTTGAAGGAAAAATGGAACCAAAAGATACTACATTAAGTGAAATACACCACACAGAAAGATAACTGTCACATTTTCTCCCAAATGTGCAAACACAACAGAACAAGAGCTACCGGAAGAGAGCGAAGGGAGAAGGTAGGGGAAAGGAAACTGGACAGGATTAATGGACCGGGCATGCATATATAGAGATGCCACAGTGAATCTTGTTAATTAAACATTAATGAGTAGTTATAGCATTTGGCACCCTTGGTCTCTAGGTGGCTGCAGGCATTTCTGAGTCAGCTGTCAGTTTCCCTAGAGTGACAAAGACGCTGCTTACAGGAAAAGGAGGCGGACTGGAACCATGTCCTCCATGAAGCCACAAACTGTAGCAGCCAAGGATGTCCCTGGGCATCTAATTCTGCTGGGTCATACTTAAGAATGGCCAGCATTTTCTGGATGAAAACACCCTAAACAGCCAAGCACAACCTTATGCCAAGCTTGCAAACCGACCTCGCTCTAAACCTTGTTTTGAGTTTCCCTGTTGGGGTTTAATGTTAGTTGCAGCTAAACGTCCCACAAATCTGATACCTGCATGACCCTTTGCTACCGGAACTTTCCCTGGCCCGTGACATTACCAGCCAGCAATTCAAACACTGCAATTCAGCATTGTAAGGAACACATGGGCCGTTTCCCAGCCCTGTCTCTACACAAAAATCCCTAAATGGTGACTACGGCTTATGAAGCAATAAAGACACCAGGGTCGTGGATGACAAGAAGATTTATTAGAAAACAAAGTCGGGGTTTCACTGGATGAGAAGGGTAAGTCCCACCATGATCACAAACATCAATCAGATAGCTGCACCGGAGGCAGCTACGGGACAACAATGCTTCAAAAAGTTCAGCAGTCCTCACACGCGAACGTGCACACAACGCGAGCCTCAGTGAAAAGCCACGGTTTTCTAAGCCACCAAGCACTGGCTGGCTGCTTGCTTATCTTCACTAGGATTAGTACAAAGCAGGGAACCATTTTTCTGGGGCAGAAACTGTGTCACTTTTTATCATTTTAACATAGAAGTTCCTCATGAAACTCAGCCTTCTTACTGCGTCATCGTAGCTACCACCTAGGCTAGGCGGATCCTATAAGAAGGGCGACCTAAAATCTCTGGATAAAGAGTTTCAACCCCTCTGGATACCTCCTCACCCTGACAGTGTTGGCAGGTTTCCCCCTGGGTATTTATGTAATCCAAACCCTACCGAGAAAACAAACGCCGGAACAAGTCTTGATTTCAACAAACTGTTGAGTACCATTTCTAGACCACCTTTATCCTCAAAAGATAAACAAACTGTTTATAAAGATTTTATTTTATGCATATGTAAGTGCAGCGCCCTCAAGAGGCCAAAAGAAGGTGTCAGACACAGACACTGCTTTGAGTGACTTCCAGGCAGTTGTGAGCTGCACAATGCGGTGCTAGAATCTGAATCTGGGTCCTCTGCAAGAGCAGCAAGGACTTCTAACCAATCAGCCATCTCTCCAGCCCCTAATAAAAAAATGTTGTTTTCTGGTAGGTCTGGAGTGACAGAGGCACAATTACACATGTGTACCCTGCGAGAAAACAGCTTGGTCAAATACCATGCTCCTTACTCCTGATGGACTCCCAGAGATAGCAAATAAAATATAGGATTCTCAGCTGAATTTAAATTTCAGATAAACCTTGAGTTTATGTTAAGTACTTTAAGTCCATAGCGGACAATATTTAGATTGCATTTATTCTAAAAATATTATTGATCTGCAATTCAAATTTAGTAAGTCATTCTGTATTTCATCTGGCAACTATACCTTTCCAGAAAGCTCAGAGTCCCAAACTGCAGGCGTACAGTTGACACAGCCTCGCAGTCATCTCTAACCATGTTTGACAACGTTTAGACTGGCAAGTCTTAGTTGCCCAAAACGTCAGCTCATTATTTTTCTGCTATCCGGGCTTTCTAAACAGGTTTTCTTCTGAGTCCCAGAACAGGCTTTGCCAGCCCTTACCAGACCATCATCTTATCTTGGAGAAAGAAGAATCTGCTCTTGGCCATGCCGCTAAGTACAGGAGGGTGTGGACTGTCACATGTATATAAGCAGGAGCCCACCTCTCACATTAGACAAATATACAAATGGTCATATTATCGTCCTATAGGTAATCTTTTTAGAACAAATTTAAAAATGCTTCTAAGTTGGGCGGTGGTGGCGCACACCTTTAATCCCAGCACTCAGGAGGTAGAAGCAGGCGGATCTCTGTAAATTCAAGACCAGCTTGGTCTACAGAGTAGTTCCAAGACATCCAGGACTACACAAAGAAACTCTGTCTCAAAATTACATACACACACACACACACACACACACACACACACACACACACACAAATTCTGCAGAATATATGACACACCCCCAGAACTGTCCCTATTCCAAAAGTTGCCATGACCCAAAGTGACTCTCTTCTACAAGAGTAAAACCACTTTCTGCCCTCTAAATAAGACATCAAAGTTAATGGACATGGGCTCTAACATGTCACATTGCAATGGAGAGGAATGGAAACTAGACCAACTTATCTTGTTCCTCGAAATAATAACAGGAGGGTTTAATTGATGGGATGCTGCAGAAAACCTGCGCTCCTGTTCAAACAATACAATAGAACAACAAGGCTAGTCGGTGTTCTTTTCTTCTAATCCTTGGCATTAGCTTCATTAATACTTCTGTATTTTCATAGAGCAGAAGTGGGGGAAGACCGATTAACAAAGTCTCCTTTGCATTAGAGACTCCTTTGGATAAACAATGTGAAAGTCTGTGTGCTGCTGGCCGTCACTCCTTCCCTGTGCCCAGCTCCATAGTGTAGGGTGTCACTTCCTGGTCCAGTGCGTTACAGGGTTGTAATTAGCAGGGTAGCACGTGACCAGCTCTGCACAATTAATTATGAGAGAATACAAATTCTGTAGAGCCCCAGAGCTTTGAGTTGTTGGCATAGGAGCCTCTAGATCCTTTTTCTCGGAGACTCCCAAGCCAGAAGTATTGTTTCTAAACAGAGCTTACTGGTTGACTTCCATTAACAGGATCCCTTCCACCAATCAATAAGAGCCACATAGAAGGTGTGAAAAGTGTGTCTTTGTGGGCCTAAATCACTAAGGTTCCAGGTCGTTCGTTGGGTTACTGGCCTAGTTCAATGCAGGATTCTTCATTTAGTGGGGTTGAATGTATACCCAGTCAAATGAAAATAAAGCATCCTATACACCGCTTGGACCTCACCCCTAAAAGTTGCTGAACATGTAAGTCTATATCTTACCTGTGTTATTTTTAACATGTAGGGATTGACCCCAGGGTTTCTGTGTGTTAGACAAGTGCTGAGATACTGAGCTATGTCCCTCACACCTTCTAACCCTCAAAAACCTCTGAAGAGAAATTTGATCATCTGCATCTTGCAAAACTAGAAAAGGTATATTAAAAAAGTGACTTCGATTTCCTGTCACATACGAAGTCCATACTTAAGGAGGCACATGAACGTCTATCCATCTGCACCCCAATCAGCTACTTGTGTTACTGTGGGTGATAGGACACCTGACTGAAGCCACAATAAGGAAGAGTTGATTTGGACTCGCAGTTTGAGGGTTCAGTCCATCATGATGGAGAAGTTGGGGAAGCAGGAGCGTGAGGTGGCCAGTCATGTGATGCAACCAGCTAGGTGACAGGCGAGCAGAAAGAGATGAGGACTGGTCTCCAACCAACTTTCTCCTTCTTATCCAGTTAACCAATGGGAGCATTTAGGGTGGGTCTTCATACCTTAATCTAGATAACGCCTCATAGACATGCCCAATCAAGCTGACAACCAATATAACCCGTCGGTGTACCCACAGGCCATTCACTTTACTCCATCAGTACACTGTTACTCACATGTTCATCTCTGGGATTTATTGAAGGACCCTTGAGGGAAAGCACCAAATCTGGAAGCTAATGGAGGGATCGCGGTGCAATGGAGCAGCCACACAGAGGAGACCCCCTTCTTTCAAGCACTGATCATTCTTCACTGTAGGTTGAATTTACATGGTTATTGCAATATAGAAACTGTAACTACATAAAGAAGATCCAAAAAAAATTAGATTTTATTTACATGTACAAATATATATAATGGGGCAAAGGGGGAAACTTTAACAGTTGCTCTTTGTGGGAGTAATCTGCCTCTCTGTTAACTATTCCAGGCAGTGTGTACATGGAGTTAAGTCCTCACTATTCTCTATGGCTCCACTCAGCTATACCATCAGTACATCCCTGTTCTGCATGATTGCACGTGGGGTGTGTGTGTGTGTGTGTGTGTGTGTGTGTGTGTGTGTAAGAGAGGCGGGGGTTACGGATAGAGCCAGGGTCTCTCACACCCTCAGCTGCCAGCTCTCTAGCCCTGAGCTGTAACTCCAGTTACTCTTTTGCATCTTTTAAAGGAAATCCTGAAACTTGCATTGCAACCCTAAGCTGATGTGGCTCCTCGCACCGTAAACCCATTTCTCAGATTCCCATTGATGGCGAACTTACAACCTTCGGCTCGGTTATTTCATTTTGAATGACATTCCATGAGTATCTTTTTTTTTCCTTCGATTTTTACATTTCTCAGAGTTAATGCATAAGGAATCAATGAAGCTTATCTCTTCAGGTTCCTTCACATCATTCAGAATAATGTATTTGTCTACCTTGAAAACATGACGAAATTAGTTTACAGACATCCTAGGTTCCTTTCTAGAAACACCTTCCATCAGCTTCAAGACTTAAGACACTGTTAATTAAAAGATAAGCTTATGAAGTTGATCACCTATCATAGGACGCCAGTAAACTAAACACCAACCTGCTGGCTTCACTTGTCAGAGCTCTGTGCCACTGAATCACCACTTCTATCTCCCTCCAATCAGAGAGAACAAAAACTAGGAAAATAGACCAAAGGTCCACTTCTCTTTTCTGTAAGTAAGAGCTCACAGAAAATCTATGCTGCAGCAGGAGTTGAAGTAAAACATCTATACTGGCGCTGTGAAATAATATGTGAGAAATAATGTAACAGAAACCACGAGTGAAGACCAACACCCAAAGCAAATGAGGGAACCATAGTGTGCCCATGCTCACTGACATACTCAGGAAGAAGAAAATAGACCCATAGCTGGAGAGAGCATTTTTGTGATTTGTGATGGCAGAGGACAGTGGCAGAGAATGAAAACTATCTTTCTTCTAATTTAGAGTCGATTGCAATAAGAACTCTACCTTCCAAAAAGAGAAATGCAGTAAATATTTAAAAGGTTATTTTGCCTGAAAGTATTTAAAGTTTTTTTTTTCTGCAGAAGGATGAAAACGAAAAACTCACAAGCAGATCTGGATCACGTGCCAGCCTGTTAACAACCCTCCTGCAGCCAAATGGGAGAAACTCGAGGCTTCCGTATGCCAGACCAAACAGCTGGTCTCCCCAAGGAAGTGGGTTAGCAAGAGGCTGGCAGCCCACAACTCACTGCAGAAAAGCTCTCCTCAGAGCCTCCTACTTTTCGTATTCTGTTAAAATAGCCACCAGAGGGGAGGACATATGGATGGGGTGCAGCCTGGAGCCAGATGGTGAGGGGTGAGGAAGACAAGACTCCCAGCTCCCAGCACTAAAACTGAATGGCCTCTGGACAGCTGAAAGCGCCAACACAGGAAGTGGCTTGTGCCATCCAGGTTTAGTCCTCCCACATCATGTTATGGAGGATGGTTGTTCTGATCTCTACAACACTCAAAACAAGCACTTTTAATTTTTCACAAAACACTGGGATGGATAATCCATGCACTGAGTCAGTGCCCCTCCTTGGGAAGAAATGTTTGCTCTCTGATTAGATACTCTAAACAGGAACATGCTGGTCCTGGGTTCCAGTCGGACCAGGGTTTAGGATGAGAAGAGAGGGGCACATCTTGCTTTGACTTTAACCATATCAAGGAATTTTACTGTTACCCCAAAACTTGGCTTTTCAGGCGACCACTCCTTCAGGGGACCTTGTCCAAGTCATGCTTTTCCCCACATAACTTGTTTAGGAGAGAAAGGAATAAGCAAACGCAAAGGAAAACCATAGCTCAAATAGACATTCTCATCTCAAAAGCTTCAGCTTCTTAGAGGCCAGACCTCCACTCTCTCCATGGTTCTTGGTCTTCTATCAGTTAATACACCCAATCCTTCCCCTCCTGAATCATTTAAATAGGAGGCAAATCTGAAACTTTCATACACAAAGATGACCTCCAGATCCTCTTTCTCCACTTCCTTCTCATGCCTGTGGCCAAGGTCAAGAGAGAAGGATGCTCAAAGTAACATATGAACATGACCCATCAAAGGGGACCTGCTACATCTGAAAATGGAGGTTATTGAGAGAAAGGCAAGAAAAGTGGGGGATTAAGCCACACTGTCCACTATCGCTAGGGGCCTCACTTTCCCCAAGTCCAACACTCTGATTAGGATCCAACTGCCGAGCAACTTTAGAGCTGTGCATTCCAACTTCATGAACAGAAAACTCTGAACCCGCAGCAACCATAGGCCTACGGGGAGGCGCTTCAGCTTCCAGAACAACGCTTTTCAATTTAAAAAAGCTAGCTCCTGTAGGTTTTCATGGGTGCTTTGGGGCAATGAAAATCCCACAAACAAGCAGTTAGAACTCAGTGGCTTTTCTGAGGCCAGAAGCATCAGGCAGGATTCGCGGTTGCGAAAGGATGCTCAGATCCAGCCCTCTTCCAAAGAACCCACAGTCTTACACACAGAACTCTCCACCACAGCGTGAGGTAAAACTCGTGGCTGTCACTTTTGCCTTGCAACCCAAACCCTTGTGAGATAGCTCTGTCTACATTTATCCAAGCCATGATGGGGCATTACACGAGACAGCCAAGGCCAAGTGTGATCAGCGATAATCACAGATACTGTGTAAACCTGTGTAGCCTTTTTTATTTGAATCTAAGTCAACTAAGCCACTGGTTATCAGATGGGGGGGGTTGTACTGTAGCTCATATTACATCAGAAGTCACGGTCCCTGAAGGACTAAGTGGCCTGTTCTATCTGATTCAATGAACTTCATTCTCAAATGTAACAACACAGACAAAATGCTAGTTGCATAATGGATTCTTTCCCAATTATATCCTAGCTAAAAGCAAGGCAGATGGCCTATGGAGCTTAATAAAAAAAATTACAGACCTATTCCCTGCCTAGTGTATTGTTTCACTAGGATCAGGTTGTAGACTAAGGTATTTTTCTGCCCTGTGTAAGAACTATGCCCATCCATTTTTTATTAAAAAAAAAAAATCAGAAGCTATGCTGCCCA
Source organism: Chionomys nivalis (assembly GCF_950005125.1). Lineage (NCBI taxonomy): Eukaryota > Metazoa > Chordata > Mammalia > Rodentia > Cricetidae > Chionomys > Chionomys nivalis. The sequence goes on along the minus strand of NC_080104.1, from coordinate 49,660,716 downwards.
GCTCCTTGACAATAGCCTTCATTATCATCCTTCAAGGCACTCTTTCTAATTTTGATAAGTATCTTTTTCACATTGCTGGTGTGATGGGTATGCAGACTTTGAGATTTCAAAATTATTGGGGATCAGTTTGTCACAGCTCCTCCAGTTTCTGTCGTCTACAGACAGTTGTTGGTCTCCCAGAATTGGCTTAAGGTTGTACTTAGTCAGTTTGTGTCTTTGACCAAAACTGATCTCAAGCATGCCCGTGGTGAAGAACGAGATAGTTCAAGCAATTGACGCTTCGAAGACGACAGACGGAGGGTGACAGACCCCTAGTGACATCAGTGGACCACAGCAGGGTTTTTAAAACTTCAAGCAAAAAGCTGATGGCTCCACGACATAGCCAACCCAAGACTACTAGAAGGAACAAGAAATAAAGACCCAGTGGGCTGATCAGGGAGATTTCGTCATAGTTATTCATTTAGCATTTTGATTTTCTATTTTCTGAAAAGATAAGACTTCCTCTGTCAATTTTACCGACCTTTAACCCCTAACAATATAGCACACAGTGTTTATATGAACCGAGAAGAAACATTTAAAAATGATGGCTCAGACTCTGACCCTCTGTTCCCAACCCATGCAGTTCACGCCACATACATAATTTTTCACCACAATGGGCCTATCTGTATATGTTCAATAATAAACTGTCTTCCCTTAACCAGGATGTATGACTGGGAAAATCTATTTTGCAGCCAACACCCTGCCTGCAACCTTGTATCAGCGAATGAAGCTGGGTAAATCAGAACAGGGCATTTAACTTCTCCTAGGAAGCCTACCTTCCAACCAGGACTGCAGTGCAGCCTTCTGAGGAGAGCCTCTGCCTGCTTATCCACTCCCATAACCTTCCTTATAATCAGCAACAGGCCAGGAATTACATGGCCCATTGCCACCTCATTACAAGTGATGACAGTGTCATTTCTTTGAGGCCACACTAGAGAACAGCAAGAAGGAAGGCACTGAGGAGGAGTGGCTTGGCCACCCTGAAGCCTCATAGGTGACCAAGTAGAAGATGTCAGATAAGATGGCCCCCTCTCCCCACCCCATCCCTCCCCCATCCCACCACCTAGGACTAGTCAGTTCAGAATCTGCATCCCCAGCCCAGCCTCTTTCGCAGGGAGATGCTGCCATGGATTTAGAACCTCGAGCCTATCAGAAACGAGGGCTATTTCATGTGCCTGCCTCTCTCCACAAGGAAAGTCTGAGCTTAGGGGAATAATCTCTCAGCTTCGCAATGCAACGGGTATTTGCACCTCACCAGAAAACAAAGGTCCTAACCAGAGGTCGCAACGCCGACCGTCTAAAACTGCAAAGGCACAAGGAATCAAGTCAAATAATCTACCCTGCCAAGGCTGTTCTAACAGAAGATGACCTGATATCAGTTTGCAAACTGGACCCGATAGCAAGACGCAATTAACCCAGCCCACCTTGAGCCTCCTGCATTACTTTTTAGGTGACTAAGTGTTAGCAAACCCAACTAACATGGAACAACCATGTTCCAAAGGTTATGTTTACCATATCACAAATGTAACTTTGCAGTTCAGAAAGGGACTTCCTAGTAGGATTGTGAAAGGTCACACTTATTTAGTATCTTCTAAGGACATGATTTATCGGGGACTTTTTGATTAGAGGATTATTTTCTTTACTGTATTTCTAGAGGAAAAAAAAATTAAGCTTTTAAAATATCAACCAAGAGCCGGGCGATGGTGGCGCACGCCTTTAATCCCAGCACTCAGGAGGCAGAGGCAGGCGGATCTCTGTGAGTTCGAGACCAGCCTAGTCTACAAGAGCTAGTTCCAGGACAGGCTCCAAAGCTACAGAGAAACCCTGTCTCAAAAAGAAAAAAAAAAAAATCAACCAAGAGTGGTGGTGATGGTACCTGTCTGTCATCCAGCACTTGGGGGGGCTGAGGTGGGAAGGTAGTGAGTTTGAGGCTAGCCTGAGCTACATAGGAAAATTGTCTCCAAAAGAAAAAACACATTTATATGCATATAAACTTATTAGCAAAGTACTAGGAAAGTAAACTCATTCATCATCCATTTTAATATTTATTGACTTTAGAAACCCAAATATTACATCCAAATACAACACAGTACAACGTGCATAGCTGTGCATCCAAAGCCACACCATTTTAGCTGAAGGAGAATAGCTTGAGACCAAACTGAGGTTCCTAATTTTCGTCAAAGGACTCCAAGTCTGCATAAAGGCTACATCATCTTGCACGAATGCCAAGCAAAGAATATAATGCAACTTTCAATAAAAATCTCACATTTAATAACGCCAGTTTGGGGCTGGGTGGTCGTGTTGCATGCCTTTAATCCCAGTAGGTGGGAATCAGAGGCAGGCGGATCTCTGTGAGTTCGAGACCAGCCTGGTCTACAGAGTGAGTTCTAGGACAGGCTCCAAATCAAAAGCTACATGGAGAAACCCTGTCTTGAAAAATCATAAAAAAAATAAAAAACATAAAAAGCAAGCAGTTTGGGGCTGGGCGGTGGTCGTGCACACCTTTAATTCCTCGGGAATCAGAGGCAGGTGGATCTCTCTGAGTTCCAGACCAGCCAGAGCTGGTTCCAGGACAGCTAGGAATGTTACACAGAGAAATCTTGTCTCGAAAAACAAAACAACACCAACAAAATGCCAGTTTGGAGCTGGGGCAGGGATCGGGGGAAGCTCAGTTAGTAGGATGCTTGCCTAGAATACATGAAGTCCTGGGTTTGACCCCTAGGTCAAATGTCACCATATCTCAGGGCACATACACGCTGGCTGACGGTACAGCAATGAGCCCACTCTGCTCATCGAACCGGGGAGGCCTTTCCACAACCAAGACCCAATAGTGGAGTCTTACCTGGCTTTCTCCGTGGTTCCGGCCACTCTCAGCTCTGAGGATAGACTTGGGTTTCCGGGACTTGAAGTTACCCATGCTGGGTCTCAGCACTCCATCCAGCAGCAGGGTCTGTTCCACATGCTGGGCCTCGTGCAAGGGCGGAGCAAGCTCGTCTATTCGAGCCCCCACCTGTGGGTAGTTCTCTTTATTGTTTTCATCTCTGCAAGAAGAAAGACCCAATTTAGAACAGACCCAACACAGGTAAACCTGTAATGAAAAGAGCTGATGAGATTTGCCACGCTGTAGTCAGAGGGAACCCAGGCAAGGGCAAATTTTATAAGCCTAAGAACTCAAGAAATGCAAATGCCATTCTTATTTCTATTTTTAATTTTTAAGTTAGGGTCTCCTGTGTCTCAGACTGGCCTTGAACTCACTATTATTCAAAGGTGATCTTGAACTTTGGATCCCATCTTTCCTCCTGCACCCACCACGTGCTAGGATTACAGATAGGTACCACCATGCCTGATTTATACGGTACCAGGAATTGAACCCAGGGCCTCGGGCCAACTGAGTACAGCCCCATGCATCCTGTCACTCTCCCCTCCCGTGCATCTAAGTCTTCACTTGAAGACGCCCAGCTTTCACTGTGTATCCTTCTCTCCCACAATAACAACCTTCAGCCTAGGTACTTGAGATTCCAAATTTACAGGTTAAGACTGGAAAGTGCTGTGGTTAAGCGGCCTACCCAGCAGACAGACCAACTCAAACACTCCCAGAATCATCGAAGAGATCTCAGTCTCTCGGACCCAATTCTTGGTTCTAGCCATGATGCTTCCTATCCATTGGCAAAGAGAGTTTGCAACATGGCTCCGTTTGGAGAGGAAGCAAGTCATCCACATAAGTTTTAAGTCTGGTGATGCATTTCCCCTAGCTGGGCCTTTGAGCAATGTCTTGAATGCAACATAGAACAAGATACCAATGTGGGGGTTCCCCCAGGGATGAGTTACTGCTGAATGGCACAGGCCTGCCATCCCAGCAACTTCAGAAGCTGAGGCAGGAAGGTCAAACCTGAACTCCATCCTGGGGATGTAGTGAGCTCTGTCTCCTAACAAAAAGCAAAAGAAAGGAAGAGGGAGCTAGGGATATGGCTTAGTGGTAGGGTTAATGCCTTGCCTAGTCAAGGTCCTAGGTTCAATTCCCAGTCTCACACTCATACACCCTACTCAGTTCTGGCAGGGATGGCCCAAGTTCCATATAACATGCCCAAAGCCTAATGTTCTCCCCTGAAACCATCTACCTTGCTTAAATCTCTAAGCATTTTCCTTTCCATAGAGCTAGCAAACAGGCAATCGTAGCCATAACGAAATGAGGGTATGAATTGGATTCTTCGCCATAGATTCTAAGGTTTGCATGGTCAATATCACCAACCTTACTCTCTGGCAATTCACCAGAAGCAGCTACTTCCTGGGCATTTTCAACACATGCACCCACGAAAGCACTGTGGTAAGGTACAATAGGAAGCAACAGTCCCCAGCTTCTCAGACACATGAAGCCAGAGAGGGAAGTCCAGGGAGGAAAGGTCCCCCACCAGACCCACCACGCAACACACCTTCCTGCAGGTGATGACTGAACTCACTAAGCTGTTGAGGGGGTGAGGGTAGAGGTGAGCAGAAGCCACCAGGATTGGTGATCTGCCAGTTGAGTCTCAGGTGGTATAGCCAACAAAAAGAAGTAAGGGTAAGAAGCTGGGGCGGGGGGACAGTGCTGGTGACCCAGTTGTTAACAATCACTTTTTTCCATGTCACTAATGGCTTTAGACATTAGAGGCAAGCCAGGGCTGGGAACTTAGCTTATTCCAGTGAATTCTACTGCCTGTAGCGAGGTGAAGTGGGGCATTATGCATCTACTCAAGTCCCTGCCAGGGAAACAAAGCCACAGCATCCTTTCCAGGAGCATTTGTTCCTCATCCAGATCAAAATCCAGAACCTTCCATAACGGGGTCCAAGACAGTCAATACATGTTTAGTGACTAAGGATGAGGGCGCATTGTCAAATTTAATGGATACGTTTTCTGTTCAAGGTTCTGCTCTGAGGGTCTGGAAAGCTCACGCCGCAATACTCGGCTCAGAAGCACACTTCGAAGAAAAGATGTTTGGGTTCCGAAAAGAGACTCCAGACCCAGAGGGTCACTTGTCACAAATCAGAACGAAGGGCGGGTCATACCTGAGCCCAGAGCAGTCGTCCTCGTCTTCATGTAAAGAGACCGTGCCGTCCTCACACCTGAGACGACAGGGAGAACAGCGCGTCAGACACAAAGGTCTACCTCGGTAGACGCGGCAGTAATCTAGAGTCGTGTTAAGATTAGCACGACTCTAAGAAAATTCATAAGAAAATTATGTAACACGGTGATCCTCACCACTGTCTCCCCGAAGGACACAGAACCACAAACACCCAGCTCCAGTTTCTGATGTCTGCCAGGCCACGATACAACACCAATGTGCCCGTCAAAACACGTGAGCTGAAAACGTCAAATCAGCTTTGACTTTTCACCTCCATGGCACTGCTTAGATGTCATCTAAGCCAGTGCTTCTTAATCTTCCTCCTTTAACACAGCTCCTCATGTCCTGGTGACCCCCAACCGTCAAAATTAGTTGCTTACTGCTTTGTAACTAATTTTGCTACTGTTATGGATTGTAGTGTAAGCATGTGATATGCAGATGGCCTTAGGTAACCCCTGTGAAAGGGTCGTTGAGAACCACTGGTCTAAGGAGCTGTGAGAGCTCACTAATACCAAGATGCTCCCAGGAGGAGGTCAGACACCAAGAGGACTGCTCTCAAGAGAGATCCCACAATCCTCTGCATCAGGCACTCTGTCCTGTGCCCCATGCCACAACAGCAACCACTGGCCTTGGATGTTCTCTTTTTCACAGAACTTCCTAACTAACCTGATGAAAAAGACTTGGCTCTTCCACATTAAAAAGAAAAAGAAAATCCCTGGTGTTCCCTACTACTCCCCAAGGGGACCTACAGTAAGAGTGTTGTCCCTAAGTAAGAGGGAGTCTCTGTTCCACTGCCCGGCCATTCATCCTGCCTCGCCCAGCCCCAGCCTGGAACATTTTCCCATCTTCCATTTCCATCCACCCCACACTGACCAAAGCAGGAGGTACCAGTACTGAACAGGAACCTTCCCAGCCAGATCCACACACACACCATTATAACGATGTTCATTTTAATGGATAAATGTTTACTCTTCCTCCTTTGGTTCCGGTGTATTTTGTGCATCTGAGAGCCTTTGAATTGGTTTCTTGTTGCAGGCAACAGCTATAGCCATAACTATACTTAGAGAAACGTTGACAGTTCTTTTTCTAGGGACACCACTATGGCTCCCAAGTGCAGCATTGTGGATGACTCTGCTCCCTCGGCAGAATAACCGAGGAGTTTAAACAAGGGAACCGATGGCTATTAACATCGACTGCTTCCCAGGTGCTCAATTCACCTTCTGTGATGGCTAACTGTAATCGCCAACTTGAGGGAAGTTTCTAGAGTATGTTAATTGATGTGAAAAGACCCAGCCTGATTGTGGGCAGCACCATTCCAGGGTCTAGAGACGGAGAGAAAGTAAGCTGAGGACCAACATCCATCTCTTCCTGCTTCCAGAGAAGATGCGATGTGATCCGCTTCCTCAAGCCCCTGTCTGGCGCCTTGCCCACTACGATGGACTGTCCCTCAGATTCTGAGCCAAAATCAACCCTTTGTTAAGTGGTTTTCGGTCAAGGTGTCACGCCACAGCAGTGAGAAAAGTTGGACCAATGTGTCTTACATTTTCTAAGGTTAAGAACTGACCGCTGTGCTCTATTTTAATGTCCAGTTCACTGAGGTAAACAAGTGATAGCAACGTCAAATTCCTATTGAAGTTATCATGTGCTGGCTCCCTTCTTCCCTGCTTCTGTTCTTGATCCAGACACGTTTGATATATCTATACTCAACGTAACATTATTTCTAAAGGATACAAGGTTTTCAAAGGATCTGGATCCTGTTCCGAGATATTCAGTGTAGTTGAGTAGGCGAAAATAAAACAAACAAATACATATGCACAAATATAATACAGTGCTTATGCTACATTAAATAACATATTTAAATATTCATCACTGGATATGCTGTATAATTAGTCCACAAATTAACTGAAGAAAGCTCCTGTTCTCTTCACTTACAGTCTCTTTTTAAATTATGGCTTTTGTAGTGAATTATACAAAGGCCACCTACAGACTTGAGCCCTCTTTATCTAACAGAATATTCCGTTCCCTGTGGCAATAAAATAAAGTTGGTCGAGTTAACAAAATGCTCATTTTAATGGAAAAATCTAAGCCTCTTGGCTCTCTTCTGTTTTTGACTACCAATAGCTCTACTCTATTTATCTCATGAGAAATAGCAATTCAGTTCCCAAGTTTTACACGCGGCCCCATCATCAGTATTCAAACGTAGTTCACCACGGAGGCTTTTCAATGTGAATGATAATGTTTTCTGAGAGTGAAACAGAGAAAGTCACACAATGACAAACCTAGACTTCTCACTTCTAAGAATTCCAGCCCCCAGTCCCAGCCCCCGAGTTCAGCCATGCTGCCTGAGGACGTGGAAGTTTCTCCTCTGGAAATCATCGTTTCTCCCTCTAAGCACGATGGCCCAAGGATGGAAATTTAGCACCAGAGCAGGTGACTTCTGGTCCATCAGGCTAGACCAAATTAGTAGAGCAGAAATATCTCCTAAACAACCACCAATTGCTGCTCAGGACACACAAGTTCAAGACCATAGGTCCAGCGGTGGAAATCAATGTCCTTACCGGCCTTGGAGTTCATCCCTGCTCCTGAGCAAGGCAGAATTCTCCATTACTTTACTAGGGACCATCAACCCCCACCCAATCAGCATCTCATTTTTGTCCTTGCCCAGGAGGGTCCTACAAAAGGACAATGCCGGCCTGGTTATGAAACTGGATTCTGCTATAGGAAACCACAATCATGGCTCCCCATTTCTGGAAGACCATTAACTCAGACTAAGTGACCAACTGACCCAGGCATGGTGTTCTCTAACAATACTGTTATACCACACGGAGAGTTTAAAGGCCAATCCATTTTATGATCTCCCTCTTAGGTCCTCAAAACAAAAATATTATATTAATCAAGGTAACCTAGGCTCAGAAAAACAAACATTACGTAGGTAGATCCTGACTTCTAAGTTTTATATATGTGTATTTACGCAGGAGAGAGTAGGGCTGAGGTTGGGAAACTAGAAAAAGTCCATAAGGGGGAAAAGAACAGAACCCGTGATGTGGAATGGAAAGGGGAGGGGCAGAGGAATGAGAGGAGGGATGGGGAACAACCCACTAAAGCTAATACTACAAACAAACCTGTTACTTTAGATACTAACTGAAAAATGGACTCAAAAGAGAGAAATAGTCCATCAGAATGGTGTATTCAGAAATAGCTGTTTGGAAACATGGTATGTTGTGTATATATTTTAACAAGTGTGAATTCAATGAGAGGACATTTCAAGTCTTGCAATAACGTAGCAATGTCCTGATGTTCTTCCGATTGGGCGCTGTCACAGCGATCTCCGCCACCAAGTGGCTAACCACTCACATTTTACGGCCAGTGTGCTTTAGACAAAATAGAAAATGTCAGCACTGACAGGGTTCACGGCTGCTTTCTGGAAGTCCCTGAAGTCACACGTCTATGTGTGACTGAACTGTGAGAGAGAATGTTTTCCTTCTGGTTGGTCATGGTGAAAAGGAAAGAATGTCAAAGACACTTCCAGCAAGTGACTTCTGGGTAGCTCTCCTCGGCAAGCCGTCAGAGCGCATCTCTTGGGATGGCTCAGACATCTCCCCAACAACTCCAACTGTGGTCTCTCTTCTCCCTCTTTTACTTTGCTCAGTCTGCCAAGCACAAACAAAAGAAAAGAGCGCACAGTTCCCAGCCCACATGACATCTGCACCTTCTCAGGCCAGCCTGACAGCTAAGAAAGAACGCAGTCCCAGGAAGCCAAGCTATTGCCAGGATTCCAAGGCTTTACTCTAGGGAACCTTGCTTGTTCCTGCCCCACATCACCAAGTCCACAGACAAAAGTCACATGACATTGTCAGTCTCTTTTCCCAGAGGCGCAGGAGACTGGAAGCTAAAGACAAATCCATGAGAAGTTATCTTCTCTAGTTAAACAGGAAGAGAGGTCCCAACTTGATGGACTGGCAGAGAGAAATGGTTTCCTCTCCTCCCCCTCCCCCGCAGCACCACAGCCCTGAAGGGAAAGTTGCAGAGATGCAACCCTCTCAGGGAATTTCCCGCAGTGTGGTCCCAGAACCTCCTGCATCAGTGCTCTCGGAAACACCTGACTGAGAAGAACAGGCTGCAGCCTGGCCCTGCCTCTGCCCACACAGCTCTGAGGGTAGAATGTCAACCTCTGGGGGCAGCTGCCCGTTGCGTTTTTTGTTTGTTTGTTTGGTTTGGTTTTGGGGGGGTTTTTTTGTTTTGTTTTGTTTTGTTTTTTGAGATGTCTCTTGTAATCCAGGCTGGCCTCAAACTTTGCTGCAGCCAAAAATGACCTTGAACTTCTGATCCTCCTGCCTCTACCACCAAGTGCCAGAGATTACAGGAGTTCACCACCATCACCACCCAGTTTTATTTGGTGCTTCAAATCAAACCCAGGGCTTCTTGTATGCCCCATACTGTAAACTTTTATTTTTTTATCTATTTTTATTTTATATGCTTTGGTCCTTTGAATATAATTGGCCCCCATAAACTCACAGGGAGTGGCACTACCAGGAGGTATAGCTTTGGAGTAGGTATGGCCTTGTTGGAGGAAATGTGTCACTGTGGAGGTGGGCTTTGAGGTCTCATATATGCTCAAGCCACACCCAGTGTCTCAGTTCTCTTCCTGTTCCCTGTGAATCAAAATGTAGAGCTCTCAGCTCCTTCTCCAGCACCATGTCTGTCTTTATACCATCATGTCCCACCATGAATATAATGGACTAAACCTCTAAAACTGTAAGCCACCCCAATAAATGTTTTCCTTTATAAGAGTTGCTGTGGTCGTGGTGTCTCTTCACAGGAATAGAAACCCAAACTAAGACATGTTCATTGGGTTTTTGCCTGAATGTATGTCTGCATGAGGCTGTCAGAGTCTCTAGAACTGGACAGATAGTTGTGAGCTGCCATGTGGATGCTGGGAATTGAACCTGGGTCCTCTGGGTCCATCAGAGTGGTGGTGCATCCAAAGCCCCAGGGTTGGGGTGAATGGAGACAGAAGGATTCCCAGAACTCATTAGTCGTCAGTCCTATCCATCCATGAACTCCAAGTGCAGTGAGAGATGAATTCCAATGAAATAAAAGGAAGACACAGGACGTTAACCTCTGACCTCCACAGGCACCCTCATGTGTGCACACACACACACACACACACACACAAATGCACACATACAAACTGGCCGAATAGCATCCTTTCAGATTGGACTACCTGATAAAACAATTCATAGGAAACACTAGAAACACTAATGACTATGTGGACACACCTTCCAAGACACAGGGTTTTTCACTTGCATTTTAATAGGGCTCACTATCATAGACCTCAACCCAAAAAGAAAGGCTCTCAGTGGTGTGGGGAGGAGGCAATGAGAAGGGTGGCGTCAGGAGGTAGAGGACATTTGCTCATCTCAGAAACATCAAAACATCCTCGGAGTACACCAACATCTCAACCAAACACTTCCAGGGCACCTGCTACGTCTGTGCCTTGGGATAGCATCCTCCTTCCTGCTGGCTAAGGGATCTAGTGCCCACAGATCCAAGAACGGTTCATAATATTGAGGGGAGAAGAAAAAACAATGTTGCGTTTGACAACCACTGGTTTAAGATGCCCCTGGTCTCTGCCCTGTCAGACCTGTGACGCTTTGGGTATCCTTTCAGTGCCTTCGATTCTTGTATTAGCCAGATGGCTTCTCAGTCACCACTCACAGCCTTTTAAAAGGAACCGCTGTCACCTCGCTAAAAGTAACAACGTGATCTTATGCAACCAGAACTCCTTGGGGAGTATCCAAGGATGAGACACGACAGTCTCCCCAGCATTTAACCACAACACACACACACACACACACACCCCACAACTCATATGAAATCTGGAACTAAATGTCTCCATCGTGAAGTGCCTGGGCCTGTGACTGGGGCTGACTCTAGCCACATAAGGCACCTGAGAATCAAGCCCAGAAAGCACATAGTGCCAGAAAGTCCAGCCGGGGCAAAGAGAGGTAGGTATCTGACTGCTTGAACCAGGAAACCCAGGCCTCATCTTTGGTCCACAGGTGTATCTCTCCTCTTCTCTCAGCCTTTTATAGAGAGGCAAAGTGGCAAAGCAATGTGGCTACCACTGTCCCAGAGAGCAGGCCATAGTGCACCTTGGAAAGTTTACCTGGTCTTCCTTTTAAAGAGACCCCCACTTAGGGGTGCTCAAAGTGGGTCCCTATGACAACAGCAAACCAAACAGATGAGCAAAGACAATTGGGAATGAGGCCCCAGGGAGCACAGTGGAACCTTGGGCCTTCCTCTCCAAGTACCTGCAACAATGGTAGACTCCAAAACCCAGAGGATGCTTTATGCACTGTCCAGGTATCTCCCAAATAGCTCCCAAGTCAACTTGTGGCTTCTGTTTGAAACGCGCAATGTTTTTAAGTAGCAGAATACACAACTTTGCACACACTTTCTTGCAAAGCTTTTCCAGAGTGACTTTTAACCAAAGATCCCCAAAGTAAACACGAATGTCCCTATGATAAGACGGCTAAGTGGGATCCATATAGTTTATACACCCAGCTATATGTAAATATCACGTATAGTGCCAGAAAAATATACTTCACATTAATTTCTGATATATATATATATAAATAGATAGATTATAGTCTCAAGAAAATAATAAGGAAGAGATGACCAGAATAAAAATGAAGCACTATAAATATCAAAACAAACAAACAAACAAACAAAAAACCTATGTGGGCTGGCCTTGAATAAAACACCACTCCCCACCCTCCAGTTTGTTGTTAGTTGCCCTAAGCATCAGGTAAGGCATTTCTCTAGTCATATTATTGAGGTCAGACGAGAAAAAAAAAATGACAAAAGGCATCTAGAAAAGTTTACCGCACCGTGTCTCAAAAACCTGTACACACGGAGGGACGATAAGTTTCCCCTGTTTAAACGTGATAGAATTAACCTCCAGTCCTCTCGCATCCATCTAGTTGGGGGTCGACGTACACCGCACGCATGCCATGAAAACTGACACGCATGTTGGCAAAATAAAACCAAGCTTCCTTTCTGACATGTCACATAGATTAAAAAAAAAAAAAAAAAAAAAAAAAAAAAAAAAGCTAAGCTCCAAGATTGCATATCTTGGAACACAGAGCCTCCCCCAGTAATCAGTTAGGTTTAATACCTACCCCCCCACACACACACCATACCCCCACATACTGCTGCTAAAATACTGGCTGCAACCTGTGAGAGAGGTTTGTGGGCCCCCGCCAGCCTCGCAGTCCCAGGTTCCAGGAGACAATGCATCGCCTGGGAAGAGGGGCTGGAGACGGTGGGTACCTTCACCACAGTTGCTTCGGAAACAAGCATGCAAGTCGATTGTAATGACAAGAATCACTTACTCAGTTACAGCGGCGCTGCCGAAGGAATTATCCTGAAGGCTGAAACAGAAACAAGAAAACATTAGCCAAGTCCGGCCGGGGAGCCGTCTCCCTAATTGCTCTCCCCGAGTTAGAGCACGCACACAAACATGGCATTGCCAGGCAAGTCTCAGGGCTTGCCCGGCACGCTCTCTCTACCTTGGGCTGCTGTCTGCACATGCTCCTGACGACACCCCCAGCAGGGGCCCAGCGGCACCGGCGAACCACAAAGCCCAGCAGCCCGCGAGGCTGCGGGGACGATGGGGCGGGGCGCGGCGGCGTGAAATCCGAGGTTGGAGCTGCAGGAACCTAGAGAGGCTCCGCGCAACCCGGGTAGCCAGCTAGGAGCTGCAAGGAGTCCAAGTGGCTTGAGCTTGCTACCTCAGCCTGGGCGGGCAATATGGATACCTCCCCTCCTCATCCCGCACCGCGCCCCAGTGTATGCAATGCCCGCCTCCCATGGCTAGTTACCTCCCCAGCCCCCACCCCACCCGGAGGATGCAAACGCGCAAAGATGAATCCATCGCCCAGAAAAAAGCAAGGAGAGATCGAGAAGGGGAGAGGGAGATGAATGCTGAGTCTTGTCTTATTTTCACTGTGTGGTGGTTTTTATTGCCTAGAACAAAAGACGCTCCAAAGGGCCGGCTGCATCCCCACAGGTCTGACTGCGCTCTGGTTATTTCATTTCGCTGGAGGAAGCGCTCTGCTCAGGACCACACAGCTGTAAATGAGTCTACGCAGGGCGAGTATCGAATGCTTTCCAGGCCTTAGCTGGTACCTAGGACACCGTGCAAGAGGAGAAGGCGGGACTCTCATACCCCAGGCACCTTGACAAAGGATAGAGTGCAGAACTCACAAACGCAGTTCCCTTGGATGGAGGCTGCTCCTTTGGGGGGGAAGGAAAGTCAGCGAGCCCCACCCCCATCCCGCCTTATTCTTGCTTGAGGGATGTTTGTCCTGCCCCCTTCATGTCTCCTGCCATGTTGACCTTGACTTGAAATAAACAGACAACTGTGAAAGACAGGTCTCTGGATTTTGAAATAAGAGTTCCCTGCCAGGAACAGATGACCTGGTGGCCTAACTCTGTAACCAAACTGATGACTTACTTTATAACAACTGACCTCATTAAAAAGAAAATTCAATTAAAATTTAAACTGCCTCGAAATTTTGGAAAAAAGGAGGAGGAGGCTCGCCTTCCAGGGTCACACTGAGTCAAAGTTTAAAGGTCCACCCAAGGGCTAGTTAATGCCCCAGAAGGGCCGACTTATGTGGACTTGGCTGTGTCATTGCATAGAGCCTAGCCATAGCCCCCTGGCCTGTTAACAGGAACATTCTTCTCTGTCTGTCCAGATGCAAAGATAACCTCTTTGTCATTTCACCGCATGAAGGACATGAGTGAATTGTGCATCTAACCCAAAGAACCTTCTTTCTAAATGCCTGTAAAATGGATCAAGGAGCAGCTCCATTCATCTCTGATGTGTGCACACAGTTTTTTGGTTTTTTTTTTTTTTTAAGTTCCATTTTTAACTTTTCCTGTTTGTACTTGGGGGATAAAAATGAAAGTTTCAGAGAAAAACAACAACAACAAAAAGGTTTCCATTAAGTTGGTTTTTTTCTTTTATGCAGTTTTACTCTCTGATCTGCAAATATTTTTAGATTGGCCAAATAAAAGCTTAAAGTGACCTTCGATATTAATTCTGCAGGTTAAACAGATTCTGAAGTATTGATTCCTTGCTTGTCGAAGGACACACACATTCTTAATCATAACCGGCTCATGGAACTAGGTTCTAAATGGCACACTTCACCGTGTTTATGGTAACGTGGAGTCTAACCACGGAGTATCTTCCTGTCCACAGATCTGAAGACTGTCTATTTCCCAAAGGCTCTTTAGCTTAGAGGGGTCCATTCTGAGTGGTCCAGGCGTATACACAACTCCAGGGATCCATCTAAGACAGGAAGGAACAATGCTTGTAACTGAGAAACAGAACTTATTGTCCAAATGGTGTGCACCCATTGAAAATAAGATGAACTAATAAATGCACGCCATAAATCCAGATATTCAATAATGCCCAGAGGGAAGGGAAAATGAGTTCCCTGCAACCCGTGAGCAGAAAGGACCCAGAATAGCTTTTAAGATCTACTCATACAGAAGAATGGCAACCGACTGGCACAGTGTATTATGGCTGAAACCCCAGAATAAAAGCCTGCCATTTAGCGGTGTGCAAGAAACCACTTCAGGTTTTACCACTCATCCTATTCTTAAGTTGTCCTCATCTTAGATCCGATATTTGTTTTCGTAAGTGGTTTTCCAGTACCTTTTTAAATGAGATGTCCTATTCACCTTGGAATGCACAAGACTGGTGGAGAGCACAGAAGGTTGGTTCGGAGGCCCTAGGTTTATCTGAACAACAGGGAAAATTCAAAAGGAGAAGAAAAAATAATAATTATCACTGGGATCTCTAAGGAAACTCGAGGATTTCCCAGGGCAGAGACAGGGTCCAGACTTCCCTATGGTTTTATGTAACGTGGTCAAAACACATTTTTAAAAGGAGAGAGATAATAAATTTAAAGAGCAAATAAAACTCTAGTATGTTTTCAACTTTGAAACAGAATATAGGTAGGCAAAATAATGTGGACCCGTTGAGAATAAAAGGAGACAACAAATGTACTCAGTTGATTTGTTTCTCAAACTCATTAAAAGACCAGTGAAATAAATGCTCAGGTTCAGCACACCAGTTAATATTATACCTACCGGAGGGTTCTGAGAAAACACTACCTGGCTTTGTTTAGTGAACTAATGAATGATGAACAAATGATACACATACTTAACCCTGTGTCGGATGCAGTCCTAGTTAACCTGAAGCCTTCGGTATAAATATGTATATGTGTATATAATAGATAAGATGCACAGTGTACAAAAGAATAAGGGGGAAACAAGAGGCTAGATTTGAGTATGGTTAACTCATCTGCACGTTAAAGTTCCAGTTCTCCATGTTTTCTAAAGGTGGACATACGAATTTCATACTTAGTCCCAATAGTTTCTTCATTACACTGTTTTCATTCTAATATACTGACCAGAGCACTCATGTGGCACAGGAGAAAGAAATCTACAAGGTCAAGATAAAGACAAACCACTTACTGGTAGTTTAATCAAAAATAAAAAAACAACAAAAAATATTACCTTATGACTCACTTTCCTTGTTCTTGGATACAGATATAATCTGTCTCATGAGTTCTTTCAAAGACTAAATGGCATTCTTGGCACCAAGAAATTTAAAAAACATTTCAACAGTCAATAAAGGCCAGTTTTATCTTTGTTCTATTGTTATAATAAGCAACATGTAAACATGAAGTTTGGAAGAGAAACAAACTGGCTGTTGGGTGGCCAACAGGTTTACGAATGGTGCTATCTCTCTGCTCTGGGCTCCACCGCTGGCACAGCTTCTTAACTTTGAAAAATAATAGACTTTTATATTCGACCTGATGTGGGGTTTGCTCTAGGTGGAATGGGCTTCATGGAGAATGGTGATGATTATTACACTTTGTAACTGACTTTAAAATGTTTGCACATCCCTGGAGGACCAGACAATTCTGAGAAATCGCTTTCTGAGGGATGCTGGGGCAGAGGGCCAGAATCCTTACAATGTCAGGAAGTCAACAGAGGCCTGTTCTATTGGCCTGGACACAGTGACTTGGAGCTTCCTGTCAGTCCTCCAGAGAATAGCCAGGCCTCTCGGTGTGTAACAAAGAGGACTCCTGCCTGCCCACAAAAATAATTTTCCATTAAAAAGAAATGAGATTCCTCTCCTTATATATCTATCCTCTAATCCTTTGCTTTCCCATCCTGATCCTTGACACCATTGCAAAAGGGGGCCTCATTCTCTGAGTGGTTGTTGTCTGAGCTATTGCGGATCAGCAGACACAGGTGGAGATCTATTTATGGTTTGGGTCACCTCCATTCAAGCACCTCTCTCTCTAAATTAATGTTTATGTATGCCCAGTCCATTACTGACTCACAATCTCTCTCTGATCCACCTAACTTAAAGTGTACATCCCGTGTAGAAGGATGGGGAACTGAAATATCAAATCTTGCAGAGGATTCTGAATTTTACGAAGCCCATGGAAGTGGCACGGGAAACACCTTAAATAACATTTACAACCAGTGTCGGATGAGGAGACAAGGTATCAGGAACCAAAGAGCAAAAACGGCATCAAGTAGAAACAAGTTTAGGCAAATACCTGGAAAGATTTTATGAAACCATTAATTAATTGTGTAAGTGTTGTAGTTTTATAATTATAATGAACCGGGTGTCGAATGTGAGGCAAAGATCAATGAGAACTAGGAAAATACCTTCATGGGTTCAGCAAGATGCTTTAGTGAGCTTTAGTGAACTCCTGCACTGAATTTGAGGACCTTGGATTTGATCCCAGAGGCCCTCAAGGTGGGAAGAGAGAATCAGCTCCTATGGGCTATCTTCCGGCCTCCGTGCACACGCCATGCATGCACGTACCAGGTATCCATACACTCACATACATACTCACACACAAGTAAATATCTAGCCCTGAGGAAAATGATATGTAGTCCCTCTAATGGAAAGGCTATCATTTCTCTTGTTTCTAAGAATTGGTTTGCTCTTCCCACTATGTCTAGAATAAAAGCTAAGAATTTTGTTATACTTTCATCAGACAGTATTTATTCTGCCTGGAGGTGACTGAACTTCCATCTAACCACATGGGCCACCCTGCTATGATAACAGGAGAACCATAGGCTACACTAGACCCTACGTGAGTGCCATTCTTTAGCTGGGGCGTTCAACTGTGATTTCTGGGGGTAGAACTTCTTCCCTGACACCCTCCCAAGCCTGGATTCACCTAGCACTCTTCTCTACTTTACTTGTGTTGTTGACTCTGAATGCTTGTGTGTGGCTGCTTCTGCACAACAGGAACTGAGATTTGTGGGTCTTATTCACCGCTCTAACCCCAGGGCTAAGACTACCACTTAGTCTTAGGGAACAGAATAGTCAAGCTGGAGGAAGGACAGAAATGAGAACAACGAAAGAGATATTTTGACTGAGGGAGCCATTATCAGACTAGCAAGAAACCTGACACTAAAGAAATTCCTAGGCATCCACAAGGATGACCCAAGCTAAGACCGTAAGCAATAGTGGAGAGCGTGCCCGAACCAGCCTTGCCCTGTAGTCAGATTGATGACTATCTTAAATGTCACCATAGAACCTTCATCCAGCAACAGATGGAAACAAAGGAATAGACCCACATCAGAGCACTGGGCTGAGATCCCAAAGTCTAGTTGAAGAGTGGGAAGAGTGAGAATATGAGCAAAGAGGTCAAGACCATGATGGCGACACCCACTGAAACAGTTTACCTAACTAATGGGAACGTACCAACTCCAGCCAGACAGGGAAGGAACCAGCATAGGACCAAAGTAGTCCTTCTGAATGTGAGTGACAGCTGTATGGCTGGGGCAGACTGAGGGGCCACTGGTAGTGGCACCAGAATTTCTCCCTATTGCTTGTACTGGCTTTTTGGGAAACTATTCTCTTTGGATGGATACCTTGTTCAGCCTAGATATAGTAGGGAGGGCCTTGGACCTTCCTCAAAGCAATGTGCCTTATCCTCTCTGAGGAGTGGATGGGGGATGGTAGAAGGAATGGGGAAGGGAGGGAGTGGCAACTGTGATTGGTATGTAAAATTTTTTAAAAAAAGATAGTTTGTTTTCTTTTTTTAGAAAACAAAGCAAAACAAAATACTATCTACCAAGTTAGCTACCTAATAAGTATGTGTGGATTACAATTAATGAGTTAGCTCCAGTTTTCAAGACAAGGCTTAATTTACCATTTTTTCTTTCCTCTATTTAGCATGAAAATCTCTAGCTCTTACTTTAAATCCATTTTAAATAAGATTTTTTTTTTCTCAAGACAAGTTATTTTTAGGCAATGAAGCCATTATCCTCTACCAGACATTCCTCCCTCCTTTGCTTAGCAGGGACAACAAACAGATTTCATGCTGTTGTGATAAACTCAGTGGGTGGCACTGGCTAAGCAAGCATGGTCCCAGTCCAACCAGGAGAGGCAGACCTTGGTTCCTCAGTGATGTTTGCAATGGAGATAGGACTGGGGAGGGAGAGAGTGGAGACATCAACCTAGAACCTATGGAAATAAAGACTGCTTCAAAGCAAAACAGATATCACATTCAGTTCTTGAGCTTGAACCAGTTGTCAGAGAGACAATACATCCTTGTTATTGATGTGGTTCTCAGGAACCTTTGACCTTTGTAGTTACCCGATCTAATTCTTTCTCTTAACATCCAAACTTCCAAGACAATCTGTGATTGGTGTTTAAAATCTTTGGAAGCCAAAGATTCAGGCTCCATAATATTCCTTTCGTGGATCTTCCAGTCCTTCAGAAGACATGACAAATGGAGTCTCCTGCCCCTGTTACGTTACTTCCACCTGTGGAAGTATGACCGTGAAGGGTGACCTTCAGAACTAACCTGGTCCATCTTCTCGCGTCCAGGCAAATACCACTGGTTCCTTCTTTAGATTATCATATGACATGCTTCATCTCTCCCTAACCTTCTTCAGCACTGATTAAAACATCGGTGCCGCCCCTTCCTGTGCATGTGACACTAGGTGTGGTCTATTCACAAGAGTAAAACAAAATTTCCAGCTACTTCACCTTGATGTTGAACCCTTGCCTGTGACCCTTGATCCCTGGGAGTTTTCCAGTTCTGTCACACTTCTGGTTTCTCAACACAAGAGTTAAGTGATAGTCCAGAACCTCACCTGTACCACCTGGAAGAAGAGGAATTGGCTTCTGGAATATAGAACCAGCTTCGCATAGATATCATTACATTGTTAGACTTTGTACTTCATACTCCTAAATCCTACCTGTCACATCATGGTTGATACACGTTTTGGCCAAGATTCCATTATCCACCCCTTCCAGTTTCATAGACTCAGCATCCTGTGGATGTAACCCTTTCGAAGCATTGCAATGTCTTCTAAATACAGGTTTATTCAATTCATGTCTCCTGGCTCACATAGATTAGGGGAAGTCACTCAATAGTCACTTAATAACAAAATTTAGACTATTGGAAATTATTTTCTTTACAGATTTGGGGTAGAAAGAAAAGAAATGAGGAAAAGACCTCTTACCTAACTTTTGAGTGACAGACAGCAAAGTAGGAAGTCCAGGATTCTGGAGCAGCAAGAAGACGGAAATGCTGGGAGGCAGAAGGGATATATTTTTCTGCCCTTCATCACCATCTCCCCGCAGAAAAGAGGCAGAGCTGAAGCCCTAGTTCACAGAGAGAGAAATGTAATGCGCAACCCAGAAGAAGAACAATCCCTTGATTAACATAAATTGTGACAACGAAGACACCTAGGCTCAGGCAAGTACCATCTACCTGCCCCTAGGAACGGAGATGTGCGTTTTCTCCCACGCCTTCAAAGAGTAGTTTCTAAGTTCTTTCTCCTCCCATGGTTGCATTAAACCACTCCCCTGCTTTGTTTTGTGTGTGTGTGTGTGTGTGTGTGTGTGTGTGGTTTGATTGTGCTTGTCTTTCAAGACAGGGTTTCTCTGTGCAGTCCTGGCTGCCCTGGAACTCGCTCTGTAGACCAGGCTGGCCTCAAACTCAGAGATCCTACTGCCTCTGCATCTTGAGTGCTCGGATTTCTTTTTGTGCACTCTCTGGGCGTGGTCCAGGTGAGGCTTCTCGTGTCTCAGCTGCAAATCTTACATGAGTGCCTCTGTCTGATTTCAACACCATTAGCACTGTATCTCTTTAAAATTCTCAAGCCATGGATATTACTCTCTGCCGTTTCAATGGCCTAAAGCAACCACTTCATTCTGTTCATTCTTGAGGGTAAGGAGTTCCAGGAGAGTTCCACTGGGCTGCTTGTGGCTGACCCAAGTGTTGGGCTCTGGGGTATATGTGACTGGAGGGCCACCTTTCAAAATGACGTCATTACTCTCCCAGCATGTCACTTCGTTATTCAGGTGTCTCCATGTGGCTCACCGATTTTAAGGCAACCTGTCTTCTTTCGTAGTTTCCAAAACACCAAGGCAGAAGTAGAAGTGGATTTTTCTTTGGGCTTCCAACTCACAGGAAAATGACACAGAGACATATTATTAATTATGAAAGCTTGGCCTACAGCTTAGGCTCATCCCATTAGCTCTTATAACTTAAATTAAACCAGTTCTTTTAATCTACGAGTTGCTATGTAGATAGCTTTTACCTGTCTTCCTGCATGTCCTGCTTCCTTTGCATCTGGCTGGCCACTCCTCCTGTCTTCTTCCCAGAGCTCTCTGTCCCCGGAAGTCCTGTCTAACCTTTTCCTGCCTAGTTAATGGTCATTCAGCTCTTCATTCAACCAATCACAGTGGCACATTTCACACAATGTAAAGGAATATTCCACATCACAGAAATTGCCGGACAATTTAACTTGGCTTAGATTGACAGATAATCATGTCTGCCATACTCCATTGGTCAATGTATATGCAAATGGGCTCAGATTCAAGGGCAGGAAGAAAAAACATTCTCCTCTTGATGGGAGAAAAGTTTTAAAAATATAAAAGTCTGGTCATGGTCACCTCTTGTGTTTTGGACGTTCCTGGGTCTGAACACTCAGTCTCTACCTGGTGCCTTTTGGGAAATAATGAGAGGTTTAGGAGGTGGAGCTTTGGTGGAGGAAGTGGGTCACTGGAGTGGGCCTTTAATGGTAAAGACTGGCCCAGTTCCTGTTTACTCTCTGCTCCTTGAATGCAGATGCAACAGGACCAACCAGCCTTCTTCTCCCTGTACCATATGTTCCTTGCCTACTGCCATGCCTCGTCTGGATAGGAGCCATAATCCTCTGGAACTATAAACCAAAGTAAACGTGTAAAGTTTTTTTGCCAGAGTATTTTATCATAGCAATGAGAAAATTCCTAATATGCCATCTTTATTCTGTAACAGACATCCTCAGTAATGCGTCAAGGAGTAATTTTTTTATGTTGCTGTTGTTTCACCTTTGGGGATATGAGTCTGTCTTTCTGGGTCACTAGTGGACATATGGGAGAATGTTTGAAAAGACAAAAGAAAGATGGCAAAGAGTATGTTTGCCAATAGTCCGTCTTGTTAATGTAGCTACTTCAAACAACAGTCATTGACAGTTTTGTTTCAACAGCCCGTCCTGCCAGGAACTGTAAGGTCTATTACGACTTGCAAGTCATTTGTCAAATATTGACAATTGTGAATAATTCAATCTCTAAATAATAAGTTAGATCAGGTCTAAGTTTTTCTCTGCAGGAGTCTCCCTCTGGTATGCATGTGCACCTAACTCGATCCATCAATAGAGACAAAGGGGTGAATTTATCAATAGAGACAAAGGGGTGAATTTGTTCAGTTTTCCACTGGAAATTGTTTATCACCAAAGCACCCTAATAGAAAACTTCCACACCCCAACCATCATCCATCATCTATAGAGTCGAGAAAAAAAAAAAAAAAGATTAAAAACGTGTAGCATAGAGCCTGTTGCTGACCAAGCAACAGTAGCTACCTGAAGAACAGCTGGGCAAAATCCAATTATGAAAATAAAAAAATCCTGAAGTTCTTTGCTGTTTGTTAGCATGAGAAAAACATGGTCTGGTACTGCCTTCTGCCTTCTGCCTTTTTCTCTTCTTCCCCCAATCCCCTTGGGAGTCTGCAAATTGCCATAACAAGACTTAGAAAAATGGACCAGCTACCAATTATCCTGGGAAAAGAACTCACTGTTGTGCTTTGGTAAAGCTGGGGTAGGAACTGTGTTCACCAACACTGAAGACATCAAATACACAGCTAGCTCTAGAAGCCTAATGCCGTACACCACAATTATTTCTAATTAATAAGTATGTTTTAACATAACATAAAATGTGCCCATATCACTCTTGAGATGAGGACTTGCTGCACCTCTGTGGACCTTCTGACTCAATCTGCTCATCACTTATGGGTAGTAGACACATTTCCACATATCCCAGAATTCCCTGGGTCGCTGGAGTGCCAGCCGAGTTCCTGTATTTCTCAGAGTCTCTTAATAGCAGGTTTATTTAACTCACATTACTGCTGGCTGTATTGTCAACAGGGTTGTCTTGGTATAGAAAACAACAAACCTCTTACTCTCCTCAAGAAATCATTGAAAGGGCAGGGAGGCAGCTCAGTGGGTGAAGGAGCTTACCACCAAACCTGACAACCTGAGTTCAATCACTGGTTCTGAAATGGTCGAAGGAGAGAACTCCCTCTCACAGGTGGTCCTCTAATCTCCACATATACACTATGGGACAGACACATACGTGCACACACACACACAGATGAAAAAAAGAAAGGAAGGAAGGAAGGAAGGGAGGGAGGGAGGGAGGGAGGGAGGAAGGAAAGAAGGGAGGGAGGAAGAGATTGACTCCTTTTAAGAGTGTGTACAATGTGTACAAAAAGTGGTTTCAGTGTCTACCTCCTATAGAAATGCTGTTCATGGACTAGAGAGATGGCTCAGCTGTTAAGAGCACTGGCTGCTTGTGGTGAATCTTTCTCTGTCCCGCCAGCCAGTTCCCAAATAGCCACACAGAGACTTAGTATTCATTGTGAAAGCTCGGCCAATAGTTTAGATTTGTTTCTAACTAATTCCTATACTTAAACTTCTGTTAATTTATACCCTGCCGTGCGGCTCGTGACTTGTCTCCTCATCTCGTACATCTCCTGCTTCCTCCACAGCTCCCCTTGATTCTGCCTTCTTCTTCCAGTGTTCTCGCTGCCCCCAAACTCCTGCCTAGCTACTGGCCATTTAGCTTTCCATTAAACCAGCCTCAGTGACATATCTTCACACGGTGTAAAGGAATATTCTACAGCAGCTGCTCTTGCAGAGGACCCAGGTTTGGCTCCAAAATCCACTTGATAGCTTACACCTGTTGGGAACTCCAGTTCTAAGGGACCGAAAACGCTCTTCTGGCCCCCACAGGAATCAGGTACAGGGCACACATACATACATGTAGGCAAACACAAATACAGGTAAAATAAAATAAATCTTTTAAAAAGCATTAGTCATCTAATGTCTTTAAGTCTGAAAGCATAGAAGTGTGGGGAACAGAAAAAAAAAGAAAAGAAGAGAAAAGAAAAGAAAGAGGACAGAACACAGGAACTTGGAAGACCCAGAGGCTTCGTTTCGTCATTTGTACTTCATCTGTAATTGACAAGTGATGCTCTGAGCTCCCTGCCCACCACAGTCTCTAGTATGCGGCACTAATTTGAAAGCTTTGAAACCACTAAGAGGGAAAGCCTGAGTAAAGAAGGCCCCAGAGAAGTTTAGTTCCCACCTCTTGGTCCCAGGTCACTGCCCTGTGAACAGCTGCCCCCTGATTACCTGGCTGGTGAAAGCGGCTCACGTGTGATATGCCCTTGAAAGCTATACCCAGCACAGGTGTGGGTCTCTATCTCGCTTCTTTCTCTCTAGGCGGCCTCTCCAACCACCATGTCCTGCTTTCCAAGATGGTGAAATCTCTTTGAAACAGTGAGCCAACATGAGCTTTTTCTCCTCTAAGATTCTTCTGTGAAGGATTTTGTTGCCACAGCAAGGAAGTAACTAACACTGTAGCTAACCTCTCCAGAATCCAGTGTCCTAAGATATGGTCAACTAGACTTCATGGGTTTTCAAGGGGTTAGTCAGCCTGAAACCTACAATTGGTGGGTAAATGTAAGATTAAATTTGCATAGCTCATTTTTTTTTTCTGAAAGGGAGAAGAGCCAGAGGAGGGAGGGACCTGGGAGGAGAGGAGAGAGGAAGAAGAAGGGAGAGGAAGAGGGGAGAGGAATGGTAGTAAAGGAGAGAGAGAAGGAGCCGTGATGGAGAAAGGAAAAGGGGGAAAGAAAATGGATAAACAAAAGAAAAAAGAAAAAAAAAGATGAAAATTGTAAATGTGTGAGACTTTGAAGTTAAAACTCAGATAAATTCCAATAACAGAATAAATGACTGAATAAAACCAGCGAACGATCAGCTAGTGGTTAGAACTAGCGATTGATGCTGTTGAAACATCACTAAATATTATCTCTTTCTTGAGATGCGAGTCCAGGCTTTTCTGCTAAGAAACCTCAAACACCTAATGAGGAAATCATTTTTCTCTATTTTGAATAGAATGGGACTGCTCCTTATTGTTTCCTTCCATGTTCTGTGGAACATAGAAATGTAGCTTGACTTTCTGCAATACAGTGAACAAACTGTGTTTGGTGGGCTAGCCTGGCTACCTAGGATTCCACTGTTCATAGAGTTATTTCCATGAGAGACACCAAGGGGCGAAGATGATATTTCACCTCTATTGTAAAGAGAAAGGGGGAGGTTGCTGAAGCTTAGAAGCTTCTGAGGTCAAGGAGAAGCCTCAGAAGGAGAAAGCATCAAAAGCCTGAAGGATGGAGGGGCAGGTAAAGTATGTATGGGTTTTGCAGGCAAGAAAAACACCTGTATTTGGAGTCAAGACCTGGGATTTCCCCTTGGGTCATTTATTTCTTAACCACCCCTTGCATAACATTATGAAAAATGGCCCCATAGAGAAAGATTCCCTTCACAGGCTCCAACGTACGGAGTGAATATAGTCCTTGATACCATGTGCTTGTGAGATGGTGATGTAGATGGAGGCCTAGTTTGTGGTACCCAAGAGGTGGCCAGGTATGGCTTGTTGGGCTGCACATGGTCAACAACTGAAAAGGGAGCTTTATGCTCATGCTACGGAATTTAATGGGAACCAGAGGAAGCTGTTACTAGGTGTTACAAGGTCAGCCTCTAGTCTCCTTATCATGTTGTCTGTGGCTCTCATCCCCTACTCAGCAGCTCTCTTCCTTGGCCTCCAGTCCAAGTGAAGTCTTAACTCAAAGGATTTTAGCCTTTTTTTTTCCTTAAAAGATAGAGTGTCAGTGTGGCAGTCTGAATGAGATGTCCCCCATAAATCAGGCATTTGAATACTTGGTTTCCAGTTGGTGGCAGTTTGGGGAGGCTTAGGGAGTGTGCCCTGGCTAGAGGAAATATGTCACCAGAGGCAGGACTGGAAGTTTTAAAAGACTTGTGCCATTTCAAGTTGGCTCTGTCTGCTTCCTGTTTGAAGTCCATGCTCTGAGCTCTCTGCTGTCCCTTCTGCCGTGTCTGCTACTTATTGCCATGATTTTTAGCAATAATGGGTTCTTATCCCTCTGGAACCATAAGCCCCAAATAAACCATTCACTGTATAAATTGCATTGGCCATGCTGTTGTATCACAGCAAAAGACAAGTAACCCATACACACATACAGCCCAGCTTGTCCTTGAACCCACGTGTATCTAAGGATGACTTTTAAGTCTCTTCTGCTTCCACCTCCAAAGTACTTGGAGTCTAAGCATTCAATACGACATCCAGCTGTCCATTTTTTTTTTAACTTTTCAATGTTCAGAGACTATCATGACAGACTTCCATATACATCAAAATAACCAACTGATAAAAGAGCCCTGAGATGGTCCCCTTCTTTAAGGAAGGAACACTGTGTTAGCAGAGTTTTGATGCCCTGAGGATGTAAAGATGCCATACTTGGGTTATATATGAGCTTTGAGATCTAATTCAAGGGTTGTCTTGCTGGGAGGAGGCATGATCAGAATGACATGACTTCACGATGACGATACAATAATAGATGATTTGTCAACACAATAAGATGAGAGCTTTGAGGTCAAGAGTTCAAACTGTCTTAGAGTCAGCTCTGGATTGGAGTTGAGTCACTTGATAGGCATTTAATGTTTTTGTGGAAAGATCCTGGGGGAGAACATTTGTTGGCAACCCTTGTATTCCCACACAAGAGTGTCCTGGTATGATGGAATCAGACGGATGAAGGCAGTTGGAACAGTGAAGTCATGTGATCATGGCAGCTGAAGAATGAAGTCAAGTCAACACACAGATTAGTTCTGCAAGTTGTATGGTTGGTGTTCTCAGTGTCTTCCAGACCCCTACTTTTGTTGTTTTTTGCTATGGTATCTACGATGATTGCTTATTTTCTCAAGATAGATAGCCAGTGGTATCAAACTCATACATGCCACAGTAATTATGTAAAATCTGTAATAACCAGAACCTTCATCCACTTGCTTCCCCAGTTCTATTCTTAGCTTCATCAGGGAAGCCAAAGAAATCACTCTAAGCTAAAAATTACTGTTACACTCTGGCATAAAAAAACGCTGAAGACTGTTCATAGTTTCAGAAAGCTCCAAACAGAAACCATCTCCTTATTAGGCAAACAGCCAGTCTGAGCAACTCTACCAGGAGCAGAAAGAACTGGCAAACATCAGTTCAGTGTGAGCTTTGTGGAGAGCCAGCCAGAGGCACTCAGTTCCATTTTAGTTAATTATACTATTCTTCTGGAGGAAAAAAAAAAATGACCCTAAAGAAAACAAACTTTTGACTACATAGCTTTTGATATCAGCTCCTTCAAGGTTCCGGTATTTTAAAAAGCCACAAATATTAGCTGTACACATTTATTTTATTTTTATTATTTTAGTGTGTGTGTGTGTGTGTGTGTGTGTGTGTGTGTGCCTAAGCACCAGTATGTGCAAAGGAATGCTGATGCCTAAGCTGGAGGTGCTGGATCCTCTAGAGCTGGAGTTACAAATAGCTGTGAGCTACCTGACGTGATGATAAGAGCCGGACTTCAGGCCTCTGCAAGAGCAGGGCCCGTTCCTAACTGCTGAGTCCCAGCATTCGGTTTCCTGACATTACTGCTTCCCAACCTATTGTCCGCAATCTTGTAAGCTTTGGGGACAGCAGGCGAGCACTCACATGGAGAATGCACGCACATTGGGAATCTACCAGTGTTTCAACTGCAACATCTGCCAGGGAGGAATAAGGAAGGAGAGGATGGCAAGTCATGTGGGGCTTTGCCCCAGACTTTGACTCGATGATTTTTGTTTTGTGTTTTGTGTTTTGTAATTTTGAGGACCTGAGTTTATTTCCTAATACCCATGAACAGTCACTCAAAACCTCCTGTAACTCCAGAAGAATTCACATCTCCGACTTCCTTTGTCACCTGACATCATTTGAATACTCACCCCCAACACACCAACCCCCACACGCAATTAAAATAAATCTTTTGTAAATGGGTGTATGTATGTGCATTGTGTATGTGTATGATGCATACACACATGTTACATGCAGGGGTGTATGACCCTGCACATGTGGAAGCCAAAAGAGTACACAGGATATCCTGCCCTATAATTCTCTACTTTATTCCCTTAATACAGGGCCTTTCACTAAACCTGGTGCTAGTCCGGCAGCCAGCACACCTTAGACAACAAACCTGTCTCTGCTCCTTCAACATTCTAGTTACAGGAAAACAAAGAACTATGTCCTGCTTTTTACATGAGTTTTAGGGATTTGAACTTGGGTCCTCGTTCTTTTGTAGTAAGTGCTCTTATCTACTAAGCTATGTCCTCAGCCCCATGATGAATGATTTGAGCAGTATCCTGGAATGCTTAGATGCAAACTTCAGAAATATACATTGACAACCAACATCTGAACAAAGACAAACCTGTGCGGGACCTCAGGTTTTATTACAATAGATTATGTGTTTGTCTGTTTATGGTTCTTGAGACAGGGTCTCATGTAGCCTAGCGTGTCCTCAAACTCCCTACGTAGCCCAGGCAGCCCTTGAACTCCTGATCCTTCTACCTCCTCCTCCCAAGTGGTGGGATTACGGACATTAAGCCACAGCCAGCAAAGGTCTGGAGTTGGAATAAACTATTAGCAAGCTCACAGGGATACTGGCTTGTGAGACCTGATCTTCCAGCTGTGTGTGTGATTCACACTCCTGTGGCTATCACTGCCTGTCTCTGGGGAAACTTCGTGGCTTGACTCGCATTGTAAAAGTGAAAAGCAACTATGTCTAAATAGTTTGTTTTTTCACAGATGCTGCGCCAGAGTGCTGAGAGGACAGCTTGAGTCAGAGAAGAGACAGATTAACTCATCCCTTCCTAGACTCTTCTATAGTGGAGGATTTCCCAGGAGTGCTGAGGATCCACTTTGCCTGTCTTTGTTCCAAGGGTGCTAGAGGCATTCACAAATCAGATGGTACTGGCAGCTGAGGAGTATCTTACCCAATGCCGTGGGTCATGCCATTCTAGAACACGTTTAGGCTGAAC
This sequence comes from Chionomys nivalis, assembly GCF_950005125.1. NCBI lineage: Eukaryota > Metazoa > Chordata > Mammalia > Rodentia > Cricetidae > Chionomys > Chionomys nivalis. The sequence goes on along the minus strand of NC_080104.1, from coordinate 49,631,998 downwards.
TGCAGCATGCTATCCTGGTTTAGCATCTGCAGGGTATAGAAACACACACACAAAGGACAGGAACACTTAAAAGAGGTAACAAATGTATTATATTCATGTACATATTTAAAACTGGTTCAAAAGATAGTGAGAATTGAAGGGCATGGGTCATAGGATTCTGTGATACATTATTTCGTAATATTTTCTGTGATCATATTTTACTGACTTTAGCTCTGCCACTTTGTTTGAACATGATACAAAAATTGTGACCTTGGTAGGATAAAAAAAATTATGATCATTTTAAAATCAAAATATTACTTGAAATTCATTAACCATCTTATTCCAGAGGAATGAGGCTTTTCCAATATAAAATTAATAATTAAAAAAATCCCCAAACTATGACAACTCCCAAAGGATAGCATTGCTGACACTAAACCACCAATTATTTTAAATTCTTGATTAGAGCAACACAAAGTATTCCTTTGGCTAAAATAAAAGCAGATAGCTTCCATGTAACGAATAAAATGTATGTCATCAATTATCTGAGTCTTTGTGTTATTACTTACACAAGCACCACTGTCCCTGTCAAATACAACCATGTGTATGCAAAAGTAAATGGTCGTCTTTGACATTTTAACAGATCTAATTAGCCTTAAACAATACCTTAAAAGACATCCTTGGACAGGGGAGGTAGCTTAGTGGGTAAAGTGCTTGTCAAGCAAAGCAAGAGGGCCTGGGTTGATCCCCCAAACAACATGTATTTGAAAACCTTAAGGAAACTGGGCAGGCTGGTATGCCCTTTTTTCCCTCAGCACTAAGGAGGGAGAAACAAGAGAATCCCTGGAGCTCATTAGTCAACCAGCCTAGCCTAATTGGAAAGTTCCAGATTTAGTGAGAGACACTGTCACAAACAAACAAACAAACAAAAAAGTGGATATCCCTGAGGAAAGATATTTGAGGTTGACCTCTGACCTCCACATGCACACATATGCACATACATACACATGGAGCAGCACACACATGCATGCACCAGCGCGCGCGCGCACACACACACACACACACACGACTTTTTATTGTGATGATGTATTTGCCACCAGCAGAAGGACAGAATAAACTTCACATTTGGTTACTCACTTTATATCCTTTAAACACTTGTACTCTTACCCCAAACCTCCAGAAATATCTTTATCCATTGACAACAATTACTCACTGATCCCAGGGATGTGATAAGGAAAGTAGAGAGAATAAATATTTAAAAGTGATTAACACAGAGAAAAAGCACCCAAAAGTGTCTTTAATTAAAAAAAAAAAAAAAAAAAAAAAAAAAAAAAAAAAAAACCACAGAGACCAAGTCAACAATACAAGCGACAGAAGTTGATGGGAGCCCAGTGGGGAGTTCTAGGGAGCAGAGGTAACTGCCTCCCTCTGGGCAGAACTCATGATGTACGTGAAGGGGGCACCTGCATTTCAGGGTAAGACCCCTGCTGCCCAATGGGGATGTGGATGAAGTATTGCCAGATTTGATGCTTTATTAAAAAATTAAAATAAAACCAAAAACGAACTAGAGGGTTGTAAATATAGTACATGATAAGATGTTTGCCTCAATTAATCAAAGTCCTAGATTCCATTCCTAACATGCCCCAAATGGGGCATGGTGGTGCTTACCTGCAATCCTACCTCTTGAGAAGCAGAGGTAGGAGGCTCAGAGTTCAAGGTTACTCTAGATCACATAGCAAGTTTGACACCAGTCTTATATACATGAAAAAATTTAAAATCTTTGGTTTTGAAAAAAATTAAAAACTTTGGTTTTGAAAAAAAATTCAACTATGTGGATCTAATAGTATGTACATGAACAGATTGCATTATGCTGATGTTCTAATATGTGGCCTTCTTGAGATCCATGTCCTCTGAAATCCAAGATGCTAAAGTTGTGCGTGTGTGTGTATGTAGAACTTTACTTTTCTGACATAAGCATTTTATTTATGTATGTGATATTAAAAATGTCAACCACCACTTAAACTTTTCAATATAAAATACAGACCTTGGGTAATCATTCTTCTGAAACAACAACACTACCCTAAATTACACACTCTGAACAGCAGGTCACACTTTAAGGAAAAATCCTATGCAATCAGAAATTATGGGTATGCTGCCTCCCAGGCCTTACCTAGCCAGTCATTTTTTCAGTTTTCATCACCCTCTACAATAAATCAAGAGGCTCTTCCATGTCCCTGACCTTAGTTCTTAAATGTGTTTCTTGCATGCAGCTTTAGTTGTAGGTAGAATGTCACCTCTCATCACTTTGTAACACATTTTCAGTAGGTGAGTTCTCAACATTACATAAGTAGTAAATTTTAGCCCTGGAAAGTCTTTGGACATCAAATATTTCATATTTTATAAACATGGATCCCAAGTCTCAAAGACACCGATGAACTTGCCTAAAATGGAAAGCTAACAACCAGTTGGGGCTTTGCTGGATTTGGAGGCCGCTCTCCTTTGCCACAATATGTTCACCTCTCATGCTCAGATTTCTGGTAAGACTGGTAGGCTTTTGTGATTGTTAGTTTTATATGTCAACCCAACTGTCCCATGGATGATTTTTATCAGGGTATACCTGGATGGTGCTGTCTTAGGGTTTCTATTGGAGAGATACCATGACCACAGCAACTCTCATAAGTGAAAAACATGTAGTTGGGGTGAGTTACATTTTCAGAGGCTTAGCCTATTAACATCATGGTGAGACATCTTATCAGAAGGCAACAGGAAGTAGACTGAGACACTGTGTGTGGTTGAAGCACATAGAGATCTCAAAGCCCACCCCCACAGTGACATAGTTCCTCCAACAAGGCCATACCTACTCCAACGAAGCCATGCCTACTAATAGTGCCACTCCCTATGAGCTTATGGGGCCAATTACATTCAAACCACCACAATTATTGGTGTTTAAATTGGTAGGTTGACATTAGATTAGATTAACCTCGAATTCGATGAGTAGATGGGGAAATAGTTATACCCTCCATCATTTGGTAGCCCTCTTCCAATCAGACTGAATGCAACACAAAAATGGATCCTTCAGCAAGTAAGAGTCTTTTAATAGATCTAAGAGCATCTCTTCCTGCCTGGTAACCCTTGACCTGGGGTCACCAGGTCACAAGTCTGCTTTCCAAGAACTGCTGGCCCACTCTGCAAATTTTATACTTTCCAGCCTATGTAACTAAAGGACTCAATGCCTTGTAATAAGTGTGGAAATGTGTGGGTGTGTCTGTGTCTATATGTGTTTGTGTCATGTACACACAAGTAAGAATTTTTCTGGTGAGCCATGACAATTACAATACTCTTTCCAACAATGTCTCTGAATCAACCTCTTCTTTCCTGCTCAATAATCATTTGCATGCCTATTAGGGTCTCCTTTCCTAAATTTCTCATATCACAGTTGTACACTTTAGCTCAGACTGAACCTCATCTGCCAAGGGAACAACGCTGCAGGATTGCCGGCCACCTTTCTGGACCATCCCATCACTTGTCAGACTTCACAGGAGTCTCAGTAAGTGTGAGTTAAACTGTCAGGCATCCCTCATCACCATTGCATGACCAGTCAGGCAATGACTGCGTCTCAGAAACTGAAAGACAGACTGGTTCCCTATGACACCAAGGGCCTGGAAATACAGTACAGAAGTGTGTGTGTGTGTGTGTGTGTGTGTGTGTTGGGGTGGGGAAAGCATAGATTACTGAACAGTGAAGATAAACCACTGCGAAACTAGGCTAGGAAGGAGCCAGACACAGATACCTGCCTTCCCTGCTGTTTCGGAGCACTCTTCCCAGAGAAGTGCCCTTCTCCTTTGGTGGGGATGTATGTGGCTTCTGATTGACTGGGCATTTCTCTGTCCTTCCTGAGGACATGTTTGGCAGCACCGAATCACATCAGGTTGCTTCCCATCTTTGACTTGCTTCTTCCTCCTCTCCCCACCCACCACTGGTTAATACTTTCTCAATAGAGTTACAGAGTTTGATTTTCCCCTTGGGCTCTGCACCCTAGTGAGAGTAGAGTTAGAACATATGCCTTCTGAATTAGGGTTGATAACTGGTGGGAGGCTAGTGTGACTTGGTGGTTAAAGAACTGTCAAATTTGCCCAATGACTGACTAAGAAATCAAAATGAGAACTGGAGAGATAACTCGGCAGTTAAAAATGCTTGCTACTCTTGGAAAGGACCCAAGTTCTATTCCCAACACCCACATCAGGCTGCTCACAGTGTCTGCTACACTAACTTCAAGGGATCTGACACTTTCTTTTGGCCTCTGTGGTTATCCACGCTTATATGCATGCACACGCACGTGCACACACACCACATACTTTAAAAGAAACCTTTAAATTTCGATTGTAGTTAAATAATATCTCGCAAAAATATTTAGGGGATAGAGAAGGGTAGTTATTAAACTTTTGCCTATCTGGTGATTATAATCTTTTCACTTCAAAACAAATTGAAGAGTTTCAGCCTGGGCCTATGAATTAGCACAGAGAATATACTGCCTGCTGCCTGGTTGGGGTTTAAAAGCTGTTCAGTGTTTTGAATAATATTCCCAGCATTAATCATGATTATGTAATACCAAACACCAAAACATTACGAGTGGATGACCTTGAACTGCCTGAGATCCCTCTAACCAAACCAATCTGTCATCCGTCTCCTCTTAAAGGGACAAGTTTAGGGTTATAGAAAAATCCTAGCTAATCGAGGCTTTCCAGTCAGTGACTTCAGGGTTGTACTCCTGAGAATTTATCTGTGGAAGCACCAGTCCCCAGCGTGAAGGGTATTAGAAACCGAGTCTTTATAGGTTATTATGTCCAGCTGAGATCCTGGAATGAAACTCACAGATGGAATACAAGGTATCAGAAAACTAACTTACTCTATTCCCCTGAGAGGATGTAGGAAGAAACTGGCCATCCACAAGCCAGGAAGATGGCCCTCACCAGGAATGGAATCCACCAGCACCTTGGTCATCCTGTCCCTAGCCACTGTAACTGTGTTAAATACATGTTTGATTTGTGACTTTTCCTGAGGGCAGACTGTTCCTTATGGCATCTATGATTGAACACATTGGCATTGGTAAATTGCCCAAATTCAAGCTGGACATGTTTTTCTCTTGAAATGAGTCTGCAAACGCTTGATCAGAGGAGAGCACAAAAAAAGCAGATCACCAATGAAGGGTTCCCAGGAAAACCAAAGTGTAGTCATTGCCTTTGAAATCCTCTCTAAACAAACTACTAAAGATATAAACTTCCCGGGATCCTCAGAATCGCTAATGTGCACTTTTCAAATACCTTAGGACCGGGTCCCATGGAAACGGGACTTAATCACTTCATCCAAAACCACAGTTCAGGCATATTCTGGTCAGCCAGAGGAACAAAAATACCATCTGCAGTGCCGTAATTATATTTGCCCCAGAGTTAATTTAAATTTGTTTAGTGTATTATGCAGAGAGGGGACATTATCTAAAGACCCTAGCTTTTCACAAAGCCGGGGCTCACAGAAGTCAAAGCAGACATTTAGTCACTTACACCCCAACAACGAAGAATTCTATAATTAGAACTTAGCCAGATGCAGTCATTTCTGATGCTTCAGACAGCTGGAACAGGCTGATGTCATCTCAATGTGTCAGGCTAGAATGCCCCATTTTCAGCAGAATAGGGAGACTCGCATACAGAGAGAATGCTTTCTCTCACCCAGATCTCTCACAGAGTATTTTTTGGCACCTAGGATGACTTTTTGTTTTTTTCTCTCCTTATACCTTCACATCTATCCCAGCTGAACCATGTTTATTACCACAAAGCTGCTGGGGGAAATGCCTAGACAGTCTTTCATAACGACATCACACTGGACATCATTAGGAAACGCTCTTTTGAACTAAATCCTGCATGCAACCCACATATAAAAAGATCTACCCTGTTAATTTTTTTTCACTTCTGATACGTGGTTGAGAAACCTTAAGATTATCAACCATGGCAAAACAATGACATCAGCCCTCACGGTTCATGGCAGGCCAGGGGCTGTCTCCTCACATCAACTCAGTGGAACCACCCATCCCCCCTGAGCACCGCACCTAAAATCCTCCTTCTTTAAGAAGCGATAGATGCTATTTTAGCCACTGTCTTACACGTCTGCGTGTGCATGTGCACACACACACACACACACACACACACACTGCTCTGTCTTTGTGCTATGACACATTAGCTACTTTTCTGTTACTGAGACAAAAATACCATGCTCAAGGCAACTTACAGAAGGGTTTTATTTGGGCTTATGGTTCCAAGTGGAAAAGAATCCAAGATGATGGAGACAGTGTGGCATCTGGTGGCAGACTTGGTGGCTAGACCCGGAAGCTGGGAGCCGAGGGCTCAGATCTCCAACCACAAACAGGAAGCAGAGAGAGTGTGCACTGGGGATGGTCCAAGACTTTGAAACCCCAAAGCCTTCCCCCATCGCATACTTTCCTCTTGCCAAGCTACACCTCAAAAGTTTCTCCAAAATAGTTTCTCCAGTCAGTGCTATCTGTTGTTAAAATACCAGAATCTGTGGGGGACAGTCTCATTTATACCACAGATGGGATGTGATTGAGTGTCCGTGTTGACACAGAGTTCATAAAGTGCTGAAAAAAGTCTTGCTCAACTTTGTTTGCTAAAGAGCTTCCAAAATCTGGCACTTCCATATTTAAAAATGACTAGAACCAGAGTCTGTGAAAAGAGGGGAAAAAACCTACTCCGAGTTCAGAATTATTTGCTAGAGGTAGGTGCACTCATTGTCTGGTACATTGTTGTCTAACTACTAACAAGCTATCGACTGCCAAAATTTAAGCGAATCCTAGAAAGACATAGCATCACTTCCAGAACACACATATTTCAGGAGTGGAATTATTCTTACTGAAATCATTTAAACAGTTGATGCTAAGAGAAAATACATGAGCTTTGAGGAGTACATAGCAGCGATGGCCTGGCCTAAGTTTCCAAAGACTTCTTCACTCGGGACCAAACACATTAGTTATCGGGTTCACCAGACTCTATCTCCCTCTTTCATAACTTAGCATCTCACACGCGCTGCCAAACCTGCAGGTTTCCTGATTTCTCCTGAAACAGATTTGGCTCAGAGGCTGATTTGGCTTCAGAGCGCTGACTTCTTTGAGCCCACAAAGAAGAGAGGCAGGATGCAAAGTTGGTACCTCCACCTCCAGTTTGTGTCTACACGCGGCAGAAGCCACAGTGGGAAGTTGATGTCCTTGACCTTGAGTCACCTTGAATTCTAGGAACCAGTTTGTGTCTGCACCTTGACAAAGTCACAGTGGGAAGTTGTTGTCCTTGATTTCGAGTCACCTTGGATTCTAGGAAGAGCAGTTTCACAGGACAGGAACTCCTTCATATAAGGACAATTGCACACATGAGACCAGAGGCTATATCACCTATGACTAATGGATTAACAACTTAGCTGTATATGCATGTATAGAGGCGCATCAAAGGGGCATATCAGTGCCTTTCTCTGTTGATCTCTGTGTTAAATTTTAAGACGAGTCTTTTTCACTGGCCTTCAAACTCGCCCTTTTTGGCTAGATAGGAGGAACCTCCTATCTCCACCAACCTTCCCCGCCTCCCATCCTGCTCTGGAGCTGCATGCCATACATACCCTGTTGGATTTTATGTGGTGTGGAAGATCTGAGCTCAGGTCCGAGCAATGAGCCCTTTACACACTGAGCCCTCTACCAGGATCAATGTATAAAATCAACTCTACATCTCTACATTAACAGTACATGATTGGAAAACACACCAAGCCAATCCCCTTATCAATGGCGTCAAAATAAATAAAACCCACGAAAATAAGTTTAACAGAAGAATTGAAATTTTTTGAGCTGACAATGATGCAATATTGAATGAGGTAAAGATTGTGTGTGTGTTTCTCAATCACTTGCCAACTTATTTTTGAGACAACATATTTAGATTGAACTTGGAGCTTACTACCCATTAAACTAGGCTGGCTGGTCAGTAAGCTCTGAAGAACTGTTTATTTCCAACAACCCCCCCCCCCCAGTGTTGGGGTTACAAATGCAAACTATAACATGGGTACTTGGGATCTGAACTCAGGTCCTCAGGCTTACGTGATGACTTGTTCGTGACCCACAGAGCCATCTCTCCAACCCTGGAATTCAAGATTTAACTAAGTGGAAAGATAGTCCATGTTTTGTTTAGATAATTTATTATTGTCAAGCTGGCAATATTCCCATACCAGTTCTACAGGTTCATTAAAATCATGTCAAAATTCTTAATGGGGTATTATTATTTTGGGCATGAATTTGATTAGCCATCATTCATACAGAAATGCAGAGAACTTAGAGTAGCCAAAATCATCTTAATGAAAAGAGTGAACTTGGTTTAAAATTTAATACAAAGAGGCATTAATTGAGATTACATACAGATCAATATATAGATCATTGAAGTAGAATTGGGAACTTACATATAAATGATCGTACTTGTGACTACTTGATATTCAACAAATACCGTTTCAACAGAAAGGAGTAGCTTCAGGGTCATGGGACTCCTGTAATGACGTCTCTGTAATAAGATGCAAGAGTCTGCTTTCATAGCTTATTTTTGTGTGTATGTGAGTGTGTCAGTAATTTTAGAAGATACCATTATAAAATACGCAGCTCATTTGTATTATTAAAACAAAATACTCATGGCTGAACAATTAATAACTCATCATGATATTTTGGTAACGATTCTGGAGAATGGTAAATCCAAAATCAAGGTGTTCGTTAAATCTGTTATCTCTTGAAGATTGTCTGTCTTCAGGATGGCAATATGAATGCCAGGTTCTCATTTGGCAAAACAGCAACAATGGCCTAAACCACTGGTACTCAAATTGTGGGCTGTGAACCCTTTGGGGGGTAGCCACATATCAGGCATTTACATTGCAATTTATAACAACAGCAAAATGACAGTTATGAAGTATCAGGGAAATAATGTTATGGTCGGGGGTCAGCACAACATGAGGAACTGTATTAAAGGATTGCAACATTAGGAAGGTTGAGAACCACTGATCTCGATCTCCTATTCTATGAAGGTGAGTATCTGCTGACACTCCCAAAAACCCTGTCTCTTAATGTCACCATAGTAGGGAGAGTATTTCACAGTGAATTTTGGAGAGGATACCACCATGTGAATTGTAACAGTCATTTCTTTCAGCTTCTAATGAATTATTCTAGATGACATCATAGCCATACCAGCAAGGGGATATTCTCACTGGGCAAACCAAAAATGGAGAATGGGACTAGCTTTGAGTCTTTGCCTGGGGGAACTGGGAGAATATAAACTGAGGACATAGAACAGGAAAACCAGAGGCTTGAGGAAAGCTCCTTGATTAGGTTGGAGGATACTGTTCCCTCTGGGCTGCTTTGAAACACTGGAAACACAAGCTACACCAGAAGGTCTGAAGACTGGGCTCATGCACTTGGCTCGGGCTCCCTTAGTCTCTCGAGTCTATCATATTTCCACTGTGGAATGAAGAGCATGTTCTCATGAAATCTATTTTGCTAAGAGCAAACTCTCTTAGAGAATATAAACAATTATATAAAGGCACTTAGACAACCCTGGACAAAAGAGAAGTCCAATAAACCTCGATTTTATTAGCCCTGTTCTCTTATGGGTTGGCTCACACTACCCAGAGGGTTTGTTTTATTTGAACCACATCATTTTACAAAAATATTATTCATTATTATATTAATTATTATTATTAACATGAATTTTTGACATTGCAGATCCCTAATTCTTTTCGTTAAAAGAAAGAGGGGAGATGTCCAGAGACCCAGAAGTCTGTTTGCTTTTTCAGATGGCAGTAATTGGCTGGGAGCTAAGCAGTGCCTTACTGAAAAGGTGAGACCAAGGGCATGCCAATTCTCAGTTTCTATTTCTTGTATGCCAATCTGAGACTTCTTCACTGAAACCTGTTTGACTTTACATTGACTCACAAATGATATCTATTTCAACCACAAAGTCTATTCCTCATGTCTTCATGCCCAGGTCACCAGCATCCCCAATAATCCTCACCCTAAAACTAAACATGGGTGCAAATACCCATGCGAAGTTTGAACTCATTGATTCAGATCCTGACAGATTTGCTGGTGAGACTTGAAATAGGACCGGTGTCAGCTCTCCAAGAGGATCCTGGAGATCCAGCTGTAGCCTCACTTGTTGGACAATGACATCTTGAATAGAGAATTCAGGTTACTCGGTGTCCAATGATTCTCTACTCCTCCTTATAGGAAAAGAAATGACCTAAAGGTTTCTTCCCCGAATGCATGCAAGTCCTATCTAATAGTGGTTTAGTTGGACTTTCAAACAGGCTTAGCAATGTTCGGATTTTCTGGGTTTTGTTTTTAAATTTGGTGGCAAGATGCACTGGGATTAGAACAAGAGCTGTTGACTCAACCCACGTCCGCGAGCATGCCAGCTTTGCCACACACTCCTGCCCATATGCTCTTGGGTTTGCTATCCATCCTTCACTATTTCAATTTCATTTCTGCCTGTCCAAAACACAAATATTACTGATCTCATAGCATTCCTGTGGATAATAAATGAGTCATATTTATAAAGTGTTTGTAACAGTATAGCACTCCATAAGTACTCTATAAGGCTAGCCTTTGCCATTTTAGGTGCCTTGGAATAATTAGCTATTAATTTTATTGTAATCATCATTTCAATAGAAACCTCTCTTCTTGTTTAAAGATGCAGATTTATAGACATGATCCCCTGATTCTGAATGTAAATAGCTTACTCAATTCAAATAGATTTCTTTTAACTGAGATAGCTCAGTTTTTTTCATCTGAGGCAAAACAGGCAAGGAGTCAGCTGACCTTTTTTCTCAAAACATTATTGTAAAAATAAACCTAGTTCATATTTGAGGAATTTATGGCCTACTGATTTTAATAACAAATGATATGTCAATATCAGTTCTAAGAACATCATTTAATGGACTTCATGAAAAAAAGTCTCTATTGCCCAGTGTTATTTTTTAAAATATTTTAAATCTTTATTTTATGTGTAAATGTGTGTGTGTGTGTGGAGTGCGTGTGTGTGTGTACCATATGTGTTTGGGTACCCCAAAAGGCTAGAAGAGAGTGCTGGATCCCTGGAAGGTAGATTTACAGATAGTTGTATGCTGCCCAATGTCGGCTACTGGACCCGGGTCAACTAGAACAGCAGCGTGCACTCTGAGCCATCTCCCCAGTCCTCTGCCCAATGCTGTTTTGTTTTCATTTTGATTTACATTAGTTAATGGACTACTGTGGTGTTGCACTTACAAAGTATGACACGATGCTCTAGGCTAGGCAATGCTATGTGAAGTTGCTAATTAGCATATTCATCCATTTTCTTTTGTACCCTTTGAGGCATAGTCTCTCACATCCCTCACACATGTGAAGGCCATCAGACAACTTTGTGAAGTTGGCTCGCCTCTTTTCAACTTTGCATGAACTCTGAAGATCAAACTCAGGTCACTAACTTTGTATGGCAAGCACCTTTACCCACTGAACTATCTTGACAGCCTTTCAACCTTGTTTTTGAGGCAAGGTCTCTCATTGTCCTGGAGGTTGTCAGATGGAACTTGCTGGCTAGTGAGCCATGGGAATTGTTTTAATCAATCTTCCTAGCACAGTGATTATAAACACACACACACACACACACACACACACACACAGGTTTGATAGATTGAACCCAGGTCTGACTGTCAGATCATCCTATCCCCCAAACACAATTATCTTAAAGCCAACTTTAACTGCTAGTTCTTGGGACTATCAGTGAAGCCCCTTCGTCCGCTCACACAAATGTAAAAAGTGAGATGCAAAGTTGGATGTGATGAAAGAGCATGCCCATGATCCCCCAGCTCACAGGAAGATGAAGCAGGAGAGTCAGTGCACTTTTGAGAACAGCTTAAGCCACATAGGGAGTACAAGATCAACCTAGGCTACATAGGGAGTTCAAGACCAACTGAGGCTACATAGAGTGTTTAAGACCAACTTAGGCTACATAGAGAGTTCAAGACCAACCTAGACTATATAGGGAGTTCAAGACCAACCTAGGTTACATAGAGAGTTCAAGACCAACCTAGGCTACATACGAAGTTCAAGAACCAACCTTGGCTACATAAGGAGTTCAGAACCTACCAGACTGAAGAGTATGACCCTGCCTCAAACACAAAGCAAACCAACAGACAGGGTACAAGATATGCAATAGCAGAAGTGGGTTTAGAACCCAGATGTGCTTGGGACTTCTTTTCTCCCATACTCTACATGTCTTCCTAACCCTCAAGGGTTATCCATGTCATATCCAAGCTGTACCTTGGATGCTCAATAACCTCTCTATAAATGTGTCTTCTGAGAAACGGTACTAGGAGATTTGGCTCAGAAGGAGTCTTATAGTCACATTCTCTATGACTTCCTATTTTATAGTCATCATTGTTTCTCCCTCAGACTTTGTCTTCTGAAACAGGTAAATCTGCCCTCGCCGTGTGAGTGGGCCTAGAAGTGTTGAAAAGCCAACTGGTGAGGGGTTTTGTGGGAAACTCAAAGGCTCCCTTAGCCCCTGACCGATGAGGACTGAAAGGCCAGCCCCTAACAAGGGCCAGCAGCTCAGCCTGGAGCAGCTGCATACAGCTGCCTGTTCCTGTGCATTTTCAGCTCAACTTTATCCCCTTCTTCCTGCTCTTAATCCTGTGTGAACACAAGTTTTGTCTAAAATTTTATCTCATGGATTTTTTTCTTTATCCTTTATCTCTTTGGTTCTTGGGGCTCTAGTCTTTAATCTCAGTGACTTCTAGGCTTTTCTTATGATTTGAAATGTTATTTATTTTCACTTATCATTAACTAGCAATCTCTTGCTTTCATTGGCATTTATGTTCCCCCATCCTTCTCAGCTCCTGTTTTTTTTTTTTTTTTTTTTCTTCCAGCTCCTGTTTTTTACTGTCCTTCTTATTCTTTTCTTAGTTGTTGTTTTTGTTTGTTGGCGATAGTGGTAGTGGTGATGATGGTGGTAATGGTAGTGATGGAGGTAGGAGTATTGGGGGTGGCGGGGGTGGAGTTAGATAGTGGTAGAGGTGGTGATGGCGGATGTGGTGGGGGGGTGATGATGGGGTTGGTGGCAGTGATAGTGGATAGGATGGTGGTGGAAGTGGTGGTGATGGTGGATGTGGTGGTGGTGGTGATGGAGGTGGTGGTAGGGGGTAGAGGTGGATGGGATGGTGGTGGAGGTGGTGGTGATGGTGGATGTAGTGGTGGTGGTGATGGAGGTGGTGGTAGGGGGTAGAGGTGGATGGGATGGTGGTGGAGGTGGTGGTGCAGAGGTAGTGATGGGGATGGTGGTAGAGGTGATGGAGGATGGTGATGGGGGCAATGGTGGTGGCTATGCTAGCAAGGGATATGATCATAGGAGTAGTAGCCACAGAAAAGATCTGGGCTAGACATAGGGGCATTTTAAAAAGTTAGGTTTTTGTGGTCTGAAAATAAGAAATCAAACCAGGTAAATTTCAGGAGAGATGTTGAGATACGAGTGCAGCAGGTAGGTGGCGGGAGCAGTTCATGGGCTGAACTTGAAGTGGATGCTCTCCCCTCTGCCCATCCCAACCTCAGTCGCTGATACCGCCTGTCCATCTTCCTGCTGCACTGTTGATCCTTTCTTCTAACAGGTTTAGAAGACTATTTCGTACATAGTTATACATGTTCCGGAGTAAAGTTGTCTGACTTTGGAGACTGAGTTCTGGGCTTAGCAATGCTTACTATTCTACCAAAACTCAGGCAGTATAAGAAAATTGATAAGCTATGAGCTGTTCTTCGGATGGAAAATGTCTTATAAAATACTTAGGAACTGAACTGAGATGATACTGTGTGTTTGTATATGGTTGGTCAGAAAATATTCCAGCTTGCCTTTCTCACACACCCCTGTAGTGTGGCACCTTCCAGGGTAAGTCACCCCACAGGCCATGCCTCCTGACTTTGCAAAGTCCCAGCTTTGGGATCAATCAGCATCATCTTGGTTTCAAGTTTACTTCCCTCTTTCTGCTAATTCTCAGCCTGTCTGTTTTCCACTGAAAACATTTGATCCTTTTGCCCCGATGTCCCACAGTCTGTTTCATCCTCAAGCCAGTGCTGGGGGAGCTGAGAGTGAGGTGAACTCGAGCTTAAAGTCTGCTTGTGACCTGTCACTGTCCAAAACCTGCTTAAAACCCGCCCATCCTGCCGCAATGGACACTTTATCCCCCTCTCTCCCATCAGTGATTTGAGCTTAAAATAAGACCATTTCATTGTACCACAGCAAACGAGAGGCTTTAGCCAAGGACCTGTTTCAAAATAAATATTTCCTAATTTAAAAGGAGGAAAAATAGAGACCCAAGCCTTTCCTTTAAACCAAGCTTAAATGTCTTTATACATTTTTATTGTTGGGGGTGGGGAGAACTACAGGTTTAAAAATGGCGCATGAGCAGGTGCAGGCGTGAGAGCAGCAGGTGTGAGCACGAGAGGAGCAGGTACGGGTGCAAGAGGAACAGGTGCCCACACATGTGAAGCAGGTGCTGAGTGGGCAAGGCTGAGATGCCGATGATACTTGGCTACTCGTCTGAGGAGGCTCTTCCATTTTACCAATCAAACTCACCCCCGTAAACTGTGATTCTCTGATTCTGCCCCAGCCAACAACTTCACTGCTCAGGACCCAGCCAACCAGTGAACAACCACGACTCTCACGGCTCACACAAAACATCATGGGACAGTGTCTGGCCAATGAACTGAGCTTCATCCATGGGATGGCAGAGCTCTATGTGACCAAATCCAGAATGGGGTCACTCCAGGGTTTTTCAAACTACAACCAAAAGCATAACCTAAAAGGCTCATTTGTGTGTTGCGAGAATTTCCATTGCAATTCAAGACTTCAATGCATAACGTTAAGTAGACTTTCAACAATAACCCTCTGAATCGTCTGACTGATGCCCTAAGAACAGAGTTTTAGGAAAATTTTAATGTCCCTGCATGGGACCTTGATTGAGAATTTATACTAAGATATCACGAGGTGAGAGAATCAGACTTTTAAAAAATGTTCAAAAGTATTAAAAAATTGATGTGTGGTCCTAGCCATTTTACCTACATGAAGAGTAGTAGTGAATGAAAAAGGTGGAGAATTGCTGAGAATGTTTGGAAACTTTGTAGAATAAGCTGTACTAAAAAAGACACACATTGCTGGATGGTGGGGGTGCACACCTTTAATCCCAGCACTCGGGAGGCAGAGGCAGGCAGATCTCTGTGAGTATGAGGTCATCCTGGTCTACAAGAGCTAGTTCCAGGACAGGCTCCAAAACTAGAGAAACCCTGTCTCAAAAAAAAAAACATAAATAAATAAATAAATAAAAGCTAGGTGCATGAGGGAAAATGGGCTGGTAAGTGGCTCACACCCAATAAATCATTTTTGCTTTATTAAAACATCTATTCTGTGATGAGAGGCGGAGGCTCACCACGGAGCCTAGACTGGCTGCCAAGGTGTGTTCCTCTTGGAAGGACAAGTGTGGCAGCCACAATTTGAACATTTGAAAGAAAAAAAGCAAACCTTTATTCTTCAAAAACAAAATACATAATATTCATTTACTTCCCTTATTATATAAAATATATGTTTCTTTGGTGATTTCATCTGGGCTTTGGGGTCAGGACTCTGGGCAAAGGACAAACAAAGACTGTTTCTCTCATCACGTGGAGAGGCTTGGAGGCCTCGCTGAAGCAAGTGTGGTGTTTTTACCCGTTTTCCCCCAGCCTGGAATTTTTTGCAGCTTTCTCTTAGGTGCTGAGGTGAGAATCTTAAAATAAGTCCTTTGTTTTGGACACATCTACATATTCATTATGACTTTAAGGATCAGGGCTGGTTGTTGTAGTCCTTTCTTCTTAAAAATAAAAAAGTGTGTGGTATATGCACACATGAGAACATGGGGCAGGGGTGGGGCTGCCATGCTCTTGGGTACAGAGGTCAGAGGATGAGGTCGGGTATGTAGCTCTGTCATTTTGCCTTATCCTCCTGAGACAAAGCCTTTTATTAAACCAGAAGCTTGCCGTTTTTTCAGCTAGGCTGGCTGGCCAGCAAACCCCAGCAATGACCCTGTCTCCACCCACTTACTACCCACATGGTCTCCCTACAGCATCAGGAGCTATAGAGGTGCGTGGCCACACTCACTCTCTCACACACATGCCTGAGGCCTAGACTGAGGGCCTTGCGCTGCTGTGGCAGGAGCTAATACCCACCAAGTCACGGTTCCTCTCAGGAGTGGGTCCTGTTGTCTAGTTTTCTTTTAATCCAAAGCTTCCTGATCTAGAACTACTTTTGGATGAGACAGAGACGCGGTTTCCCTTCTATACAATGTAGAAAGATATCGTTGATATGCCAACGTTATTATGATTTTGGTATCCTGAACCATGAATTTCTTTGATGGGTACCCAAACCAGCACGATCATTACTGACCAAAGGAAAGGATTCGGGCTTAACATTTCACCATCAAAGATGTAGCGGATGAAGAGTCTTAGCAGTTAACTGTGATCTAGCCCACACTTCTTTATGATAAGAGTTAGCCCATCCATTAAATGGGATTGCATTTTGCGCCTGGTCCGTGTAGGAGGCGTATGTATACCAGCATGCACTTTAAATGTCCCCACGCTCTGCCGCTGATATTCTCATTCTACACACGCTCTCTGTTCTGGAACTGCTGCAATCTGCACTTTGAAACGGAGACCTCAGCAACTTCTTCATGTGTGCACTAAATAAGACAGCAGAAACCTGCTGAGGAACAGCAGGCAGAGGCAAAGGCCCCCCATCAGCTCTAAGGAGGGGCATACACTCTCGGTCTCCTCGTACTTCTGAAGGAAGTACGAGCCCCGCTTTGTCTCTATGAGTTGTTAAAATATACAGCTGCACCTTCAAGTAGAAACTTAGGTGCAATCCATGTCCTTTAAAAAAATTTTTGGAAACAGGATTTCATTCTGTAGCCCAGGCTGCTCTTGAACTCACAACATAGTTCAAGCTGGCTTTGAACTCATGACTTTCCTGATGCTATCTCCGGAGAGCTAGGACTATAGATGTGTCTCACCCAGCCCATCCTACCAGGTACTGACAGTGACTACTCAGACCATCTATGGCTGCCAGGGACTACTCAGGCCATCTATGGCTGCCAGGGACTACTCAGGCCATCTATGGCTGCCAGGGACTACTCAGGCTATCTATGGCTGCCAGGGACTACTCGGGCCATCTATGGCTGCCAGGGACTACTCAGGCCATCTATGGCTGCCAGGGACTACTCAGGCTATCTATGGCTGCTTCTCTTGTGTGTTACTCTCCTCATCAGCATAGCAGCCCATCTCCATTAGAAAATTACTGTCCTGCCTTGGTCCAATCAAATGCCAAGTCTTCCCAGCTCGCCCAGTTCTTATGTTGGAATCTAATTGCTATGTGAGTCTGTATTGGTAGATGGGGCCTGTGAGGGAGAAATTAAGGTTAAGTGATTCCCGAGAAGAGACAGGAGTTAACTGTTCCGTTTCTCCTCCCAAGCACAGACTTGAAGGCCATGTGAGGACACAGTAGCAGTCGCCGGCTGCGAACAACATCAGGAGCCTGTGGTGGAAGCGGAAGGGGTGCGTCCACCGTCAGTACTTTGAGAAAATGAACTTCTGTGGTTTGAGCCACTCGGCCTGTGGCATTGCACTATGTCAGGGTGAGCCGACAAGTACTGACCCCTGAGGATAGCCAGAGCTTCTAGGGGGCACTGCCTTGTACAAAAGCCATGCCTTCCTTCTCGAAAGCGTGGCCATGGCTCACCCTGAGCCAACCACAGTAATCTGAGGGTTTCAGGTCGAGACCCGGCACGTGGTAGCCATTCTGGGTCCTGTGAAGATTCTTTTTGCAGCTTGAAGGCAGCTCTTCGGGTACTGTGTCCTCACGGGGCTATGCTCAGCAACGTCTATCCTTAGAAAGACATTGATGCCGTCAGAAGTCATTTAACCCAAGTCCCCTCCACCTGCAGCCCCCATCCACAGACACACTAGGGATCGGGATTTCAGGACTGAATTTGAGATGGGGACTCAACATTTTACCTATAACAAAGAAGAAAGCTAGAGAGTCACCAGAGGTCGAGACATAATGTATGCAAAAGAACCTTAAGTGGGCAAATAAAGCAAAGACACAGGGTAGGAGACAGTGGGGGAATCTGTAGGCAGAGCCATGGTTCTGATTGTTTCGAGACCTAACTGCGCCTCTTCCTCCCATCAATTTCCTGCTGGATTCACTCTTTTATTTTCTCAGGCTAGGTAGCTAGAGCTGGGTCTGGGTCACTCACAGTGTCTAGTGCTGTTTAATGTAGGAAGCATGACTTCCAAGCTTGATGTAGCACAAGGCTCAGAAATAATTGGTGGAATACGCAGATTGCCTGCTGCATGCACAGCCCACTGGTCCTCTGATGAAACTGCTTGCACAGAATCATTTTAGCATCCCAAATTACTGTTTAGTATTTAAACCAGCCTTTGACTGCTGACACAGGCCTCTTAAGAATCTGGGTGGGAAGTCACAAGCATAGTGTCTTCTAGGAAAGATAAATATGAGTGGATTCCTAGTTAGAGGCACTATAACTAGTTTTAAAGATTTTTACTTATGTGTATTTAAGTGTGTGCATGTGTACATGCATGTACACACATGAGTACAATGCCCGCAAAGACTAGAAGAGGGTGTTGGATTCCTCCTGAGCTGGATTTATAGATAGCTGTGGGTTGTCTGATATGAATACTCATAATAAGAATGTTAAAAAAAAAAAAGAAATGCCAGACCACTTCTAGTTTTTTAACTAGACACATTATTATTTTTAAATTATTATGTACATTATAAAATAAATCAATATTTAAACGAATTAGGAATACACATTTTACATAAGACATGAGGAAATATAAAAATGGTAGGTAGAGCAAATAACCTCTCTAAAAGAGGTTTGCTGGGTCTGCCTTTTAGAAACAACTGAAAACTTATGCAGTGGGTTTGTTTCCTGCTATATAGTTTCCAGTATAGAGAAGTGCTCAGTGGTGAGCTCGTGGATTCTGGATCAACAGCTAGGGAGCCTGCATGGAACCTACCTAGGCCCTCTGCATGTGTGTGACAGTTGTGTCTCTTTGTGAGGCTCTTAGCAATGAGATAAGGAGCTGTTCCTGGTGCTTAGCTGGCTTTTTGGAACCTGTTCCCCATGTTTGATTACCTAGCCCAGACTTAATGCGGGGGGAGAGGGGGCTTGTTCCTACTTCAATTTGATGTGCTCTGCTTTGTTCAAGCCCATGGGAGGCCTGCCCCTTTCTTAAAGAACACAGAGGAGGAGTGGATGGGGAAGAGGGTATATGGGAGTTGGGGAAAGGGATGGAAGGACAGGAGGGAGGGGAAACTGCGGTCGGTGTGTAAAATTAATGAAAAAAAATGTTAATTTAATTAAAAAAAAACCAGAGTCCTCAGTGGTAGAGTGTTTGCCATGCAGTTTGAAGGCTGAAGTCTCATCCCAGCATGGGGGTAGGGGAGAGAATGAGGAAGAAATGGAAAGAAAAGGTGGAAATAGGTGGCGGGGGGAGGGGGTTGCATAGCACTGAAAAATGAAAAAGAAAACCCAGATGTGAACATTGAGAGGAAATGGAGGAAACGTAGTTTGGGAGGTCCTTCTGTATACATCTTGCTTTTATTGGTTAATGAATAAAGACACTGCCCTGGCCTGTTGATAGAGCAGAACATAATTAGTCAGAGGAGGGAGCTAAACAGAATGTGGGGAGAAAGAAGGTGGAGTCAGAGAGAAGCCATGTAGCCCCACCAGAGACAGATGCTGAAACTTTACCCGGTAAGTCACAGCCTCATGGTCATACACAGATTAATGGAGATGGGTTAATTTAAGATATGAGTTAGCCAGAAATAAGCTTAAGCTATTGGCCAAACAGTATTGCAAATAATATAGTTTCTGTGTGTTTATTTCAGGTCTAAGTGACTGGGACCAAATGAGCAGCCTCTTCCAACATAAAGGAAAAAAAAAAAAGATGACTAGTTTGTTCTCCACATAGAAGACACACCATGTACTGATTTTGTAATTTTAAGGCAAACTTATAAGGCTAAAAGAGAGAAACCATGTAGTCATTCTTAAACATCTTTACCATCTAGTAGAGAGATGATCTGTTCAACATAAGACATAAGTTTAATTTAACACAGATGCTGATGGGAACTATGAGAAATTCTGTGGGCCAGGTATGGCAGCACAGTCTATCAGTAGGTGAGGCCAAAGGATCAAAAGTCTAAGGCCTGCCTGAGCTATAAAGCGAGTTCACAATCTCCCTAGACCTCTTAGCAAGCCCTTGCCTCAAAGCATGAAATAAGCTGAAGGAGGTAGGACTCATACAGAATGACTCAGAAGTAGAGGGTTTGCCTAGCTTGTGCTTTGCCCTACATCTGATACTTAGTACGGCTCAGGGCAGGGAGCAGACCATATGAGAAACTTGTCTAACAGTCTGGGCATGTTTCCTAGGCAAGGTAACTACACTAGAAGGGTGGTTATAACTCCAACATATATAATGGGAAGGAATGGTTTGAGAAGAGGCGTAAATCAGAAGCCATGAAATTTTTCTGAGTGTCTTCCTTAGTCGTGTCTGGCCAGTACTGGTGGGTGACAAGGGTTGAGAAGGCAAGCTTGAGGTACCCATGGGGAGACGCGTGCATCGTGCTGGATATATCACCTCTACGTGTCCTTTAGTCCTTGGAAGTCTCTGAGCTTTCCAATGTGGAGGGAAGCAATAAGATCAGGGCAGAGTAGAGTAGGAATGAAGAGAGAGAAGTAGTAGAGAGGTGGCAAGACCTTTCCTTGGTAAAGCGATTTTGACTCCTCAGTCTAGAAATGACAAAAGCAGACAAAATGATCATACCATGATTACTGTTTTTCTCTTGTTTGCTAAGAAAGGACATGGCTCATTTTATTAGGTATCTCAGCGCCTCCTCAGCTTTGAACCATCTTCACCTGGAGATGCTATAGTTTAGTACAGAATGGCCTGATCAGCTGCCTGGCCTGCGCTCCTTTCCTACAGGGGAGTCTAAGCTTGCAGGCTAATCTAACTGTCTAAAACTGCCGCTGCAGCCCAATAAGTCAAATCCAAAGGAAGAAATGAAAGAAACCACCAGTACACAGCGTCAGCAACAAAAGAAAATAGAGGACCGTGTTCTCACTTGGCTTTGTGGGGATTAATCTGGACTAGGTGGCAGAATGCCTCCACCTCAGTAAATTCCAAGCATGGCAGAAAGATCAAGTGAATTTACTTTTTTAATGGAAATGCTTCTCATTCCAAATTTCTGGGCACCTGGGCTTCTCGTGTTTCACATAAGGTCACTGTAAAGACAGATGCCTGCTAAAAAACGCAGCTCCAGGGAAGCGAGACTTCAAGGCTAGAACTTGAAGACTATTTGTGCCTCATTATTTAAGTGTCTTTGAATTATGCTCACTTAGACCAGTTTGGTAATCTACAAGCAACTGTTGTTTGTGGGTAATACTCTATACATGAGGGTGGGGAGGGGTTAATCACTTTGGATGACCCTCTACCCATGTGAATAAAGTTAGCACTGAGAGAGAGAGAGAGAGAGAGAGAGAGAGAGAGAGAGAGAGAGAGAGAGAGAGAGAGAGAGAAGTTAGCAGTTGAACAAGATCAAGGTCGGGGGTTCTGTGTTCTAGGGAGAATTGGAGGGGAAGAGGTGATAAGTATGATCAAAAGATATTATATACATGTGTGAAATACTCAAAGGAGAAATTTAAAAGTCTAGCTAACTATCTTTAAATCTCTGTCTCAAAGAGGAGCAAATGCGACATAGTCACTTTGTTTATGGTTGACTTCAGAACCACACACTGGGATGTTATCTGAAATATTGAGCATATGTTTTTGTCCCTGGAGTAGTTCATGAGGAAACTCAATGCTCATAGCTTCCTTTACTAGGGATGCATGATTCATCCAAAAGGTCCTCTGACTCCCCATCACATAGCTTCTATATCGGTGTCTAAGCAGAGAGAAAACAGGTGAATGCTAGCACATAGCTAGGATGCCCAGCTACCGTTATTCATGTGTCTCTGTAGATATTTATGTCCACATTCATTTCTATCCAAAGATATCCATAGATTAAAAAACAGATTAATAACGGATTCATGGGTTGCTAGACACACAGACAGGAGTAAACAGCACCTAGCACTTAGCCATTAATATAAGAAAACATTCCCAATGATGACAATGAAGATTTGACATCAACATGTCTGGTAAGTGGCAGTTTGACATCCTGCCATATTTGATCTTTAGACATAGTCTTTGCTACTTAGATCACAGCCATCAATCACAGCTCAAACCCCTCCTCCCGGATATATCCTATTTGATGTATTCTGTAATAGTGAATCTTTACTTTTCATTTGCCATATTAATCGATTCTCTAACTCATGGGTCTCATCAATTCACTATAATTTAAAAAGTCCCTTGGGAGAACACATGATGTAACAACCATATAAAACCTAATGGTAGGCCATTTAGTATGCAAATCAAATTCATTCTGCCATCAATCCTATTGATTGAATAGACAGTAACCATGAGGAAGACTCAAACACCCAACGGGGAAAAGATAGCTGGAAAATGGCTGAGAGGTTGCTCCTTCGGCTTTAAATGTTTACTAATAGAATCTTTTCTCTCCAAAAAGCAATGGTAAGATCCTTGCAGTCACCTCTTCCCAAGGAACATGAACAAATGAACAAGCCTTTTACTTTTGTGCCAATTCATACATTTCAAGTAGTTTTTTCTTAAAAAAAAAAAAAGAAGAAGAAGAAAATTGTAAGACATAAGAGAACTCCAGGAAATTCAAATTTTGGCATCTGTAAATACCATTTTTCTAGAACACAGTCAAGGGTGTCAGTCTAAATATTGTTGAGGGGGCTCCTTCCTACAGTGACTTAGCTGGGTAATTGTAAATGACACTCCGGCCCCTAAGTTCTGAAATATTTACTATCGTGTGAATTATGTACACTAGTGATTGTCTCCAAGTCACCAATCATGCCTCAGTGTCACATTAAGAAAAGAGAAAAATCCCTTCCTTCCTCTTGGAATTGTTTAACAAAGAGTGAGTCCAGATTTGAATTATTTATTTCATATTCCCTGTGTCCTCCATCCTCTGTCTGTCTACTGTGTGAGTCTGAGACTGTGCCTGTCTGGAGGCTGTTCCTAGGCAGCCTCATGGCAGTTCACAATCATCTCCAACTCGAGCTGCAGGGGGATCTGACACCCTCTTCTGGCCTCTGCAGGTACTGCAAACACGGTGCACATACACACAGACAGGCAAAACATCCATATACGTGAAGCAAAAATAAGTAAATGTTTGGAAAACCCTAACAAAAGACAGTCATAGACAAAGAAAGGAGTGTGCTAGGTCTTCCTTCTTCAGTGCTTATATCCAGAAAAAAGCAAATTTAAAACAACAACAACAAAAATAAACAGAGAACATTTTAAAGCATATGGTGTCTCCTAAAGGCAGAACCATTGCATCCTATCAGGATCCTAAAATGTGATTGGAACGGGGCAAGGCAGGAAGTGCCTGGCCTTCGAGAGACGGGGTAAATACAGACTAAGGAGTTAAAAAAGAGCTGCTAAGAATCAGTCTCTGCTTGTCTCCTTATTTTGCTGCCTCAGGATCCTGGCACACTCCTTGGGTGAAGCAGAATCTCCGTCTAGCCTATAAACTAGGGGCAGAGTCAGTCTGCCAGGCATTTTCATTTGTATGGGGCAAGCACTAAGAGGATTTTAGTACAAATTTCCAGGGATCAGGAAAGTGGGCAGTTCCGCAGGATGACTCACTGAGTGAGTCAGCTGTTAAAAGCCATCATCACTCCAATCATCCCGGCATTCTAGCAGCGATTGGGCCTGGCTCAGCTCGATTTTAAAAGCGTTTCGGCTCAGTCTGCCAGCTCCTGCCAAGTTCACTCTTTCCTCTGGGAGACAGGATTTGACATCTGCACATGCATAGAACGTGACAATCTCAAGAGCTATATTGAAAAGAAATTAAAAATTGTGACTGTGAGGATTTGTATTCAGTTTCGAAGTGAGAGACGCCTTGCCACCTTCCCTGTGAACTCAGCCCTGCTTGCAAACATGGAAACCATCAGGGATTCAAGAGACATACAGCTGAACCATAAGCTCACTTCTGCCTTGTATGGAAAACATGAGTTAGGTGCTAGGCAGATACCAATATTCATCAATGTGTTCTCAATTTCCAGACTCGAGAATGGCAACTCCTTGTAACTTCCTTGGGGATAAAGTATTCGTCTTTCTTAATTCATCTCTTCCAAGTCTCTGATTTGGATTCGAGCTCTGGTATCCCTTTTAAAAAAATGTAATTCTTTCAAATCTAAGAAATGTTTTTTTTCATATCTATGAGGCCATTCCTGGAATCTCCAGAGTGTAAAAAAAAATAAACACTACTAGGCTTTCTAGCCATTTGCTCTCTCTTACCCTTGCTTTGGATGATGGAGGGGTTTGATTTTCTGAGCAAAGGAAATGGAATCTGAAACCCAGTTATATGCTGGCAGCAAGAATCTTTTTTCCTTTCCCCTTGCTTTACTCCCTGTTTAGACAGTTTCCTCTCAAACTGAGTGTGCTGCACCACAGGCAGGTTAGAGAAAACGGTTCCTCTGTAGACTGAATGAATGCTGACGACATGAGCAGGGGACAAGCAAGGAAGCCCGTAACATGATTAAAGTGGAAGCAGACAGAGATTGCTGAGAAGGGACAGAGAGGCCTCCAGAATTCCTTCTGTCTTCATAAGCAAAATTGTATGAAAGAAGCGTCAACTGTGGGTTTGGGGGCAGTGCTTTGCAATAAACGTTGACTGCATTTGCCTGCCATCTCTCCTTCCAATAATCTCCAACATGGCTCTCCTCCCCTGCTTTGGGGCCACAGACACTCATAGCGCTGACGGTACCTCCTTGGCCTGCGCGCATCAATTGTGGTTGACACTCTGTGCCTTGCCATTAACAAAATTGAGTCCCATAGCCTCAGTAAGTCATTGACTTTGGGGATACAACCTACATCCCAAGTCATTACATAAGAGCCTCGGTGCTCCTTTCGATATACTTGGAAAGATCTAATGGAATCTTCCCCATCTTCTCTCAGACGTTTACACAGCTCATTGGGAAGTCAGATGCAGGCAATGTCCCTACTTTCATAGATAGCCTATCGAAGAATGAGATCAACATGGAAGAAAATAAGACCCAACTGACAGTCACCCATACTTACTCAACATACTTGTATTCTTTGAGTTCCTGAACCAAACCGGGGTGGTTTGAATGAAAATGGCCCCCATAGACACATAAGGAGTCCCATATGGAGACTCATGTGGAGGTGTGGCCATCTATGTTGGGGTAGGTGTGACCTTGTTGGAGGAAGTGTGTCACTGGGGGTGGGATTAGGATTTCAGATGTTCAAGCCAGGCCTAGTGTGTCTCTCTTTCCCTGCTGCCTGACCATCTGGAGATAGAATTCTCCTTCTCCAGCACAGTATCTGCCTGTTTGCCACCATGCTTGCAGCCATGATGATAATGGACTAAACCTCTGAACTGTAAGTCAACCCCAATTAAATGTTTCCCTTTATAAGAGTTGACATGGTCATGGTGTCTCTTCACAGCAATAAAACCCTAAGCAAGACATGAACTGAGTCTGTTTTCTCTTGAAAATCCCAGTTACATAAGTCTTAATTATTTGTCATCTGATCTGAGCTGAGTTTTCAGTGACTTTTTTTTTTTTAATTACTTGTGATGGCCCTGAGTGACATGGTTACCTATTTCCTATTTTTACCCTGGGTGGATAGGAAGCTGAGAGAGGTGGTCAATAAACGAAAAGGACAAGGAGAGACGTTCCATGTCCCAGGAGCCCTTCGAGCAATCTCCTCCTTGGGAAGCCTGAGCAGATGCAATTGCTCAGCCATCTGTTTCCCTTTCTCTCAGTGCTACTGGGGAATTAGCATCCGAAGAGAATGTTCTCTACACATTTCATTCGGCAGCCCGTCTTCTCAGGAGCCTCAGTTGGGAATGAATTTTGATGCTCTAAGATGCCCACTCCATTTGTGTTATGACAGGCTCGTCTTTGAAACACTCTTCGGGTTCTGAACAGTACGTGGGCTAAGCCTGAATCATAAGATGAGTAATGGCAGTCTCTTACACTAAGCTCCCAAGTCTTCTTTTTAAAACCTTTCACCTGCAGTCAATCCTCACAGAAATAACTTCTGTCGTGTTTCTTATGTGCATGAGCACAACAAAGGGACTCCACGGCTGGGTGGCTTAGGTGATGCAGACTTTTATGCTGATAGTTTTATTTTTAGTGTATATGAATGTTTTGCCTGCATGTATTTCTATGCGCTGCATGCCTTGTGCTCACGAGACCAGAAGAGGGTGTCAGAGCCCCTAGAACTTGAGGTATTGATCATTGCGAGACACCATGTGGGTTCTTGGAACTGATCCCAGGTCTTACTCTAGAAGAACAACCAGTGCTCTTAACGACTGAACCATCTCTCCAGCCCTCCAGAGTCATTCTTAAGCACTCTACGTGGCTCCCCATTGCTAGGGTTTCTTTTTGTTTTTAGGGTTTTTTTTTTTGTTTGTTTGTTTTGTTTTGTTTTGTTTTGTTTTAGAGGGAGAAGGGATGAAAGCAGCTAAAACAAGTGACTATATTCAAATAAAAGCCTATCTTTCCCTGTAACCCTATTCTTTCCCAAGAGATCTGAGTCAGGAAAGCAAATGAGCTTACATCGTTATCCTCATTTCAACATGGTTGCACCAAGGCTGCACTCATTACTTACATTAAAAAGATCGCTTTTGAGCTGCTGAGATAGCTCAATGGGTAAAGCATCTGCTGCACATGTGCATGAAGGCCTGAGTTCGAATTCCCGCAACACAATTAAAGCTGGGCGTGACAGTGCATGCCTGTAACCCCATTGCTCCTGTGGAGAAGTAGGAGACAGAGACAGTACTCCCCATAGGTTTGTAAACTAGACATCTCAACACAGAGAGGAGAACAAGAGATCCAGTCTCAGCCAAGGTGAAGACAAGAACTGACACTTGAGGTTGTCCTTTGACCTCCACAAATGGGCTATGGCATATAGATGCCTGTACACACACACACACACACACACACACACGAGTATTTTTAAAAAAATAATTTCTCATAACAACCAAAACCTTAAGCATAACCTCTCTACTATTCTGATAGTCATTTATTGTCTTGAATAAGAAAGGGTCAATCCACAAAAAGAGCCCTAGACCTCTTTCTTCTTTGAATGCCATGTGATATTGAATTGTATCTCTCATAATAGGCACGGGTCTGCTATTTAAGTATTCCTTCCCAATGATCTGGGTGGATAAGAAATGTTGCCAGGGCTGGAGAAATGGCTCAGACGTTAAGAGCACAGGCTGCTCTTCCAGAGGTCCTGAGTTCAACTCGCAGCAACTACAGGGCAACTCACAACCATCTATAATGAGATCTGGTGCCCTCTTCTGGCCTGTAAGCATATATGCAGGTGGAACCATGTATACATGGCAATTTTTTTTTTTTTTTTTTTTTTTTTGGCACTGGGTTTTGATCCTACTGCACGTACTGGCTTTGTGGGAGCCTAGGCAGTTTGGATGCTCACCTTACTAGACCTGGATTGAGGTGGGTGGTCCTTGGACTTCCCACAGGGCAGAAAACCCTGATTGTTCTTAGGGCTGACGAGGGAGGGGGACTTGGATGGGGGAGAGGGAGGGAAATGGGAGGCGGTGGCGGGGAGGAGGCAGAAATCTTTAATAAAGAAATAAAGAAATAAATTTAAAAAAAATAAAGGAATAAAAGGTCTAAATCTAATAAAACTGTATACTGAGAGATTAAGACAGAATTTCATAAATTTCTTTGGATCAACTCAAAAAAAAATGTTACCACTGAACCACAGAGTCTGAATCATACCAATCACATAATTTTAAAACTGAAATAAACTCAAGTAGTACAATGACTTTATTCAGAATCCCTATTCAGAAAAACGACTCATTTCTCTTCAACACATTATATTGAATGATAGCAATAACATTACGGAGAGGATCCTTGTTTGAGGAGGCTGAGGTCCTGTGCAAAAAGAAGCTATGTGATTGGAGTCACATGGAGTGATTGGTTGCTCTTTGTATGATCCTGACTCTGTTCTAGGTATGTCCAAGTCTCATTCCCAGATGGGACAATGGGAATGGCACAGGATTTGAAACAAGAATTAGATTCTCACCCCGGCTTGGACTTTGCATGCTATTGTTGGGGAGGGGCAGTAAGTAAGACATTTGCCCCATTGAACTTCTCCCCTCATATAGGAAGTAGGAACTAGAAATGGCCATGACGTTTGCATACGGGACCTGAGGACTCTCTAGAGGAGCTCAGGAACTGCACTGTAACCTCTAAAACTAATATGGTGGTTAGGCATTGAGAGAGCCAGGGATTCGAGCTATGAAACGTTCTGGAAACATCAGGGTTGAGAATCCCTGTGCTTTGGAGCCCACCTGAATTGGCACTGTTTCTTTTCGGTGATTATTCTACCTCCGTGTAGATAATGTCCACATTTGCTTCAAAATGGGCTCCTGTATTATTAAACTTTACATCGCGGCAATGAAACGTCCAAAGCAATTAATTATAAAGAGAGGAAAGCTTTTCTTTTTTTCTTTCTTTCTTTCTTTCTTTCTTTCTTTCTTTCTTTCTTTCTTTCTTTCTTTCTTTCTTTCTAAGTTTTCAGTTTTGAAGGTTCAAAGTCCAAACAGCATAGGGAGTCCTGGCAAGAGCTTGGCAACCTTTGACTGCATCTCCTCATGGCACCGATGCCATCCAACGCATGGATGACAGTGGTGGCAGCAAGTGTCAGGACCAAGCAAGAGACAGAATTTCTGAGAGCAGAGGGAGAGAAAGTGAGGACAGTCCAGTCCTCATTATCTCCTTCAGTACACACCATAGTCATCTAAAGAATGTACCAGAAGGCTCTGTCCCCACAGTCTCCATCACCTTCTGTCCTAGTCAGCTTCAGTTCCCAACTTAAGAGGCCAGAGTCAATTGAGGAGTCTTGAGTGGAGGACTTCCTCCATCTGACTGGCCTGTGTGCAAGCCTGTAAAGCATTATCTTAGTGATTGATGAGGGAGGGTCCAGCCTATTGTGGGTGATGCCATCCCTGGGCTACTGAACCTGGGTGGTATAAGAAAGCGGACCAAGCAAGCCATGAGGAGCAAGTTAGTATGCAGCATTTCTCCCCTGCATCAGCTCCTGCTTCTAGCTCCTGTCCTGACTTCCTCAGTGATGGACTGGCCAAACATAGCAACAGAAAACCAAGCTAGGACACATTCCAATAGTGTCACCCTGCAGGCTAAGCCTCCAGTCTTGACCCCTGGAAAGCTCATAAACTATCACCTTAAGTAATCACAGCAATTACCAGGAAAAAATCCATAATCTGTATAATTTACCCAAGACTAGGGAATTAATTCATTTCTCACCTAAATGATAACTACAGTGTTCAAGAGACTGGGTACCTACAATGCAGAGTGAGGTGGTATTTTATACATTTATGTTACAATAGGCATTCCATGTACGTATTGTTACTTCCAGGTTATAGATGAGGAAATGAAGTACAAAGAAGTTTAGTGAGTATTCATGAATCATAAAGATAATTATGAGGAATTAGGAAGCCCAGTGGATTCCAAAAGTAAATTGCGCGGGGAGGGGTGGGGCTGGAGGTTGGCCATTGGGGAGGGGGTTGAGTTAAATTGAATAAGGAAAATCAATGATGAAGCTGGAAATGCTGAGTCATCCAAAAGAACCAGCGAGTCCGTCATGAAAACAATAGCAACCAAGAGGAAGCGTGAGGCAACAGTCGCTAACACAACCATTAACTCCCCATCAAGCTAGGACTTTCCATCTATTAAACAGCAAAACAGAGCAACAGAAAATACTTCTGGAACACGGATAATGCCAAGGTAAGGTGATCCGTCCTGCACTGCTCATAGCCACAGACACTGCTAAAAGCCTTTTTGGAGAGATATTGGAAAGACGGTCCAACAACCATTAGCTGCATCCTTTGACCCATGTGATTTTACTCACAAGAAATAACCCTAGGAGAGCATCCAGGATGACATTCAGCAGGATTTTCCAAAGTTAGCGTTACGTTAAGACAGAGTGGACACCTCTAAAAGGGGCACACGTCAGAATCTGTTCCAGCAGGAGTCCGTGGCTCTGCTGATTTATTTGATTGACACATTAGTAACACTAAATAATCATTTAGATTGCTTGAATTCTTGTGATTCCAAAGCAGCAGTAGCACACCTTCCCTGAGACGTTTGAAAAGACTTCTTTAGGCCTTTAAGGTGACCCAGCTGTCAGGAGGTATTCATCTGTGACCCACGCTGTCATGGGGCTCTGCAAATGACCCATAGCAGTTTGCACGGGGAACTGAAGCGTCCCAGAAGCCAGCACCCCAACTGCAGCGGTAGAGGATGTGGATGCAAACAACGTGATCTAGAATTCTAGCCACCAGAACCTCCATCAGAATTCTCTTGGACACATACACGGACCTTTTGCTGAGCATGGCCCAAGCCTCCCATGAAGACTGAAGGGGCGGCGAGCAACCCCTTCAATTCAGAGAGGCCACAGCCACCAGGAGCTGAAAGAGTAAGAAGGAGCCTGTAAAGGTTGCCGTGCTCCAACTAGGCCCAGCACAGAGGCAGGAGGATCTCTGAGTTCAAGGCCAGTCTTGTCTATATCATAATTCCAGAGCTACATTGTGAGATTCTGTCTCCAAAACAAATTTTTTCTTAGTTAGGCAAGGTATCAAACCATCTTCTTTGAAAGGTGGCAGCTGTGTGGGAGTGGCTCAGTGGTTAAGAGCACATGCCGTTCCTGCAGAAGACCCAAGTTCAAGTCCCAGCACCCACCCACCTCCACCTGTGACTCCAGCTCCAGGGATCTGATACCTCTAGACGACATGGGCACCTGAGTTCATGTCCATACACCCACACACAGGCACATAGACAACACATGCGTAAATATAAAATAGGTCTTTGGGGCTGGAGAGGTGGCTCAGTGGTTAAGAGTAGTAGTCATTCTTGCAGAGGACCAGGGTTCAAATCCCAGCACCCACATGGTGACTGACAATAATCTGTGACTCCAGTTCCAGTGGATCCAATGGCTTCTGCTGACCTCCACAGGTACCAGGCACGCAAGTGCTACACAGTCACACATGCAGGCAAAAAAGTCATACACATAAAATTAAAGAAAATAATTAGAAAATGTTAGGTTTTAGAATACATTTTTTTTTGCCTGTCTTAGAACTTGCTCTGTAGACCAAGCTGACCTCAAACTCACAAAGAAAGATCTGCCTGCCTCTGCCTACTGAGTGCAGGGATTAAAGGGAAGCACCACTACTGCCCAGCTGAAACGTCTTAAAAATGGAAAAGAAGTAACTGTTTCTCCCTAGCACATATTGGAAGTAGGGAGAATCCTAGAAAACCAGAGGAAACGGGGTCACACCACTGACATGCCTGTGTTTCTCTTTGCTACCAAGTTGATCGTTCAGAAGCTATCATTCTATAGCTCAACCCTGCCCAAACCTTCCCATTCTGAAAGATGCTATGCTGGAAGGGACTGGCGGGCAGTTCACGCGCTAGAGTGCTGTGATGGTTCGAATGAGAATGGCCTCTATCGGCCCTGTTTGAACACTTGGTCCCCAGTAGGAGGCTGCTTTAGGAGACTGCAGTTTGCGGGAAGTGCATCATTGGGGGCGGGGCTTTGCGGGCTTAGCGCCTCCACCCACGTCCCAATCCTTGCTTGCCTTGCTGCTTCCTGTGTGTGGATACAATGAGATCAACCAGCTCCTGCCCCGGCTGCCCTGCCATTCCTTCCTCACATATTTACACATGTGTTGTCTATGTCCTTGCCCTCTGGATCTGTGAACCAAAATACATTCTATGTCTTACATTGTTTTTAAGGGATACAGATAAGTATCGTGGTATTTTATCGCAGCAACCAAAAAGTAAATAATAAAGATGGGAAGCTCTTTAAAAAGTTATCCTGTCTCAAAAAACCAAAAATAAAAAATAAAAAAAAATAAAAATAATTAAAAAAAGTTATAATGAAAAGTGGAATTGGTATTTAATGTTAACTGTGCTGATAATTCTGGTATATCTTGAAGGGTACCTTTGTCTAATTTTACAAATTTTGTAAAGAATTTAGACAGTTTAGGATGACTGGATGACAACATTAAAACCATCTCTCCCTACCGATGAATTTATCTGCCCACCCTGTTTGCAGTGTCGTTGCTGCTATACTAAGAACTAAAACCAGTAAAGGTTTTCAGCTGGCTTTGTGCCACCGTACAGGATGGACCTTTCTTAAAGGCTTTTTTATTTTGCTTCCTGCCCCATTTGTGGTCACCAAAGATAACCTCGCTGTCTCTTAAGACAGAAGCAAGAAAGCAGACAGTGGCCATTGCCAAATAATGTGACATTAACAAGCACTAAACAGCCACTACAACAGCCACTTCCTGCCCCTCCTCTCCCCACCCCAGCTGCAGGACTCGGAGTGCTCGAAGGCCAAGAGTCTCACGTGGGAGCAGACTATACGTTTTAACCTCTGTGGGGCCACTCAAAGAATGGAATGCACCTGGAGGAGCTGCATTTGATGCTGAGAAACTCTACAAAGTTCCTAAGAAAAGTCCTTCTGCCAGCCTCTTCCCTTTTGGAAAAGAAAACCTAATTCTTTATTTGGGGCTTCCGTTTCCTTTATTTCAAAACAATCACCTGACTCCTAGCAGCCTGGGGGGCTCCCACCTGGGTTTTGGTTTAGGGTCTCAGAGTTTCTGTGTGTGAATTTGAGCCCCACACCCCTTCCTGATTCCTGTTAAATGAGAAATTAACAGCTTTTATTCAGTGATATTGGACTTTCTATTTCTCCACAGCACAAATAAAATCAATATTACATGTGTTCCCTCTCAGCTGCTAAAGAGTCAGCAATTATTTCTTGCTACTGTTCCAGGCTTCTGAACTGGGTTTGTTTCATTGTTTTATCTTTATGGGTTTTTTTGGGGTGTGTGTGTGTGTGTGGTGTTTAAGAGATAGAGAAAGAACACAAAGTTAGGTGTGTAGAGGGTGGCAAGGATCTTGGAGGAGTTGGGAGAGGGGCAAGACTATGATCAAAATATATGGGGAAAATGTTAAGACAATAAAAGGGAGGGGGAGTGCGGCACACAACTTTAATTTCAGCATCGAGGAGGCAGAAGTAGACAGATCTCTGTGAATTTGAAGCCAGACTGGTCTACATAGCAAGTTCCAGGACAGCCAGGCCTACAAACAGAGACTCATTCTCCAAAACAACAATAAAATAAGCCAATTAAATAGTCATCGTCAGAGGTAAAACCTGGGCTGGAAGTTGGCTCTAGGATTAAGTTCTTTTGTTGTTCTTTTCAGGGGTCCAGCTGCCTTAGTTACTTTTCTATTGCTGTGAAGAGACACAGTGATCAAGACAACTCTTATAACTGGGGGTGTGCTTACAGTTTTAGATAGTTAGTCCATGATCATCGTGGTAGAAAGCAGGCAGGCATGGCAATGGAGCAGTAGCTGAGAGCTTTATATCCTAATCCACAGGCAACAGGCAGAGAGCAGACACTGGACCTGTCATGGACTTTTGAAACCTCAAACCCCAACATCAGGGACACACTCTAACAAGGCCACTGTAGGCATAAATTTTGTTGGGGATCACTGGCTTCCAAATAACTACACTGAGACCCATTAATTATAAATGTTTGGCCAATAGCTTAGATTTCTTATTAACTAGCTCTCACAACTTAAATCAACCCGTACTTTTTATCTACACTCTACTATGTGGCAGTACCTTTTTTCAGCATGACACGTTCATCTCCTGCTTTCTCTGCATCTGGTTGGTGACCTTCTCACTCCAACTTCCTCCTTCCCTGTGCTTTCTTTTTGTCCACAAGTCTTATCAAACCACTCTCTGCCTAGCTATCGGCCAGCCAGCTCTTTATTAATGATGAGAGCAATGCATCTTCACAGTGCATAGAAGGATTACTCCACAGCAGGCCACACCTCCTGATCCTTCCAAACAGTTCCACTAACTGGAATGAAGCATTCGAACATATAAACCCAAGTGGGTCATTTTCATACATGTCACTGCACCAACTTTGATTTCACACTGGGAAAATCACAACCTCCATAAAAGTCGCTCCAAGGGATCCAATGCCCTTTTCTGGCTTCCTTGGGCACCTGGACTTATGTGCATACACCCACACACAGACATACAGACATACCACTGCATGCATGGGCACACACACACATACATTTTTTAATAGGATACAAGGCCATTCATCTAATGGGTTGAACTACATCCTCCTCCGGCATCTACCCCTGAAATGATTGGCATTTTCCAGCTTAATCTCTCATCAAAATTCCCCTGGAGAGGCCAGTGAGAAAAGCAGTTGCCAACAAGTCCTGAAGTCCTGAATTCAATCCCTGAAAGTTCCATGACAGAAGGAGAGAATCAACTCCTTCAGGCTGATCTCTGACCTCCACATGCACACCAGATTACGCATGCCCACACACATGCATTTATCTACACTTATAAAATAAGTACATTTTTATAAAAAAAAACTTTAAAGAAAACAATTATTTCAGTAGTTATGTGATAGTTTCAGTCTGAAACCCTGGCAGATGTTCAGGCCCTCAGGGGTGAGGTGCTTCCTCCATCTCCCTATCATAGTGACACATTTCTTAGCCATGTTTTGATGGTTAATCTTCAGTATCATCTTGGAAACACCTCTGTATGTAACTATGGAGATATTTTAGTGAAGTCGCCTTTTGTGGAGCCATCACTGTGCTCCCATTGTTATGACCACCCCAATGTGATCCCTGGTGCCTTCTGACAGTTCATTCCTGTTGTCCACCCATGCTCTGGACACTCATGCTCTGAACACCCATGCTCATGCATATACTTCCCATCTCTTATTTTCTTTCTTTAGGTACATCAGCCTTCCTATAAGTGGCCCTGTCTTTGTTTTTGAGTTTTTATTGAGCATCTTTCTTTTCTGTCTTCAAATTCTTGGTTTCTAGACATTGTCTGAAACATTCCCATTGTTCTTTCTCCCTAGCACCACATAACCAACACTTAGATGACCATGACCTTGTTATGAAAAGCACATTAAATCTAACAGTTCAGAATGTTAAAATATAGGCCAACAGTCCCTGAAGTCACATGGGTGTAAACAACAGCCAGCCGCTCTGACAGGAGCCTTGGTGTTTCTATTTTTCCAGCTACAGTGAGATCCCCATTTTCCCATGGTCAAACACAATTTATAGTTCACCCAGATGGCCAGTTGTGAAGCTTAGATAGATTTTGATTTAATGGAGAGGGCAAAATATGAGAAAACAATTCAAAGTGTTCAAATACATAAAATGTGAGCTGATTCATACTCTTGGACATTTGTTTGAATTTTACAGTATGAGGTCCTGGTTATTCAAGTTGCCCAGTTGTTTTTAGTTCTTCTAGATGTTCCCTTACCTCCTGTGCCTTTTCTGGTTGTGCTGGATAGTTTTGTGTCAAGATTGGCACAAGCTAGAGTCATCTGAGAGGAGGGAACCTCAGCTGGGGAAAAAATGCTTCCATAAGATTGAACTATATGCAAGCCTAGAGGGCATTTTCTTAATTAGTGACTGATGGAAGTGCCCAGCCCACTGTGGATGGGGCCATCCCTGGGATGGTGATCCTGGGTTCTATAAAAAAGCAAGCTGAGCAAGCCATGGAGAGCAAGCCAATACCCAGCACCCCTTCATGGCCTCTGCATCAGTTCCTGCCCTCCAGGTTCCTGCCCTTTTGAGATCCTGTCCTGACTTCCTTCAATATGGAACTGTAAAAAAAATAAAGCCTTCCTTTCCTTCCCAAGTTGTTGTTAGTCATGGTGTTTCTGCATGGCTATAGTAACACTGACTAAGACACGGGTCCCAAACCCACTCATCCCACAATCTTCCATCATCCATGTCAGTGCAGCCAAAGAATGCTTTCCTCTATAACTGCTCAAGCTATTGAAGAGAGCTGCCTCTCGCAAGCTCTGGAGATAATCACTACGTCTGAGAACATGGTGATTTGTGCTATTGGAAAGTAGTTCCCTTGGTCCACGTGTGCTTTCCCAAAAGAGACAAGAAGGGAGAGGAGACCAATGTCGTAAAGATCTCATGTACTCGTGTGGAAGATTCATCAGAATTATGCGGTCACTGCCGGGCGGTGGTGGCGGCTTTTAGTTCCAGCACTCGGGAGGCAGAGGCAGGCGGATCTCTGTGAGTTCGAGGCCAGCCTGGTCTACAAGAGCTAGTTCCAGGACAGGAACCAAAAGCTATGGAGAAACCCTGTCTTGAAAAATTAAAAAAAAAAAAAAAAAAAAGAAGAAGAATTATGTGGTCACTGATCCCCAGAGCTCTTAGTCTTTTTTTTTTTTTTGACAAGAAAAGCAAGTTCATACAGGAAAGACACTATTTCCTGTAATGATCATTAATCCTGTTTTAATTCCTCTGAGACATTACCAGTGCAGAATTAATTTTTTGTGAATAGAAATTCAGGCTTTATCTTAAATTAAAATTTTCCTTCAAAGGATTTCCTTAATAAGTTGCTAAGGAAAAACAGTGAAAGAGGCAACAGTGTTATATATTATAACAATGTGAAGTAGCGGCATTTGGGTTTACAGATATAGGCATTTGATTTTCTAATGACTTAAAGCTGGAATTTCAAAACACTAGTGCAGAAAGGGTTCTGCCCCAATTGTGAAACAATCTCCTAGCAACAACTATGACCTGCCTAGAGAAATTGGCTACTAGAAAACTTTAATATAGAATTTCATTTTCATGGCTTAATGGTTTTGTTCAATACAAGAGTCACAAACAGGTTATAAATATATTTGAATATTAAATCATGGCCTTTGGTGTTCTGCATAGACTCCAACTCTTAAGGACAAATTGTTAAATATCTTCACTGATTTTGCCCATTTCTGTGAACCCCCTTGGCCTGAGAAGGTAACCTGGAAAGGACTCCGAATAACTTCATCTAAAGCCATCCTGTTGGACCATTTGAATAAAAGAATGGAGACAGAGCTGAACCATTTGAATAGAAGGATGGGAATAGAGTATAAGGGACTGCCTTTGGGCTACCACAGTTTGCGTGAGGTACAGGTTTTACTGTGTTTTGTGTAAGGAAGGAAGTATAAGTTTCTCTTCTGGAGGCTTCCTTTTGTCAATGGTGTTATGATTTGGATATGAAGTGTTCACTCCAAAGGCTGTAGTCTGGGCAACCTACTTGGGGTGCTGTTGATAAATAACAGGATCATGATGGCACTTGCTTCATCAATGGGTTCCCTACTGATAAGTTTGTACCAACTGGAATATTAAGAGGTGGTCCTAAGTTATCAAGAAACCTGGCTCTAGAAAAATTCCCAGGAATCTACAAGGATGACCCCAGCTAAGACCCTAAGCAATAGAGGAGAAGGTGCCTGAACTGGCCTTGCCCTGAGGTCAGACTGATGGAAAATCACCATAGAATCTTCATCCCACAACAGATGGAAACAGAGGCAGAGGCCCACATCAGAGCATTGGACTGAGCTCCCAAGATCCAGTTAAAGAGTGGAAGGAGTGAGAGTATGAGCAAGGAAGTCAAGACCATGAGGGGGTCATCCACTGAGACAGTTTGCCTTAGCTGATGGGAGCTCACCAACTCCAACTGGACTGGGAGTATTTGAGCATGGGATCAAACTAGTCCCTCTGAATGTGGTTGACAGTTGGGACAGACTGAGGGACCACTGACAGTGGCACTGGGATTTGTCTCTACTGCATGTACTGGCTTTTTGGGATCCTATGCTCTTTGGATAGATACCTTGCTCAACCTAGATGTAGTAGGGATTGGAGGGGGTGGGGTGGGAGGATTTGTGGAGGGAGTGGGAATTTAGATTGGTATTTTTTTAAAGTAATAAAAAAATAAAGAAAAAAAAAAGAGGTGGCCCCTGTTTGGAGGAGGGAAGTCACAGAGGATATGCCTTTGAAGTGTGGGTCCTATCCCTGGCATCTCATCTCCCCTCTTCTTCTCCTTCCTCCCATACCCAGACTGCCAAGAGGTGATATCTTTTCTCTTTTCTCCATCACATTCTTATTTTCTCT
Source organism: Chionomys nivalis (assembly GCF_950005125.1). Taxonomy (NCBI): domain Eukaryota; kingdom Metazoa; phylum Chordata; class Mammalia; order Rodentia; family Cricetidae; genus Chionomys; species Chionomys nivalis. The sequence continues at coordinate 49,593,709 of NC_080104.1, read as the reverse complement.
GACAATCTCTCTAGAAGAATGTTTCAACCTTGCCTTGAGTCCAAATGCAATGAGTCAGTTGACCATGGGCTGGCATTGTGAATTAACTAAATATTGCCTCTTAAGTTGCTTTTTTTCAGTTATTTTGATATAGTGATGAAGACTAACATAGATTTATAAAGTATTAGAAACTGAGCATTCATTTCTTCAACCCAGCTACCAATGTAGCCCAAGAGTAGATTATGGAAGAAAATATAACGAGATTATCATAATAGTTTCTAAACAATAATATCTAACTTTTATTTGGCTTTTATAATATTTATATTACTTGTCTTTTATAATATGCAAGGAACCTTTGTATATATGAGCTCATGAAACACAAATAATAGTGCAACAAATGCTACCATCTCAATTTTGACCATAACAAAACCAGAAAATTTATTAAAGTTGAGCACATTTGTCAGAACCAGCATACACCACTGTCTTTCTGCCCCAGAATCTGGGCATGTAATCACTGTGTCACAATCACATGAGTACCAAGAGGAGATAGACAAAGCTACATGTCCAGGATACATCTGCTATCCTTTCTGAGTTAAAGTCATGCTCACATAAAGATGTTATTTGTTCTCCAAGAGTCACATTGCTGTTGTCATTGTGAGCTGTGCCATTCACTATGGGCTCATCCTCTCTCCCACTGGTTGCTTCTAGTCCTGAACCAGGGCCTGCCTCCCGTCTGTCATGTGATGTTTGTCTTTGTTTCTACAGCTGCCAGCTGTATCTTTGCCTATTCAATCTTTCTGAGTCGCTCTGTTTCTGAAAACAGTCACTTGGCTGCTTGTTCCATTGAGTAGGATCTGTCAGATCAAAGGGCACATGGATTCCCAGGAAGCTAAGGGGTTTGCGTATAGCAACAGCAAAGATACCCCCAGGAAAGCACCAGAGAGGAACAGGACTTCTAACGTCATGTCCCTGAGTCCTTTCTCAATTGTGCAGAAGAGATTTAGTCTTCAGGTCCTGACCATCAGGCTATATGTGGTCACTTGGATTCAGGACTGTGTCTTTAAATGTGTGTTCTTTATGCTCTTGTTTGCGTCTGCTGTGAAACAATACTTGTGTATACTGTGAAGATGTGTTGCTATCATTGTTAATAAAAATCTGATTGGCCAATAACTAGGCAGGATTTTCAGAGTAGAGAGAATGCTGGGGAGAAGAAGGAGGAGGAGTCTCGGGAGTTGTGAGGAGATGGAAAGGAAGCAGGAGATGATCTTGTCATACTGAAAAAAGGTACCAAGTTATGTGGTGGAACATAGATAAGAAATATGGGTTAATTTAAGTTGTAAGAGTTAGCTAGTAACAAGCCTATGCTATTGGCCAGGCATTTATAATTAATATAAGTCTCTGTGGGGTTATTTGGGAATTGACTGGTGGGACAGAAAAATCTGCCCACACACATCACCCAAACCTGCCCATTGACCAGACTCAATGACAAAAATCAAGAAAATCTCAGCCAGACATAGACACTATACATACACCTTCTAAACACAATGCTGGCAAGCTGAGACATGCCGTTCCAATCCATCTTGCACACCAGCCTCAGAACACAGCATGCTACAGTTGGATTGAACCAGCAGTCAGTCCCATTCCCCTGGTTTTCCAGGGATGAGCACAACTGAGAAAAACAGTTTTGATTTCCTGTTTTAGTCACGCAGCTGATGATGGTCCACAAACGTTAAATAGAAAGTTCTAGAAATAAACCACAAGTTTTAAATTGCATGCCATCTGGATAGCATAATGAGATCTTGTGCCATCCTGCTGTGTTCTCCAGGGGACATAAATCATCCCCATTCCTGAATATCCATACTGTATACACCAACCATCCCTTCTTCACTTAGCTGCCTTAGTAGCATCCCCAATTATCTGGCCAACCATTGCCGTATTGCAATGTTTGTGTGCAATTAATCCTTATTTTGCTTATTAATAGTTCCAAAGTACAAGATGAATACCATGTGAGCAACCCCTACTCTACTCTCTGTTCCTACAAACGTGTCCTAAATGTGTCAGACAAATGGAACAATACGTTATATGGCTGTAGCTAAAATTCCTCCCCAGGGGAGACATATGTTTTATGTCTCCTCCTAAGGTCACAACACGAAATTAGTCTCTAATTCCACCAAAGTTCATTCTTGGGGAACCAATATGCTGAGTGGACTTCCTGATAGTTTATGGCTAAGGGGTTTCTTTTTGGAATGTGGGTGTTCCCTTCCAAAAGGCCTTACAGGAAAGTCTTTACTCAGCATGGATGATAGCTTTCCTGTGGCTTTATAGATGGATCTGCCTTCCTCCTAGTCTTCCACAGTTTCTGACTAAGGCCACAAGGTTGTGGGCCATTAGTCTAGAGTTGCATACAGCAAATGGTAGGGAATGGCTGGAACTCACACAGGGGTTCCCACAACCACTACACAGACACACACGAACACACGTGGGGACACACACTAAGGGGATGTAAACAGTCATCAAAGCACAACTGGGATGACCTTTTGCAAGCAGACACAACTGAACTCCCAAAGATGGTGGTGGTCTGGCTCAAAGGATAATCCTATAAAACAGAGCTCCTGCATTGACTGGCCTTGTCATTACTTAGCATGATCTTTCCACAGTTCTTCAAAACCCTCTATAAAGGGTATTTAAAAATATTTTAAATATTTTGCATTACTTAGGTAAGGGGGGGTACATGCATATCATGTACCATGGTGCAAATCTGCAGGCCAGAGGACAACTTTCCATAATTATGTGGTTCCTGGGACTAAGACACAAGTTGTCAGTCTTGGTGGCAAAGGCTTTTACACACTGAGCCACCCCACTGCTCTTGTAAAGAGTATTTTTTATTTCCATTTAATAGCTAAAGAGGCAACAAGAAATACAAAAAAAAAAAAAAAGAAAGAAAGAAAAAGAAATGCAAAGATCTATCTAGGTTCATGGAGACCCGGCTTCTGGTGCAGAACTGCTCATTCCAGTCTCAGTGACCTTCTAGAACACGGAGAGTGGTTATAAAATCCATTGACTCAAATTAGGAACAAGATTTTATGTTTAGTTTGGTTGCTAAGTCACTGAAGTAGTTATAGGCTGACCTTGGGCCAGGTTTCTAGATTCAACTTGTTCCCTTCAAAATGATCACTGTCTGCTTTTGAACCACTATTTCTGACTCATATTCCTATCATGGACTTATTTGAGAATCTAATGGGAAATTTGAACATTTGATCTTCAAGAAAAATAAGGACACAAACATGGGCACACACGTGTGTTCATGCACACAGACACACACAGATATGGACACACACAGATACATGCACACACACAAACATATATGTGTGCATATAGAAACAGACACATGTGGGTACACGCAAACACATGGACACACACGGGTGGCACACATATACACATACGTGGACATACATAGACACACATTCGAGCAGTGCATAGGGTTTACTGTTGGGGCACACACAGACATGAGCCTGTTCCACCTTGACTGAGGGTCAGAGAGTTTGAGCTTACATTTGCTCTCTTAATGTTGTTAACAGCAGGTGTGGCTGCAAATGAGAGATCCTAATCTAGGGTGTGGTCAATTAGTATTTTGAGTGTTGAAGTAGGTTGGCTCTACCCGGACAAGTCTATGCTGTGTGTCATGTGTGTCATGCTAATAAAGTCTGTTGCCTCCCCGTCTCCTTTTGGACTGAAGTCTATAAGCGTGTGGAAGCACAAACAAGGCGGGTTCAGTATTATCCTGAACAATTCCTCCGAATAGTATCCTGTCTTATTTCTCCTCTATCTGTGTTCCTTTTGCCTAATTATTCTAATCCTCACGCTCCTACCCTGGAATGCACGAGTTTTGTCAAAGCTGGCTTTGGACAGTTTACAAACTTCTTAAGCTTCATTCAGACAACCAAGGTTAAGGACCCACAACTCCACAGTCTCAGCTCCTTGAACGCCAGAATTCCAACATGCCTACGATGCAAAATGTAAGACTGTCTTTTTAATGACATTTAGAGAAACCATTTTTCCCCTGCTTCAGCAGCAAAACCAGAGGCATGCAATTCAGAATTAAACCAGCAAGTGGATTTGCCTTAAAAAAAAAAAAAAAAAAAAAAATCACTGAAGAGCAACCCGCATCCAAACCCACATGACAAGTCCCCCTCAGAATCAAATCTTGGTTCTTTAATTTGGAGCGCCCCACTTCTACCACACACAAGATAGTGTTATTATTTGCAGAAAAAAAAAATGCATCATGACCTGGGTTTTAAGCAAATCCTGGTTTGATAAGGATTAATAGGGCTCACAAATCCTTTGGGTACCCACGCTAGGAAGCACATGGGTGGGAAGTAAGATACATACTGTCTGCAAAACCAATTTCTGTTTCTTAGAGAGAACTGTCCCATGTCCACGCAGCAACATGCTACTTGGGGAAGGACAGCGGGGGACTTCAGAATGCCCTCAGCCGGAAGGAATGGTATCAGTGACCAGCAGCCATGATGGAAACTCATGGCAAAAGGAGTTCAGTGGACAGCTGGATCCTAAAGACTCCCAGCTGATTCTGGGAAGCTGGGCCTCATGCACAGGAGTCCTCAGTATCATTCTCCTAGAAACAGGAAAGGTATAGAAACAGCACATACGCTCAGCAGACCCAGGACATCAGCAGTGTGGGGTTTTCATAAGAATATTTAGATGATCCATATTAATATGGAAAGCCAGTGACACAGAGAACAAAAGGGGCAGTTTCAAAACTGTTTTAGCCTGAGTCCATCACTGTAGGAAAAGAAGTTATATGTCTGCATTCAATGGAGGCAGGGGGAGTCCACTTAGCAAAAAGTCAATGGTGGCTATTTCTCTGCGGTAAGGTTTTAAGAATTTATTTTAATTTTTAATTATATGTGCGCTGTGTGTGTGTGTGTGACAGAGAGAGAGAGAGAGAGAGAGAGAGAGAGAGAGAGAGAGAGAGAGAGAGAGAGACCAGGTGTTCTTGGAGCCCAGAGGTATCAGATTTCCTGGAGTTAGGAATGGCTGTGAGCACCTGCCCGAAGGGCTGGGATCTGCTCTCTGCTCTCTGACCTTCTAGAAGTGCAGTACACACTCTTAATGCTGAGTCCTCTGGATACATTTTTCTTAAAAAAATTCTTTGAGTCGAATTTTTTTCCAATGAATGTATTCTTCCCATAGTCAGAATGAAAAGTAATAAAGTCTTTTGTTACCTGACGAAAAAAATATTATTTATGAAAATTCACATTGCTCTTGTTTTTGTTATGTTCTAAAAGTTCAACTTGCTTCATTTTAGTAAGTTTATTCGCATCTGTCTTAATGTGTTGCCGTTTGAATTCGCATGCTCTTACCTAGTGACCTTGACCATCTCTAAAACACTGAAATAAAGGGAAAGGAATCATCATGGTGGGTTATGATGCTTCTTTAGACTCACAGAGGAATGGGGGAAGAGATATCCCTGCTTGGTAAATAGTACTGACACGTCTACACGGTCTCCACCACTAAGAGAGTATTACCTATTAGCATAAGGTGGCCAAAAGATAATTCGTTACATAAGATAACAGTCTCTGCTTTGGAAAGGTCTAACTTCTAGATCTCACATGGGACTGATGCAGAATGCACTCTTAATGGAGAGTCTGTTCTTATGTAGCATCAGTGGTCTCTTAAAGCAGTAGCGAATTCTTCAATTGTCCTTCTACCCGACACAGGCACACATACACATGCCCACACACATGCACACACATCTACCCTTCTATAATGTGCCCTGGAGTAGCTCCAATCCCGGGATGATCTGTACTCAAATTCTCATATGCTTTACCAGTAAACACTTACTATTTAGTAGATAATATTGAATGTTAAGACTAATGTGTACTTATTTGAAAAAAAAAGTCCATACGAGATAGCTCAGCAGGTAAAGGTATTTGTCACAAAGCCTGATGACCTGAGTTCAAAATTGAGAGAATTGATTCCTACAAACCATCTCCACTTGCACACTACGGTGCATGCATGTATACACACACACACAACCCCAGTGTGGGGAGTGGGGAGACAGGAGGATTGTAAAGGCTCACATGCAGGCAACCTAGTCAAAATGGCAAGTTCCATGCTCAGAAAGCGATCCTATCCCAAAATAGAATGGAGAAGTGACTAAGAAAAACACAGGACGCTGGACTCTGGCATGCACAGACCAAAGCACCTGCACACACAGCGTCATTTGATGCAAGGCCAGTTGGTGTTCAGTCTGCAACCTAGAACTGAGGGAGGCATCTGTCAAGAAATGTTAAACAACCATGCTGCCTAGGTGCATCTAGCTTTAAGAGTGAGTTCTCTCACAGGCCTAGCTACTGGATTCACATGACATGCCGTCCCATTTCAGTACGGGCTCAAATGGAAAGATGTAAGGAGAGGTTTCGCTCCCACCCCCCAGTTCCCAAATAACCACTCTGAGGCTTAGTGTTAATTATAAATGTTTGCCCGGTAGCTCAGGCTTATTGTTAGCTAGCTCTTACATTTAAATTAACCCATTTCTATTCCTCTGTGTATCACCACGGGGTCCGTGGCTTACCGGTGGTGCTCTGGCATGTTGTTCCTTGGGCAGCTGAATGGTGTCTCTCAGACTCCATCTCAGACTCAGTCTCTGCCCTTCTACTGTATCTCTGCTTGGATTTCCCGCCTGGCTCTATTCTGCCTAGCTATTGGTCAAACCCGCTTCTTTATTAACTAATGGTAATAAATATATTCACAGCATACGGAGGGGCATCCCATATCAGAAAGGATGAGCTCAGAGAGAGAGAGAGAGAGGGCGAGGGACTCAGAATTCATGCTAGATTTCTAGGAAAAACTGACATTTTGAGTTATCTATCATCAACCTACATAAAAATGATTTGTGGTTAAGAAAAATTCATCCCAGAATATACAAACTAACATCCTGAGCAACAGCTGTTAACTACTGAATGGCACTATAGGAGCACTGGTCTTGTTCATAGTTATTATAGTGCTGTAGATGAACAGACATTAACCCACTGTGTTACATATAACATGTTAATATAATAGCCTGCGCTCGAGGCCAGAGAATGGGAGACAAAAGGAAGTCACTGGCTCAGATACAAAACAATAATGGAATTTTCTTCTTAATCAGATTTTCTGATTACCTAAGGTTTTAGCAGGAACAACTTTTGCAAAAGTCAACTTTTTGAAACGTCTGAGTCGTTCTGAACCATGCACCACAGAGAATGAATTAACTCTGCTTCACAGGTTTGCAGACCTATCAGTCCATACATTAACACGTGTGTGCACATGTGTGTGTGTGTAGGTGATGGGTGTGAGTGTGTGTTGTGTGTGTGCACATGTATGCATGTGCATGATGTAACATATGTTCAAACTCTTTCCTGAGAGGATCCCAATTCTGTTTAGGATGGGAGATGGTTGCTAACTAAATAAATCTGCCCACCTGGCAGGTACCTGCGTTTCTTCTCTGCTATGATTAGTGGGTTCAGGTTGTTGATTTTTTTTTGTTCCAGACAGCTTTTCTGAGCTCTAGATGTTTATTCTTATTCTATATCTTTGTCTGGTGTTTATGGGAGGTATTTGTGTGCCCTGAATAAGAAACGCCATCTGGGGTTCATTTCTTCAGTTCTGTTCAGAAAGAACATTTTTGGCATTCAAATCTCAAACTGCTGAGCTGCTCTCTGACTGCTTCAGATAAAATCTAACAGGAATCAGGTCCATGTGCCCCCCCTCCGGGTGTTTCCCAGCCTGAGACTTCATGGTTACCCCATAACCTGCTAATGACACCAGGCTGGCATGCTTGTCTCCCTGATAGGCCTGCAGACACGCTTTGAAACAAATTACCCTGGCTCTGTCTTCTGCTCACAACTACACATGCTCGCTTGTAGATTTCCAGCCAGTACAGTGGGGGCCACTTCCTCAAGGTTCAAACAAGCTGCTATTTTCCATTAGTCTAATGTCTCAAGACTGGAGAAGGACCAGGCATGGTGCTAGTTGGTTTTCTGTATATTTTACACAAATGTGGAAGGTTTTTTAAATGCATTTCTGTCTCCAAAGTACCAGGGGAAGCTACATGTATATCTAATTGCAATCAAGGCCCCACTGTCCCATTTCACCGTCCCTGAGCCTCAGGAGACAAACACATGAGCTACACTAAGGAAAGTGAGGCAGGGGGATCTGAGGTGTGAGATGTACCTTTGCTGCATTGCCAGACCCTGTCTCAAACTCAGGGATGGTGTATGGAAAGGACATTATGTAAAAATTAGGCGGATTCAATTAAGCTCTGGCTTGTAGTTAATAAGAGCATCAATACCAGTTCATCAATTCTAAGGCAGTGGTTCTCAACCAGGGGTGGCATATCAGATAGCTTGCATATCAGATATTTACATTATGATTCATAACAGTAGTGCTGTTATGAATCAAGACCCCACCACCCTGTCTGTTTCCAGCTGTCACTTGGCACCCCGGTGGGACCAGCTGAAGCCTTCTTAGCCCCTCCTCTGTAATAGGTACAATGCTTTAGCACCCAGCAGACAGGCCTGGAATCTCAGCTCCAAGACTGAGGCAGGGGATCACTGTGTGAGTTGTATAGTGAATTCAAGACCAGCCTAAGCAACTTAGGGAGGCCTTGGCTCAAAATAAAAACAAACACATACAAGAGGTCTGGGGATAGAGCTCTGTGGCAGAGCGCTTGCCCAGTGATAGCGAGGTATCATCTTCAGACTCCGGGAGGAAGTTCAACCAAACACATGAAAACCAGAAAACACCTCCACACATGCACTCAAAAGTTTGGACTAAGCAAGCCGGGCGGTGGTGGCACATGCCTTTAATCTTAGCACTTGGGAGGCAGAGGCAGGCGGATCTCTGTGAGTTCGAGACCAGCCTGGTCTACAAGAGCTAGTTCCAGGACAGGCTCCAAAACCACAGAGAAACCCTGTCTCGAAAAACCAAAAAAAAAAAAAAAAAGTTTGGACTAAGCATGTACTGTTTTGTTCCGCAAACAAACTTGAATGCGGTTGTCAAGAAGGTACTGGCCTATGTTGGAACAAACTACAAAGGTCTTGGGGGTCGATGGAATAGGTGCTTCTTACAGTCCTGGGTTTCTGCTGGGAAGAGTTATTCAGGAACCAGCCTCCTGTGGCCCTGTGGCGCCACCTTGCTTTAGGACCTTAAAGTCATTCACTTCTGGGATCCAGTTGGAAGACAGAAAGCGAATCTACCTTCTTCAGAACATCGCCTTTAAATCGGTTTACATCGCACCAGCAAAACCTACAGGGCTGGGCGAACTGGGCAACATGCTCCTTAGCTAGGCAGCACCTGCCAGCCACCGGCCTACTGCACAGAACCAGAAGGTATATCTCCAATGGGCGCTAGCCACCTCGGCCACCCTGGGAAGATGCAGAGACCTAAAGGAACTCCGACTCCTTCTCAGAGCTGCGAGAATCCAAAGCACAAAGCAGAAAGAATTAACTTCTAATTCCACACTTGCTGAGTGGAAGCTACAGAAGCTAAAAAATAACCTGGAGAAAAAGCATAAAAGCATTGGGATCGAAGGTCAGGGTCAGCACTTGCCCTTCTGCCACGGAGCACAAACAAATACGGAGGCAGAACTATTCTGTACAGAAATGCAGATTAAATATCATCTAGTGAGTGACAACATGACACGCCCTCACCCCTGGCCCCATTCTGGCAAAGTTTTGGTTCCATCCATCCTCCCAGTACCAACAAAGCAGTCATCAACCACTTCTTAAAGATTTAAGATGATCTGATTTTTCTTTCCTATATTTTTGTTTCCTTGCCATCCTTAGGAGGCTGGAGGGTACCACAGTCTGGGGGTCAGAAGGCACTGTTTCCGCCGATCATCACCTTCTGCCGGCACCCCAGGGGCTCCAGCAAAGATTCTGGAGAAGATTTTCAGAGCGGCGGTTGTTCTGCTTCTGCTCTGATCATGTTGTTTCTCAGAGACAGCCGCATCATCCTCATTGCGCAATGGGGAGCAACCAGTTGTTGCTGGATGTAATCCCACCCAGCATGAAGAAATTCTGTTTACTATGATGCTTTCTTGGGTCTGCTATGGACTTGGATGTTCCCGTTTACCTCTCCCACACTCTTCCTTGCTCCTGCAGCCTCTTAGGTGGAGAAGAGGCTGTCCCGCCCATTTTATCTGTCCCTGGCCAAGGGGAACAGGAGACATACTAGGCTCAGGAGAGCTTGGGTTTCCATGCACCCATTTTCCTCAACCCTTGCTTGCTTATGTGCTTATTGATTTTGCTGTTTTGTCCACACTAAGGTGGACAGAAGATGAGCCAGGAAGATATGTTATGGAAGCTATTTAAGTACATATCATAATATGTATGATATGTACTTTAATAGCTTAGATACATATACACACTAACTAATGTATTCCATGGCAAGGTCATACTTTTGTTATCAGGAGAACATTACATTGGCATTTTGATTCCAAAGTTATCAGATCATGACCCAAGGACATCAAACCTGTTATTTTTGAAGCTATAAAATTACTGCTAATTACTAATTATTTCAAGCAGGCTTATTATATGTCACGAGCATTATGAAGCCTTCCTTACATCTTTCTGAACAAAAGTCTCTCATTAGCATTCCTAATTTTGCTAACTTCCCCCCACCAGCCCCCACTCTCCCTACTCTGCTTCCGCCAAAACCCCTCTTTCTGTGACTGGTTCTGTCTTTTGTGAGGGAACATGGACCAGAGGCGACAGAAGCCAACATGACTTTCCCAGCCCACCCACACCTAACCCACTACATAACAGAGATTCATGATGGCCCCCAACTGCTCATGCATGCCTGGCTGCACTGCTCCAATTCCTTTCTTCACGTTCAGTAGACAGCGACTGATTTAACCTCCACCTATGGGCTCTGGTCAAAATGCCTAGCGGATTTTAAGGTGCATGAAACTATTTTCGGGTCTGCTTAGAATGCTTTCTTCCAGGATCCTCCCAAGGTGAAGGAAACGGAGGGTGACCCTTATACCCAATCATCCTGGGCAAATTTCAGCTTTGTCTTTGACTCTCTTTTATCGAGTTTCCACACGCTGACTCCATTTTCTGGTAATGGGCTGACCAGGCCTTAGTGCAGTGGTTCTCAACCTGTGGGTCATGACCCCTTTGGAGCCGAATGACACTTTCACAGGGGTCATCGAAAACCATCAGGGGATACAGATATTTATATTGTGATTCATAACAGTAGCAAAATTATAGTTATGAAGTAACACAAAAAAGAAGTTTCTGGTAGAGGGGTCATGGGTCACCCCAATATGTGTAACTGTATGAATAGAAAGGTTGAGAGCCTTAGTGAAAACAGGAACCACCTCCAGGCCTCTTTAGATGATCCAGGCTTCACCTGTCACCAAAGCCCTAGGTTACTATTTCCAGCATTTAGTGAGCTCCGACCAGGTACCATGCAGGTGTACGCTGCTAGCTCCTCATGCTCCACCGTTATACCTTACCTCCCTTTCTACAACATGCCACGGTACCGAGAGTTCAAGGGCTTGTTCCCCTGCTCCACTCCCATCCTGAGACACTCACATAGCAAACCTCTGGCCAACATAAGACCATGGCTCACAGCTAAACTTCCCTTATGAGTTGATAAGTAGCAAGTACCTGGTAAGGAGCAGCGTCCAGCGGAGAAGACTCACTTTGGTGCTGTTTGAAGGGACAGCATAACCGGGAGGGGATGTCATGAAGGCATGAGGGGCTCGTGGCTGCGGCAGCAGGAGAGCAAGGCTGCTGGCTCACATCACACCGGTCTAGGAAGGCAGACAGAGAAGACAGAGCTAGGACGGGGCTATCAGCGTCCCACCCCCACCTCAAGTCCTACTTCTTCCAGCTAAATCTCACCTCCCCAAAGTTCCGCCATCTCTGCACCACCAGCTAGAAACCAAGTGTTCAAATACATGAGCCTGTGGAGGCCATTTAGGTCCAAATCCTAACACTCTTGAGGTGGGGCCAGCCTGCGTCTTCTTGGCTGATTTGGTGACATTGATTAAGCCACCTGGACCTGATAATCACTGGTGAGGCTAGTGGAGCGTCTTCCTGGGGACTCTGCTTCCTTTCCAGGCTCGCTCCGCCCTCCCGTCACACCCACCACCCTGATAAAATGGACTTCCGTTGGATTACGTGCACTAAAGCATTCACAGTATGAACACAGCTTCGCCATGCGCTTTCTTACCAGTCCAGTTGCAATGCTCTCTCCGACTGAAACGTTGCCCGCATGAAACTAAAACTGGTGTTTTACAAGAACAATAAGGAAACAGTAACTGACACGTGTCTTTTAGAAAGTAGGTTAGTGTACACGCCCTCTAAATATTAGCTCATTGCATCTCCCCAGCACATCCAGATGACTTTCATAATCACTCATTTACACAGTAGAAATAAAGGCACAGAAGAGCTCAGGCCAAGGACACAGAGCCAGCAGGCGATTGGTCTACACTACAGTTCCTCCCTTACGTTTGTCTCCCCTCGCTAGGTTTGTTACACTGAGCATAAGGCGGCTGCTCGCTTATTTCTCTACCATTCTGTTTTGTCGTGTAAGTCAGCCAAGAATGTTAAGATACTGATACTCATCTATCTCAGTCTCTCTTGAATATCTGTCTAGTGTCTGCTCTCACTGAAATTTGGCTGGCTTTCCATTAATGCAGTTTGTTGCATCGTTAATACAATGATGCATCAAGTGAGCTGGCCCTGGGGATGGGATTCAGGGTAAATCACCAGGGATTTATGTCCAACTTCATCATCCTTGATCCATCTACATCAGCTTTCATATCATAACAGTCTCTGTTTATTCTTCTAATCTATGAGAGCAAAGAAGAAGTCATTAGTCACCTTAGTGACAGCCAGACATGCTGTATAAATCTGAGTCTTGTGCACTGGCAAGCTTATCAGAAAAGAGATTCGGGTCTATGGTACACACTCCCTTCTTGGTGAATTGATATCAACACAAATTATATGCTTGATAAATATACGAGAATCTTAGTTTGGGACTCGTGCAAGCTCACCAAATAGAAATGTCATTTTCCTTCTTAAAAAATTTTAATCTGTTACACACATGCACATGCACACACACAGAGGCTTGCATGCTCATGCACAGTACATGGAGCTGAGTGTTGACTGTAGGGAACATTCATCATATAATTGCACACACAGCTACTCGCTCTGCTCATCCCCATATCCAGAGAAGTCAGTAAGGAGCTAGTGTTGGTCTGAGGGAACTTGCAAGCCAAGAGCCCCGAAGGTCCAAGCTGAGTGCTCCTCATTATTAGGCTCTCTCCTCTTTAACCATCCGGGGACAGTGAAGAAGCAGGCCCGATTCACAGTCGTCGTTTGCCAGAAAAGCTCGTCTCACATTTAATCAGCCCGCAGAGGGCAAGGCGGGGAGGAAAGAACATCTGTGGGTGCTAACATGCTTTCTGCCTTTTTAGCCTCAAGATAAATGTTCTGTTTTGAAATAAATACTCACAGGAAGCTGCAAAAACAGTAAGAGTCCTGTGTACTCTCTACTCAGCTTCCTGGGGGTCGGGAGAGGGGAGCTGTAACCCACGTGGAGGGGAAAGTCAATGCCAATGTTCTACTTCTCGTTGTACACAGCTGTCCCAAAGATGAGCATTGTGTCAGCATTCTACCTCTCAACTGACGTATAATTTATTACATTAAAATAATTAATTGAGGGCATTAGACTAAGGTGGCCCCGGCACCCATGATCCTGCCTCAGCAAACCAATTTCAACCCAGTGTGAACAGCGTTGACCAGCGGGAGACCCTTTTCCTCTGACTGCACCGAAACACTTATGACTGCTCCCTTTAACCATCGCGTGTTTTCTTTGCCTTTGCACTAAGCAAAGGAGGAGAGGAGACCCAGTGGCAAGTTTGGCTGCCTGAGAATTTTTCAGGGACCTTCAGGGATGCAGGTTCTGTGTCTCATCACCCAGGCTTACACGGGCTTCTAGTGATTCAGTAATGTGGTTCCCTTGAGTCATCTCTGCTTGTGTAAGCAGTGCTCCAACCATCCTCTTGTGGGTAATCCCCAAAACTCATCAGTTCACGAAGTTGGATTTGGGTGGATCATTGCTTTGATCTGTCTTGAGTTGCAGATGGGGTAAACAGGCATTTATTCAGATCTTCCCAGGAAACATTCACATACCACTTTTCTATGGTGAGCAATGCACAGCTCCCAAGAGTGCTGCTGTAAGTGCTTCTAACTGACTCAGCGAGCCCCCGGGTGTGATTTAACTACTATTATTATGGTAACATCAAGTTATTTGTAACTAAACAACTAATATTCAGATACATTTGTATTCATTACTATATAACAAATTAGTACCGGTTTCAAAGCTTAATACCCATTTATGATCTCACAGTTCTACAGGTCAGAAGTCTGGGCATGATGGGGTTGGCTTCTTTGGTGATAGAGCATTGGTAAGAGGCAAGGACCAAAAGATGACTAAGTGGATAAAGGCATCTGCCACTAAGCCCGTTGACCTAAGTTTGATCCCTAGAATCCACATGGTAGGAGGAAAGAGTTTTCCAATAGTTGTCCTCCAATCCCCACACGCTAAGGCAACCATACCTCGCCTACACATGACTAGATAAAAAAAAATATAATGTTAAATTTAAAAACAACATTAAGGTATAATTTACATACCATAAGACTGGCCATTTTAAAGTATACAGTTCAACGGTTTTTAATATACAGGATTCACAAAGTTGGGCGAGTATCACTTTTTTAATCTAATACATGAAAAGAAAAATGGAAGCCTTCCTTACTTCTGTACTTCCCCATAGGCCACTATAGTCTCTGGCCATTGAGCATTATGGATATTTTATGCAAATCAGAGCCTATTGTATAGCCTTTGTACCTGGTTTCTTTTACCTAGCATAATATTTCCAAGGCTCCTCTAAATTGCAGCATGAACCCAGTACTTTGCTCTTTTTTATAGGTTAACAATATTCCATTGTATGGGCATATCACGTTTTGTTTACCCGTTCATCTCTTGATATTAATGAGGACTATTTCCACCTTGGCCCCCCCTTTTTTTTCGGCTTAAAATATAATTGCAAGCCCATGTTTCTTTGAGCAGCTCACATCTGTTCCTATCTGTGGCACTTAAATGGAAAGCTCATTCTCCTTTCTTTAAAAACGGAGGCTCAAGGGAATGTGGACTGGTAAAATGCCCATCACTTTAAGTGTAATAAGAACTAGAATCTCCAGCTTCTTCAAGTGAGGTGAAAACACCTTTCCCATGGTGCCACCTTGTGTGAGCCGAGGACCACTAAGAAGTTCACATGTTGGAACTTGATTCCCCTGCTGGGAGGAAGGACTTCTCAGAGGTCACAAGGTCACCAGGGTTCTCCATTCATAATTGATAAATATCAGTATCTCAAGGCTGAGCTCATTTTCACAAAATTATCTTATAAAAGCAAGCTGGTCAGGTATTATGACTCAGGTCAGTAATACCATTACTCTGTAAATTCAAGGAAATCTGGGTTACAGAGCAAGACCCTGTCTCATATAAATAAATAGATATACAGATGATTGATCGATGATAGATAGATAGGTGATAAACAAGTTAGCCAGTTTGGCCATTGCTATAGTTTGAATAAGTGTCCCCCAAGGGGCCATGTGCAAAGGGTTTGGTCCCAGGTGGGACCTAATGCAGTCTTTGAGGGCATGTCTTAAGGGCACTGTGGGACTCTGACCTCTTCTTCTTTGCAGCCTGGCTGGTGGTATGAGTGGATTTGCCGCAGGATGCTCTCCCGCTGTGGTATGGGGTCTCATTCTAGGTCAGAGTGAGAAGCTGAGCCATCATCTGCTTGGACTTTGATGTTAGACTTCCCAGCCTCTAGACCAATGAGAAATAAATATACTTTCTCTTAAACCATCTAGTCTCTGATAACAGGCTACGGCAGCACAAGACGGAAGATACCGTCCTCATTAAGCTTTGAACCTGCGGCCTCATTTGAGAGCGGAAGTAACTGGAAAGAAATCCTAGTGTGTCCAGCATTATGAGCCTCTGGCCTGCTCCTCCTCCTGCTCAGCAATACCTGGGTTGTCAGCTTGACGGTTCACTGAAAGATAACTCGCTTCACTTCATCTCTGTAAGAAAAAAAAGGGGGGGGGGATGATCAACTAGTCCCGAGCATCAATCCACACTGTTCTATCCAGGAAAGGAGCACAGACCCGACTAAGGGCTCCCTGAACTGAGAAAAGCATCTGTATTAGTTACTTCTCCATTGACGTGGCTAAGCATAAGCAAGGCACCTTAGAGAAGGCAGGGTTTATGTAGGTTCACAGTTCTGGGATGAGAACCCATCCTGGCAACTGTAGCAGAAAGCTGAGAACTGACATCTTGAACTGCAGTCACCAAGCAGAGCGAGCCATGGGAAATGGCAGAGACATTTTTATCTCTAAGGCCATGCCTAGTGACATCTTTGTGCCTCCTTAACCGTCCCAAACAGGGCCAGCAACTGCGGCCCGCGTGTTCAAATGCCTGAAAACATGGGAGACACTCTCCATCAAACCACCAAGCTGTCTTTATTTCTTTTTCAGTGCTGCGCCTTTTAAGTTTGTTTGGACTATGATGTCATCCATTATTGATTGTTTTCAAAACACTCGCACGCTTTAGTTGCCTTTCTCTTCTTTTTTTTTTTCTTTTTGAACTTAAAATCAGAAAGTTGCAGTCATTCCTTTGCTCAACCAAGAAGCCAGCTGGCAGGAACTTAACCTTGAGAGAGAGCATCAATCAAACCTGACCTTGCAGACAATACAATTATAATGTAGCAACAAATTATTAATAACATCCTCTTCATGCAGCCGAAGAGGACGTGAACGTGAACAAAGCCGAGGAACAAATCCCGCAGAGTCTGTCTGCACTGAAGTGGGATCCGCTGGAAATTCTTAAGCTGGCCCTAAAATCAGAGCCATTGAGATGGCTCAGTGGGGAAAGGTGCTTGCTTACTGCCGAGTTACAACCTGAGTTCCATCCCCAGGACCCACATAGAGGAAGGAGTACCTGCTCACTGCCCATTTGTTGACCTCCCTTTTGGGGGAACAACCCTTTCGCAGGAGTTTCCCAAAACCATCAGAAATATCAGATATTTATGTCATTATTGATAATGGGAGCAAAACTACGGCTTTGAAGTAGCAGCAAAAATAATCTTATGTCTAGGGGGTCACCACAATGTGAGAAACCGTATTGAAGGTTGAGGAAGGTTGAGAACCACTGCCTTAGAGCAAAGAGCCGAAGAGCTAGCTGTCCTGATGAAGTCAGTAGTCTCCCCACATCCCTTCTTACATTTACTGCAATGAGCTCCCTGCAACCCACTAAGAGAGAACCAAATGCGACAGAGCCCTCCTTGTCCCTAGCCTGGTATCTTGTTCAACCCTCTGGCTCTGAAGTTCCTCACAGCTGGCACTTCCGGTCTGTCTCCAGCCGAGCCTTTCCTTCTGACGTCAGATCCTTATAGATTGCCTGCTCGGTATGCTACCGGGATGGGCCTGATGGACATTTAAACTTAACATGTTCAAAACTCTGGAGCCTGCTTCTCCTGTTGTCTTCAAGTCTTAGTAATGGAAACTCCATCTTCCAGCTGCTGAAGACAAAGTTTTTGAAGGTATCTGTCTATATTCTCCAGTTTTCACTGAGTTGTATTACAAAACCCAACCCCACCCGCAAGATCCCAGAGACTTGCGTCAAAGATGCAAGGTTAAAATCTCCACAGACGCACGCCTTTAATCCCAGCACTTGGGAGGCAGAGGCAGGTGGATCTCTGTGAGTTCGAGGCCAGCCTGCTCTACAAGAGCTAGTTCCGGGACAGGCACCAAAGCTACAGAGAAACCCTGCCTCGAAAAACCAAAAAAAAAAAAAAAAAATCTCCACAGCTCTACCCTTAGTGACTGTGCTGGCTACCTTTATGCCAACTTGACACAAGCTAAAGTCATCTGAAAGGAGGAAACCTCAGTTAAGAAAAGGCCTCCATAAGATTGGGTTGTGAGTAAGCCTGTAAGGCATTTTCTTAATTAGTGTTTGATGGCAGAGGGCCCAGTTCATAGTGGCTGGTGCCATCCCTGGGCTGGTGGCCCTGGGTTCTATAAGAAAACAGGTTAAGCAAGCGAGCCATAACAAGTCAGTGATTAGCACCCCTCCATGGCCTCTGCATCAGCTCCTTCCTCCAGGTTCCTGCCCTGCCTCAGTTCCTATCCTGACTTCCTTCAGTGATGAACAGCAATGTAGAAGTGTAAGCCGAATAAATCTCTTCCTCACTGATCTATTCTGGTCACAGTGTTCTGTCACAGCAAAAGAAACGCTGATTAAGTCAGTGACCCACTCTCTCCAGCCAGGTCCCGTCTCCTCAGAGTTCCACAGGCTCACAAACAGCACGGCTGACTGAGGAGCCAGCTTTCAAAACATGAATCTTGGAGCATTTCAAATGAAGCCCTAACTCTGCCCCCAGGACCCCACCTTCTTGCTGTTCTGTGGGTCATAGATTTACCCAGCCTCAAGCCCTTTGCAGTGATTCCTTTATCGCCACTCTCAGATCTGTGCCTGGCTTATTCCTGTCCTCCCAGGAATTTTAACACCAAGCCTCCCTTCACCACCTCATTTAACATTTCAGCAGTGTCTCATGCTGTCTTCACAGAGATGACACATTGTAAAATAAGCACGTGTTAACCTCACCTTCTTCATATTCATTGCGTTTCAAATCCCTATACAATTTACCTATGACTCTTACTGCCACAGGCAATTATGATATTGATCTCGCAAAGGCAGGGAGTTTTTTAGGTTTTTTTGTTTTTTTGCTGGGAATGAGAGGACTGTGTGCTGTGAAGCTACACTGCTCTCACTTCTTTTTTTATTTTTTATTTTTATTTTATTTTATTCTTTTTTATTTTATTTTTTTACCATTTTCTTTTTTTATTATTTATTTTTAATTAATTAATTTGTTTATTTATTAAAGATTTCTGCCTCCTCCCCGCCACCGCCTCCCCTTTCCCTCCCCCTCCCCCGATCAAGCCCCCCTCCCTCATCAGCCCAAAGAGCAATCAGGGTTCCCTGCCCTGTGCGAAGACCAAGGATCACCCACCTCCATCCAGATCTAGTAAGGTGAGCATCCAAACTGCCTAGGCTCCCACAAAGCCAGTACGTGCAGTAGGGTCAAAAACTCATAAGGCAGGGAGTTTTGCATAACCTTGGCGCATCCCAAAACAAAGGCTTATGGATCCTAAATACATCCAGCTAGACCCCAGTTAGAACGGTGTCAGTTAGAACGGTGTCAAGCGTAGGGTGGATGGCTCAACGTTTATCAAATGGGCACAGTGAACAAATGGTTGGTTCCTAACTTGGCTTTGTCAATTTCTCTTGTTAATACCATAAACCTTCCCAGTCAATCACTTAGGGATATTACAATTACGTGTCTCCATGGTTGACTCAAAATTCCTTTGTTATCTATTGAGAGTTTATTATTCACTTTTATTTCTTAAGAGGGAAATAATAAATGTTGGGACAACTGAAAATTGAGATTCATTTTGTTTGAGCAAATATTTCCTACTTCTTTAAAGCCCAATGACAGGATGACAGTATCATTAGCATTTTAAACACTTGTGTGGAGTCTTTTGTTGTTGTTTGGATTTGAGAGGAGGGTGGTGTGGCAGAGATGGAGGAGACTATTTTAAGTCGATGCTTATCTCAGAAACTTTAAAAGAAAAACTCCTAAATTGTTCTAGAAAGAATGCGATCTTGATTATAACTATCTTTAACACCACAAGCAAAACATACAAAATAAGCTTAGGAACCAGAGAAAAAGGACGAAAGTATTTCCAGATAACACTGAGTCATTTTTTATTTTGAATGAGACTCTCTTGTGGAGCCGAGATGTTTTTTGAAGTTCTGCAATTTCTTTGGAAGGAAACCAATTTCTTTAGTTATCAGCTGCTTTTTAATCTTTTCAAAGTCAATTGAAACAAACTCGCCCTGCTATTTTCACTAGCCATAAGTGATAAAGTCTCCATAAAAGTCAAGACCGGCACAGCCTTAATAAGCATACAACCAAAAAGTTACAGGTGGAATTTGCCCAAGAAAAAATTAAAACTCTAATAATAGCCACATTGGTTCTGCATAGAATAAACAAAATGTGTCTCTTTAAAAAAAAAAAAGTATAGAAGTTGACTGACAAGGATTAAATACATACCTTCTTTGGTAATTATAAATAAAATGAAATCATTTCAACTGGGGCGAGGGGGTATTAGGCAGAATTAATTGTCATCAAAATTACCAGGGATTCCACCCCACAAAGTGTATAATGGGTGAAATAATTCATCATCTACCCAGAATTCATGGTCCCCTTTTGGGCTTATTTGCAGGTGTTATTGACTCTCCCACCCATGTGGGACCAGCTGACAAGTTCCCATCAATCACATGTTAACCGGAAGGGACTCCTCCCAGCACCCAGCAGAGTCTCTGCCACACCCAGGCAAGATGGCCAATGAGCAAAATGCTCAGTTCCCTTCTGTTGCCTGGAAGTAAAGTCTCCAACAGGGAAGAAACCTCCAGAAAAAAATGGGCTCAGTTTTGAGACTTGCTAGAGAGGAAAGCCCCAGGGTCTGAGTACTCGGGGTAGTAAACTTCTTAAAATCCAGACTTGGGGCCAGCAAGATGACTCAGGTTACCACCTAAGGGAGCTTACAGCCAAACCTGAAGGGATTCACTTGAAAACCCAAGAGCCTGAGGCTAATCCCCAGAACCCTCCTAGCAGAAGAAGAGAACCCCCTGCTGAAGTCTGTTCCCAGCCTCCGCACACACACCATGCCACGTGTGTGCACACATACATTTATGCACACAATAAATAAATGTAAAAGCATTTATCAAAAAAAAAAATATAAATTTGGCTTCACTTTCCTGTCATATTTACCTAAAAGATTTTGTGTGTCTATTTAAAATCTATGAGCCACTTGTGAAAAAAAAAAACATGCTATTTATCTTTCTGATACTGGCTATATTTGCTTAATATGAAAATAGAAGCTCATGGAGGACCAGTGGGAGAGAGGAGGGATAAGAAAAGGGAAGAGGGGCGCAGGAGGAATACGCCCAACGTACAAGACATAGTTGTATAAAATGTCCTTATGTAACACAGTACCATTCTATGAACAACTACAAATTTGGGAGCTAAATATCTTAAACAGATTCATTTCTGGTATCACTTACAAGCAAAATGGAAACAAAAGTTAATAGCAAGAGAATTGCTCTGTCAATGGTAGTTTGTGTCCTTAGACAGTCACTATGTATTAGAATAATGCTGAAGAGGTCAGGAAAACACATCTTAAAGCGGGAGCAATTGTCACTGGAGAAATGGTGATAGACACGCAGGTAGACAGATGAGGAGGAGGATGGATGCCTGCCTGCCTGCATGGATAGACTGATACATAGATGAACTTCAGAAAATTTACTCTATACAACAGGTGCACATATGCACAAATATGCATGCATATATGTGTGCATACACACACACACACACACACACACATAGAGCAAGGGAATTAGTGCTCACAGGACTGGGACAATGCTGTACCCAGGGAAGTTTCAGTTCTATGGTGTTCTGAATGAGAAATGACCCCATAGGCTGATGTGTCAAGCACTCAGTCTCCAGTTGGTGGCACTGTCTGAGAAGGTTATGGAGGAAGTACACCCCTGAAGATGAGCTTGGAGGTGTTATAGCCTGGTCCCACTTTCCCCACCTTCTTATTTCCCGGGGTGAGGATAAATATGACCCGCCAGCTTTTTGCTCCTGTCGCTTGCTGCCATGCCTTTCCTGCCATATGGACTCTAGTTCTCCGGAACCATAAACCAAAATAAGTTCCTTCCTCCTTGAGTTTCTTTGACCACAGTGTTTCTGTCACAGCAAGAGAAAAGGAACTGATACAGCCATTAAGAGGCAAGTTTTCTCTGTCCTGAAGTAGGGGTTTTATCCCCACGATTTTCTAAAGTCAGACCCTGTGAATCAAGTTCCATGTTCCACACCTTGGTGTCTGAGGCGTGCACACACTGGGCTCAACTGTGTGTTCCTCTTCATTAGTCAACTTCTTCCATAAATAGTGCCGTTCTCTATCCCTCAGCAAGGTCCTGGTTAGATTCCTCTTGCCTCAATAAAACAATAAGCAAACCCAACTTGGGCAGGGGGAAGGTTTTATTTGGTTTGCACAACCTGGTCACATTCCATCACTGAGAGAAGTCAAGGAAGGAACATAAGTAAGCAGAGCAGGAACCTAGAGGCAGGCACTGAAGGGGCGACCATGGAGGAACCCTGCTTACTGGTTTGCTCAGCTATTCTCATTAAAAAGCCAGGACCAACGCCCAGAGATGTACCACCTACAGTGGAGTGAATCCTCCTACATCAATCAACAATCAAGAAAACGCCCCTAAAGACATGCCCACGGGACAATCTGATGGAGGCATCTCCTTAACTGAGAGTTCCTAGGTGTGTCTACTAGGTTTGTGTTGAGTTGAGTGTCTTGAGCACAGGGTGCAATGTCTCTGCTAGCTCCACATTCACATCCTTGGAAGAACACACATATGAGTTAGTTTAGCCATTTTTTTTTCTCAAAGCATCTAACATGCCTAGTGTGTGCTTGATCTAATCCTGGACACTGAGGACAGAGCAATGAAGAAGCTCCTTCTGTGGACTCCTGTGCCAGCCTGGAGATTCCTGCTCCCTTTTCTCTGGACGCGGGATCCATCTGGACTTAGGAACCGAACAACCACTTAACCACAGCACATCAAATGCCCGATGTGCGATGCTTTCACCACTGTCCACCCCAGAGGAAGGCAATGATCGAGACAGATCATTAAAAATATTGGAAAACATGTGGAGAAATTAGAACCTTTGCCCACTGCCACTGAGAATGTCTCCTGGTAGGTCTGATTTGGAAAACAGTTGGCCAATTTCTCCAAAGGTTAAATGTGGAGTTTCCACGTATTTGCATCCTATCCCAGCTTCCCTGAGGAGGAGCTGTGTGCACACATCCCCTGTCCTTAGCAGAATGCCAACTGACCACAGTAATGCTTTCACCCAACCACCCAAGTCCCAGTGAACCAGTGATCTTGTTTATTATTAGTCCTTCTTATACGGAAAACCATTCATTGTACACATACATTGATTAAGAATCACTTAATGGGGTCAAAGACACCACATGAAAATCCACAGAATCAATGAAACTGGGCTCATAGGTGCTCACAGAGACTGAACCGACCATTAGGGAGCCTGCATGGGACTGACCTAGGTCCTCTACATGTATGTTATAATTGTGTACCTTGGACTTCTTGTGGGACTCCTAACAGTGGGAGCAGGGGCTGTCTTTGACTCTGTTGACTGCTTTTGGGACCCTACTCCTCATGCTGGCCTACCTTATCCATCTTAATACAAAGGGAGGTGCCTTGTTTTACTGCAACTTGATATGCCATGTTTGGGTGATATCCATGGGAGGTCTGTCCTTTTCTGAATAGACACAGAGGAGGAGTGGATGTGGGTAGAGAATAGGTTGAGGAGGGACTGAGAGAAGAGGAGGGAGGGGAAACTGTGGTTGGACTATAAATAATAGTAGATAATTTTATAAAAAATGAATCACTTGATATATAAAGCAGAAGCCTCTGTCTGATTTGGAGGTTGGGGCCGCCATGAAATGATCTATGTGAAGCCTGCCAAGTATTTGAAGACCTGAAGCCCCTCCCAACGCAACATAATTGTGTTAGCAAGAGAACAATCCATCACCAGCCTTTAACCTTTTCAAAAACATTGGGAGTTGGCATCCCGTGGCAATTACCTATCTTCTCTGTTAAATATCAATGGCCTCAGGAGAAGACGCCAACTCTTTCTTCATTGGCGATATGGGAACCGACATTGGCCACTTGGACACATCAACAGGCTGGAGGAGATTGTGCTTCCCTGACAACAGTTAGCATCAGTGAGTCCCATGGAAGCAGGTCTAGGTTTCTGTCCAGCTGGGAGACTCCCTTTGTTGATCAACAAGAAAAGTATTAGCTTTTGACTTGTCCGAATGTGAGCCTGAACAATAAACAGCGAAACTCAACAGGTATGCTATACCATAAATACTTAGGTACAGTCTCTCTTACACAAATGCAAAGGAGAGAGGGGCTGCCTGGCTTGCAACATTCTAGCTCCTGCCTTAGTGAGATTTCTTTTGTTTGTTTGTTTCCAGTCAGGGTTTCTCTGTGTAACAATCCTAGCTGTCCTAGAACTAGTTCTTGTAGACCAGGCTGGTCTCAAACTCACAGAGATACGCCTGCTTCTGCCTCCCAAGCACTGGAGTTAAAGGAATTAAAGGTGTGTGCCACCACCACCCAGCTTTAGCTAAATTTCTATGCCTAATGTCAGACTAATCCCAAAGGAAGATGACTAGTTGTGTCCTGACCACATACTGTCTATCCCTCCCAGGTGACATGGGAGGAATGAGCTTGTGGCTGGTGGCCTCAGAGAAACTCATTTGTTCAATGCGGCTTTGGGACACACCTTACTAAGCAACACCCAGTCAGGTCCCCTCATATCACCACACTTTGGAAGGCTTACTTCTTGGATTTGTTGATTTGATATCAAAACCATAACCATGAGAATGAGTTACTTCCCTTGTTGCTAATTACCTAGAAAGCACTTTAAGAGAAAAAGGGTTTCCTCTGGCTCATGGTCTGAGGGATCTCTCCATCATAGAGGGAAGGCAAGATGGCAGGGGCATGAAGCAGTTGGTCATATTGAGTTCACGGTCCAGAAGTAGAAAGTAAACAGAAAGTGAGGGCTTGCTAGGAAACCTGGAGGCCTATTTCCAATGGCCCACTTCCTCCCTTCAGTCTCCAAGTCATAAAAGACTTCACAACCTTCCCAAACAGGCGCCACCTGCTGGATATGGGGCATGCTCACTTATGAGTCTATGAGGCCCCTTCTACATTCAAACCACAGCCCCATACTTTGTTCTGAGAGAGACTTCCTCTAAGATCCTCACCTAGGCATTAATTTAGGTTTCTCAGGCTATGCAAAAAAATCACAAAAGTCATTTTTCCACACCCACAGTCACTGGAGACATGGGGAAGAGGCTTCAAACAGCTCTCTAGGCTTCGGGTTTCAGCCGTCCCTCCTCTCTGCTTGTCCCACACATGTAGGGTTATTTCATTGTTTTTATTCTTCGTTCTAGGAATGAAATATCCATGCTGCATTTCTGAGTAAATAAGGGTGGTGGGGCCGGAAGAGAGACCTGGGAAGAGGAACCCACAGAGGCTGGGAATGCCACTGATGCCCCCAGAGTACCCTGCTATGTGATATCAGGCAAGGATCATGCCCTCTCTGGTCCTTAAAGTGAAGTTTTTTGTTTGGTTGGTTTTTTTTGGTTTTTCGAGACAGGGTTTCTCTGTGATTTTGGAGCCTGTCCTGAAACTAGCTCTTGTAGACCAGGCAGGTCTTGAACTCACAGAGATCCGCCTGCCTCTGCCTCCCAAGTGCTGGGATTAAAGGCGTGCGCCACCACCGCCCGGCTAAAGTGAAGGGTTTAACCAGGTACTTCCTAAGGTCTTTTTCTTTACCTCAGTTAGCCTCTGCGACCTGATCAAATCTGTGTCTCTTCGGTACATAAACGACTGTCATGTAAAAGGTTGACTGTAGTTCCTCATCTGAGATTTAAAAAAAAGAAAATCCGGCTGCATAGAAAACACCATCTATCATTTTGCCTTTGAAAGTCGCTTACTAAAATGCAAAAAGAAAGAATTCAAACCAAGCAGCACGGAGAGACGCCAGGGCAAAAAATGACTTTGGCCGAATCGTGGAATTCTTTTATCACTTTTCAAAAACTTCCCCTGCACTTGTGCCCTGGCAGATCTGATAGAATCAATATGTCCTTCGTGGGCAGGCTGTTCTCTGGCTTCATCTGTCTTTCACTCTGGAAAAACCCATTAAGTCGCAAAGCTTTACTGCAGAGAACTGATGGGATTTTTTTTTATTTTTTTATTTTATTTTTTTTTTTTTTTCGGCTGTCTCAGAAGCGAAGTCAAGGTGAATCTTCACCATTGCCCTCCTAGTCTGTGAGGCTGGGACACCGCAGGTGTTATCATCACTGTTCAACTCCAGCAGACAGAGACTGTAATTGAGGCTGGTTTTTTTTGTTTGTTTGTCTTTGTTTTTTAGTTTTTCCAGACAGGGTTTCTCTGTATAACTCTGGCTGTCCTAGAACTTGCTCTAGGCTGGTCTTGGACTCAGAGATTTGCCTTTGTGTCTCAAGTGCTGGGTCTAAATGTGTGTGCCACCACCACCCGTCTGGGAAGGAGTCTTTAAGTTATCTTGTTCAGATATCCTTCACGTTGAGAAGGGCATGGAGGTCATACCCTATGAGCAGGGTGGAGACTGTTGGCTGGTAGCAGTCTGGAGAACCATATGAACAACATCCCAAGGTGTGTGGTACTCATAAGAAAGAGTACCATGATGTCATAACACCACGATGAACCGGTGGTATATGCCCTGCATATAGCAAGCTGTAGAAACATGAAGACCAAAAATAGACAAGTCCCTCCCCCAACCAAAAGCAAAAGCCCCCCACTCTCTAGCAGACAGTTTCTAACTGCTTAGAGTTTGCCCTGGTAGCTGGGGATGCCTTTGAACAGCAACGAGAGCCTAGATGCTAATGCCTGGTCTCTGGGAGAACATAGGGTATCGTGAGATTTAATACCTCAAGATATTGAGCTGATCTCTTGACCTCAGCATATATGACTCCATCTGAATGACCTGGGGTAGAGGGGTCAGGTAACTTTTCCTGGGTGCCACAAAGGACCCCATTCTCTCCTAGTGATGCTGTTCTCTTCCTCTTCCTCTTGTTACAGGTAAGAGATAAACATTCAGACATTCAGTTTATAGAGACTTGAACGTATTTATTCCAGTCAATTGGAACCACATCCAAGTATTTGGGGACGTAGGTGTGGCCCCACGTGTCCAGAACATGGGGTTTTTAAGGGCAGAGACCTCATCAAGGAGTCTTGCTCAGCAGCTGTGGGGTGGAGGTGGGGGCTTTGCAGAGTAAGCAGTTTGAAGCAAATGATTTTAATGGAAGCTAAAATAAGTGTTAGCTAGATGAAGTGGGGTTCTGTACAAACAGGCAGCTAGGATGACTGTTGGCTGGAGGAGGCTTTGCACAAACAAGCAGTTTTAACAAAGGCTAGGATTGGTCAGCTAGGATATTCTGATCTCTGGTTCCTAGAGGAGAGTTAGGTAGTTTGTCATGGGATTCTCCATCGAGGAGATCAGAATTCTAGGTCACCTGGAAACAGCCACAGTAAAAAGACAAGATGGAGAAACCTCTGCACTGTCTTGCCCCACCACACTCTTTCTCTGAGATTTTGCCCGTTCTGTCTCTGCCCACATCACTGTTTCTTGGTTAAAACTATATAATTCACCTGGGTGGTAGTAACACAAACTTTTAATCCCAACACTCAGGAGGCAGAGGAGGTGGCTCTCTGTGAGTTTGAGGTCAACCTGGTCTCTACAGAGTGAGTTCCAGGACAGCTTCCAAAACTACACAGAGAAATCTTGTCTCATGAAAACAAAAACAAACAAACAAACAAAACCCATATCATTCTGGTCTGATAAAAACATTGCCCACACAGCACAGGAAATAGCAGCGAGCCAGTTGCACAAAACAAAGCCCCTATCAGCTTACACGGAGAGTTCTTTGCACTGAAGTATAACCCGTGCACACGCCTCCACTTCCCTAGCTTTTCTCCACTATATTCTAGTTTAAGATCCCAAAGATTTGGACAAAAGTTGCAAATTCTTTTTTTTAAGTTGCAATTTCTTGGCCATAACTGACTTTTCTTAA
Organism: Chionomys nivalis; assembly: GCF_950005125.1. Lineage (NCBI taxonomy): Eukaryota > Metazoa > Chordata > Mammalia > Rodentia > Cricetidae > Chionomys > Chionomys nivalis. Next base: position 49,565,807 of record NC_080104.1, on the reverse strand, counting down.
TTCTGTAAGCCATTTATTGATTACATTAGAAACACAAGCTCAGAGATTCTATTTGAAGCACGGGTCACAGATCTGACTTTCGCAGATGTTTTCCTTGAGTTGGTCATTATCCATGTGGCTTTGGTGAGTTAAGACCCTTGAATCTGTACTACATCATGGGAAGCGCTGTCACATCTCTTCCCGATTTCAACCTACCACTGTGGTATCACTGAAGGCAAAGTTGGAAGGAGATGTGGCTTTATTAGTGACTTTTCCATTGCTGTGATAAAACACCATGACCAAGACAACTTATAGGAGAAAGGTTTCATTTGAGCTTATGGTTCCAGAGATATGAGTCCATTATGGTGGAGAAGTGGCAGGCATGGTGGAGAGAGCTGGATCCTGAGAGCTCACATCTTGAACCTCAAGCACAAGGCAGAGAGAGGGAACTCAAGAGGGCATGAGTCCTTGAGCTCTCAAAGTCCACCTCCAATGATGTACTTCCTCCAACAAGGACACATCTTCTAAACCTGCAAAACAGGACCATCATTCGGGCCCAGATATTCCAATGCCCAAGGCTATGGGGGTAATGTTTCTCATCCAAACCATCACAGTGACAGAGTCTCCCATCTTATAGTATAAGTTCATCCATGCATCACTGTGAGGTGTCTCTTGGGTCATAGAAAACTTGCAAGTGGAAACACCCCCAAAAAATAATTATTTTCCCTTCCACAGACTCAACCAACTACAGATCCTCTTAAGTTGATTTCATTTTGCTAGGGCATACCTTTCAAATTACTCCCCCCAATAAATTCATATATTTCACTGGAGCTGAGGTAACCTCAGGGTTAACGACTGAGAAGCCACAAGCCAAACCAGCCAAAAGAGAGGAGATGTGAATTACTAAAATTAGAAAGAGCAGAGGTTATCAGATCTCTGGTTTCTTTACATGAACACCCATAGCTATACACTGTCCTCTAAGAACTGCTTTGGCCATATCCCGAAAGTCCTTGTCCGCTGTGCCTTCATTTTCGTTTGGTTCTAGGAACTTTCCATTTCCTCCATTCTTCCGTGACCTCCTGGTCATTCGGGACTGTGTTGTTTGGTCTCCGTGAATTCATGCAGTGTCTGTAGCTTTTCTTGCTATTGACTTCTTGTGTTTACTGAAGTGTGATCTGATGCTTTGGCCGTGTTAACCAGATGAAACGAGATGGGGGAGTGAGGAAGTGTGACATGGGGAGGAACAGAGACGACAGGTCAAACAGGGAAAAGCAGCAAAAGAATCCCAAAGTGTGAAAAGGCTCCAAAATAAAACTAGATAAATGCAAGAAGACTAACCAATAAAAACAAGAATGCTGAAAAAAGGGAAAGCCAAGGCTGGAGAGATGGCTCTGGGGTTAAAAGTGCATACAGCTCTTGCAAAGGACACAAAGCCTGGTGCCCACCGTCAGGGCTGGTCTTCCCTTCTCAGGTAAACCCTCTCTGGAAACTCCCTCACAAGTATGCTCAGATGTTTGTCTCCTTGGTGATTTGAGCCCTGGCAAGTTGACAGTCAAGACGAAACATCAAAACATACCGACATGTTACAAACATGTAAGGTAGAAAGACAGACACAAACATATACAGACGGACTGAGCCTCCCTTCCAAGTCCCCCTTGGAAAAGACACATCTTTTAGATTTGCGTCTTTGGACCTGGCCGCATTCCCAATGAGAAAGACACACATCAACAATAACGCTCTAATCATCATTTACACGCACGCTTAATTGCCTGAAAGAGAGCATTAGGCAAACGGGAGCCGGGTACACGCATCACTTTAAGCTATTAATCTAACTCGCTTTGCCTCACACCCATCCCTGCCAGGCAAAGGTTAATAGAGAGTTTATGAAATTCCAAATGCAATTAAGTCTCAGAGGAATCTCAGCTAGAGGCTATGCGGTTTCTATGGCAACCCAAAGGCTCTGGAATAGAGCGGGGAGTGGGGGTTGATGTGAAGGCTAGGTGAGCACATAAATACATCTCCTGTCTTCCTCCTCTTCTGAGTGACGAGAAGCAATGCTGGCTGCATTTGAAAACTGTTGTGCAAAGGAATAAATCAGATTGGTTTTCTAGAATTAAATACATTTTCCCAAGGGTTTCACAGTGATTTTCTGCATAGTCAATATTCTGGTGTGTTGGATGAGAGCCGCGAGTCCTCTCAGGGGAGACTGAAGGAATAGAATGGGTGTTGAGGCTGATTAGTAGAAGTAGGGAATAGCCTTCTCAACTCCAGCTAATGAGGTTTCGCCCGTGATCTCAGAAGCCGCCATCAAGACAATGAGAGACAGTGCAACCATAATCAGAACTGGTTTTCCTGTCACTAATTGCACAGCGTTAGGGAATTAATCTAGTGAATTAATCATTTCATCTATTTAGCTATTGCCAAAACTTCGACTACATCACCAAAACCCAAACCAAAACTGGAGAAAGGGATTTGAGGCCACGGCTCACTCTATACTGCGTGTGCCTCTTTCTTTGCTTAATCGGAGAATTCAGAAATAGTCTTAGCTGTTTTCCCTATTAGATTTCCTAATTGTCAGATGGCTGCAGATTTTCTGACTCGAATTTTAAAGCCAGATCTATTTTATGCTATTTTGGCCCACTTTGCCGAGTTCTTAACTCGTGTGGCATTTGCCAAGCAGCTTCAGGTCTGCCGTGAGTCCCAGCTCAGGTGGGGTCTGTCCTATGCATTTTGATCTGTCAGCCCAGGGGCTCTGCCGTCAATAATAGCAGCATGCACCTGCATGCACCCTATTGGTCTGTGTACTGAAAGCCTAGAAGAGAGAGTCAGTAAAATTTACACGGGAGTCCCAGCATATCGGTTATAGTAGAGAACTAGGGGCTGGCTGAGAGATGGCTCTGTGGTTAAGGCACTTCCTGTTCTAGAAGACCTAAGTTTGGTCCCCAGCTCCCACCTCCAGTGCCTTACAACTGCCTGCAAGTCCAGCTCCAGGGCGTCAGGCTCCCTCTGCTGGTTTCTACAGGTACCTTACACACATGGGTCAACCTAAGAACATGTGTCCTTTCTCCCAAGCACCACACACACCACCACCACCAAGAACAACTAAACAAAAACCCCAAAGTCAACATTTTAGAAACAAGGCTTGCTGACCTGTGTTCACGTCACCTGCATGACCCCAGCGATGCTCAGAGAGATGCTGTTGCATCTTACAGAGGGGTTCTACAAAGCCATATCTCCCAGCTTTCCCTCCAGGGTGATCTGCAGGGACAAGGTTAGAACTGACCCCTGTTTACACCTAGATAAAGGTCAGTGGATGGAATCCGGCCGTTCGTTTCCAGTGGCAAAAGCTACCTCTGTCACGTCGTATTTTAAGCCTGAGAAATAAGACCATAAACTTTCCCCGGCCTGATTTAAATCTCTGGTTCAGCCCCCGCTCATCCACGAATTGCCCTTGGCTTTCTGGTCTTCCCTTTGCCATGCACACAGGAGGGTGAGTCTCTTCCATGAAGCTCGTGTACCCCTGACTTTTCTGTCACTCAGCCAGCATCATACAGGGCGGCACTCTCATTTTGCTCTGTGATCACAGGTTTCTGCAGTCATCGCGTCCCTAAAAAAATCCTTAACAATTCCAGGACACCTTCCAGATGGCTCTGTGTGAGTCACACTGTTAACTAATTCGTAATTTACATTGTTCCTTGCACTCCCTACCCACAAATAATATTTTTTGAGACAGAGTCTTATTATGTAGTCTTGACTGTCCTGGGACTCAACTATATAAGTCAGGCTTGCCTGAAACTCAAACAGACCCACCCCCCTCTGCCTCCCAAGAACTGAGACTAAAGGTACATGACACTACAACCCCCAAAGATTTTTAAGTGTAAATCCTCCGTCTCTGAGTTATCTCATCATGATGATAACAGTGGAGAATTGCCTGCAGGGTTTCCAGGGCGAGACCCCTGATGGCTTTTCATGAGCCCTTGGCATTATGCAATCAAATATTGGAAGTCCCGTGAAAAACCTGAGTCAGCTTCGCAAAATCGTGCTTCAAATGTCTCGGTGTTAAGCACATTGTGTTCCATAAGTACACTGGCCGGCAGGCCACCTGAGTCTAGACCTGAAGTTGATATTTGATGGATGGCAAAGTCCCAGTGTCCTATCTATGTCCATGATGAGCACCATGACCATAAGGGACTTAGGGAGAAAAGCACATATTTCATCTCACAGCTTATAGTCTATCTTGAAGTAAGGACTCAGGGCAGAAACTGGAGGCAGGAATGGAAGCAGAGACCATGAAGGAACCTCTGCTTACTGCCTTGCTCCCGAAGCTCACATGCAGTTACTTCTCTTACGCCTCCCAGGATCACTTACCAAGAAGCTGGGGTTCTCATATCAATCATCAATGGACAAAATGGTTGATAGGGCCCACGGGTGCGGGTCCGTTCTATCTTGACCAAAGGTCGGAGAGTTGGAACTTCTGTTCTCTCAAGGTTATTGTCAACAGGTGTGGTTAATATCCAGACCCGGTATTTCAGGTATTGAGAAGTAGATCTGTTTCTACCTCAGACAAAAATCTAAGGACACAATGAGGTTCCTATTCCCTTAGGAAGGTAACAATGGGTTCCACACAGGGAGTGGTTTGCCCACAGAATGTTTTGGTCTAGGGCATGAGTGTTATTTGTCTTGTTTTGGCAAGAGAAAGTTTAACCAAGAATGTAGCCCATAATTCTTCAACTGGTTTGTTCGTTCCTTGTATCATGAAAATGTAGTTTTTATCTTAGTCCTACCTTTTTGGGTTGGTTATTTAAGCAAATGGAAATTATACATGGGTGATTCTTGGGGAATATTATTTTAAGGTGTGTTACTTTTGTTTATGCTGTATTTGATTAACTGTGAAGCTGTGATTCTTTGTCTGTCTAAAAACACCTAATGGTCCTAATAATGAGTTGAGCAGACAATAGAGAGTCAGGAGCAAGGATAGGTGAGGCCAGCAGGCAGAGAGTATAAATAGGAGGAGAAACTAGAACGAAGAACAAGAGAACAAGGAGAGGAGGACATCAGAGGCCAGCCACCCAGCTACACAGCAAGCCATGGAGAAAGAAGTAAAGTAAGGTATACAGAAATAGAGAAGGATAAAAGCCCAGAGGCAAAAGGTAGTTGGGATAATTTAAGATAAGAAAAGCTGCCAAAAACGCAGCCTTCAGAGATCTGTGTAGATCTGTGTCTTGATTCAACAGTGTTGGATGGAATAAACTGTTAGCTTCCAGCCACTCTTCATTCTCTCCAGTTGCAGCCTCTGGGACCATCTTCTCCCCGCCTTCAGCTCCTAGGAGAGCCAGCACCGTCTCTCTGCGGTTAGCTTCAAACTGCATCTCAGCTATGACCTCCCAGGTTCGTCAGAGTTATTCCACCGAAGTGGAGGCTGCCTGGAACCACCTGCGGGCCTCCTACATCTGCCTCTGTCTGGGCTGCTATTTTAGTTGGAATGACGTGGCTCTGGAGGGTGTAGGCCACTTCTGTGAATTGGCTGAGGAGAAGCCCGAAGGCGCCAAGCATCTCCTCAAGCTGCAGAACGATCGCGGAGGCCGTGCACTCTTTCAGGATGTGTAGAAGCCATCTCAAGATGAATGGGGTAAAACCCAGGAGGCCATGGAAGCTTCCTTGGCCTTGGAGAAGAACTTGAACCAGGCCCTCTTGGATCTTCATTCCCTGGGTTCTGCTCACACAGTTCCTCATCTCTGTGACTTCCTAGAAAACCACTTCCTGAATGAGGAGGTGAAAGTCATCAAGAAGATGGGCAACCACCTGATCAGCCTTCACAGGCTGACTGGGCCCCAGGCGTCTCTGGGCGAGTACCTCTTTGAGGGGCTCACTCTCAAACATGACTAGGAGGCCTCTCGTTCCAAGGGTCTCCTGCCTCTGCTCTACACCAGCCCACCTCAGGACCTTCACTTGAACCTCTCAAGAAGCCACTAGGCAGCTTTGTAACGCCCTGGAGCCCCTCTCAGGTCTTGGACCAAGTAGAAATAAAGCCTTTTGAGACAGAAAGAGGGGGGATGAGGGGGAGGGAGGGAGACTGCCAAGAAACAAGCCACACTAAGTGCCAGCTTTTGCACCCAACTGTGTTACCTGGGGCAAAATAACTGGCTGTTGTGGTTCTAAGTCTTGTCACACTGAGTCATGGAGGATTGAAAGGGCCTCTGACATTCCTTCCCTCTCTGTAGCTCTCCAAAATCCCGAACAAGAAACTGATCTTCATGGCTGTGGAACACAGAGTAAGAGAAGCCTGCAAGCAGTGGCTTCATGGATTGTACGTTTATTTTGACATTAAACACATGGTCCTGCTGGAATTGAGGGATAGACAGCATGGCTCTTCTCCCTTCCTTCCAACTTCATGTCTTCGCAGCCACAGTCTGGTTGTCTAGGAATTGACACCTTCGTCACAATAGCCAAGAGCCCCAATCAAGTATTTTATTATTTACTTTATCTTATTATTTTTTTAGAAATTGTTTTTTATTTAGAAATTGCACTGACTGAGGCAGACCCCTTAACTTCTCACAATGCTCATGTTGCCAACTCAGGATACCCTAAATCCATCTGATGATTGATCTAATGACCTTTGCTGACCAGAACTCAGTTCTAGCCCTGGGGCTGGGGTGGACAGGTAGAGTACACTGCATCTCTGTAACTGGGGATACGTCCTCCTTGGCCAAAGTGGTTATGGGTGGATGACACGGGGACTTGGGATTCCAGCCACATTTTCTGAGGATTCCTGCTGTTAGGCTAAAAATTAGGGCATATCCTAGGCATCCCCAGGTCACCTCCATATCCTGTACCTCGAAGCTCTCTTGTGTAGAGACCTTCCCTTAAATAATCTATTACTACGGAGAGTCATATTTTATTCATGTAGCTCATTATCTAGGCCCTCATCTTCTGTGATCACATCACCAACAGTATCCCCACATCTCAACAGCATCTCACTTCCTACCAAGTCCTGGGTCATTACATCCCCTAACTTGTTACCATCTCATCTCTGAAGCCACGCTGCTTTTCAAATGCTCATCACGAAGTCCTCCTGTTGCCTGCTTGTCTTCAAGACCCAACGGAGGGTGTCACAGAAGCTCTGACTCAGCAGCTCACTGCTGTCCCTGGGTTATCAAGACTTCAAGCCCTTGGCTGGAAGAGAAGGAATTGCTGCAGAGCTTCATCCCTGACAAAGTCAATCTATAGAAAGGAGGGACCAGTCTATAAGGAAGCCTCAAATCCTCTGCTGACTTCCCTTGTCCTAAACTTCACGATAGTAGGCTTTGGCCAAAAAGGACACCTGTATCATTATACTGACAGTCAACTATCTGGATTCAACTCACCAAGCAGAAACCTTTGAAGGACCATCGCTCAATGTTGGCCTCACCTGACCTTCAACTTCCTTTAGGGACAATCATGTAGCCTTCAGAGAACAGTCAATGTCCTGATGACTTTGCACTTAAGAAGAATTGTGTTTTTGTTTAAGTATCAGCCTGGACTTGAGCACAAGATAGGGAGTTGTCACACATGCGTGCACACGTGCGCGCGCACACACACACACACACACACACAGCACATATGCAAATTCAGGCAATATGTTCAAACAAGTAAGATTTAAAAAACAGCAACAACAGCTTAAGATGATGGTGCTCAAGCTCCACAAATACAATGAAACTTACTACTGTGGTCATGGAAGTAAATGTAATAATAAATATCCATTGTCAGTAAGTGTTATATTCCATGACCTTTGGCCTTCGTAGCATTAACGGGGAAGGAACCCTGAACAGTGGTGTGTCTTGTTCAGAGTCATGCTGATCACCAGAAGAGATGGAACTAGAATACACCTCCTTCGATTGCTGGCTTATTTCAGCCTGCACTCCGTCTGGAATCATTCTGGATTGAAGACTCCGGCAGTTCGAGTGCTTGTTTGACACCACTTGCTCTCAAGCCGGCTCAGCTCAAAGTCAAAAGTCTAAGAAGAGCTCACGTCTGAGGACCCTGCTCTCATCGCTTTGCTCGCTAAGGCCCCGAGTGGGAAGATTTTCCTCAGTTTCCCCAGGAGACTCTGCTGTGCAGCTAAGGATAGTAACCCCTGTTTTTATCTTCTCCTACATAAAATAATTAGCTATAACTTAAAGTCTCCGTATCTTTTGCTGCTCATGATGAGGAGGAATCACTTGGGGGGGTAGGAAGGGGAAGAGTGACACGGTCCATCTCCTTTATAGGGATGCTCAGTCCCAAATGTGTGCACACTAAACTGAACCTGCTGGTCACGTCCCTGAGACATTTACGAGGAAGAAAAGGTCCAGAAGGTGTTCAAGGGAGTGATAATGGATTGGCCACCAAGTGAGTTCTCAGCTAGCCACTGGGGAGAGGAGCATCAGACTCACTCAAGCTCCTGACTGTGATCCCAATACAGGTATTCCCACCCAGTCCTGAATTCACATTTTTTACAGTATAAAAATAAAAACGAAGCCAGCCAGCAGTAATCAGGAACACAACACTGACCCCAAGTGGCAGGAAATGTAATTTTATCTTCTGTGTTCCCCAAAGAGGTGAGAGTCCCAGCAGACTATGGGAACAAAGCCCTTCCGCTTCCTTCATTATCTTTGATGAGCCTGATACATCTAGGGCTGGCTGACAGTGGGTGCCTGCTCTCACCTCAGCATCCCACGGGGCCACCAAAGTATGTCTCATGATCAACGCACCTGAGTGAAATTCGTTGCTTTTAGCTTAAACAGAAGTTATCGACACCCTAAATGCTTTTGCCAAAATATTCTAAAGAGAGTTTTTGACTCAAAATCCTGAAAACTCCTTTTCTGGGTTTAGATGCTGAAAACTCAGGTGAAACCATGTCCCTAAGATAAAACGCATGTCCTAGAGGCTCAAGCCCTCTCCCCGAGGTACCTCCCATCCCTTCTTGGCCATCTGAATGTGTTCACCTACTGTTATGGCTGATGAGTTTTCCGTGTTGTGCTGCAGGAAGCCATGCAAGATGCAGTATAACCTGTGAGTCCGAGCAGCTGGGGGGGGGGGACGCAGATGTGGGAGTGCTGCATGAAACCCAGAGTCCCTATCTGTGAGGTCACCCTACGTCTTGTACCACGACACTGAACGTGTCAGCCACAACAGTAGGTGAACTCATTTAGGTGGCCAAGAAGGGATGGGGAGCAGCAGTGGCGGAGACGCAGATGTGGGGGTGCCGCGGGTGTCACAGAGTCCCTATATTCTAAGATCAAGGCTTTGAAGTAGAGGATGACAGGTAGGCAAACCGAGTCTGTTACCAAGCCAGTGGTACAGAGTGGGCATGAGGAGGACAGAGAGCATCAGCAAGGGCAGATGTCAGGGCCTTTGAAAAGTCCCCCCCTCCTCCCCAGGTCTCCAATCATATTGAAACCCCAATTCTGGTCTGCCCTCTTCAGATAATCTTGCCGATTATCAACATCCCTACTTAAAATATTCTCATCTCTTTCTATTTGGGTGCATTTTATAATCACTTGAAAGCATTTGTTTGCACCAGATCTCTCGCCAACCATCCCTGGGTTCCTAGGAAATAAATTATGGGCTATGGAGATCGCTTGCGTCCATGGAAAAGCCTTTGCTACTGACTTCTCAATGCTCCTTGTACTTAACTCCATTTAACTTAACTAGGATTTGATTTTCAAATTAACGTTCTCAAGGGGAAATGCATTACATCACGGCTTTTCATTTGGAAAGCCACGATATGCTCATTACCGTCTCAGTGTTCGTCTGGTTATTAAAGTGATCACTCATGTGGTAAGGCAGCAGCCGGAATCCAGGCCAGTGACAAGTGCAGAAGGCCTTACTTCTTCACCCTCTTAGCCACAGCTGTGGCCTCATCTACCCCATCACAGCCAGAGTTGGAGTAACTGCAGGAAACAGTCACTCAGATTCATCCACATGACCATAATATTGTTAGGCCTGTCGGGACCCACACTCTGACCCCAGCATCACTAGCAATGGCATGGTGTTGCCCGCCTTTGACTTTAGGATTGAAGGGTGCATCTTCAATTCAAAGTGAATGCCTTCCTTATTTTGGAGTACAGATTGGCTCGGGGAAGTCTTTGGGATGTATTTCGGGAGTATTTGAGATGGGAACCTCTGTAGAGGCTTTCGGGTCAGAATGGTGTTCCCATAATTCAAATATTGGGAACTTAATCTCTCTGCAGTACTGTTGGCGGATGGGCCCTTCGGAAATGTTTGCATTATCAATGGATTCATTCCTTTATAAAATGACCTGGTGATGAAGTCAGCTGACTCCTTGCCTTTCACCTTCCACCGTGTGAGAAAATCTGAAGGATCCCTAAAGTTAGGAGAGCGAGCCTAGCCAAACGTGCGAGCTTCAGGTTCAGGGAGAAACCCTGTCTCAAACGAGTACAGGTTGAGCGTGATGGAGGAAGACAACTGGTGTGCCCCTGGCCTCCACATGCATGGACACACACTTACACATGTGTGTGTGAACACAAACACATGCACACTATACACATAAAAACACAATTTTAAAAAATCAATAGAAACCAGAGGCTCCACCTGTTTCATACATAGAGACAGAACTACATGCTTCAAGAATGCTATGAGCCTTGGAGCTTGTGGGCTGTAAGGGAGGATGTAGGGGGGGGCAGACAGACAGGCAGGCAGGCAGTGGACCTCCCCTCCTTGCGTCACCTGATCTTATTAACCTGAAGGCCACTATCTTCACCCAGTCCTGCTGTGACTAGTTGAAACTACAGTCACAGGACTGGCAGCTTCATTGAGACACCAAGAAGGAAGAAGGGACCAAGAACTTACCCCACAGTCGACCTTTGTAAAGAACTTCCCAGTGTCCTGCCGCAAGTGAAATCACGTGACCAAAGCGTGACTCACGTGACCAATGAGTGCCCACCCCCAGGAGCCAGAGACAAGCTCAGGACAAGGACTAAGGGCATTGATTGCAAGGGCTCCAGACTGGCGGATGCCCAGGAAGGATGAGTTGGTATCTAGCTAGTTCCATTTCTAAAAGAATACTCTGAGTTGAGTGAGGAGTTGAGCAATAAATTTTTAATATCAGCCGAAGTGCCGGAATGTTCTCATAAAACTTGAAGATGCTTTTCCTGGACCCACCGAGAACACGCTGTGCGCATTTGGACTGTCATTTCTCCTTAGGGAACATAGGGAGGGACATCTTTCTGGCTGGGCTCCTCTACACTGGCCTTTCTGCGCTGCTTTTCAGGAGTTACTGTCTCATACCCTTTGTGCTTTGTACCGGGTTTGGTCCCCAGTAGCTGAAGCCTCTACAAGTCCACACATTACCTGATGACACCGCTGGTAACTAAAATGTGACGGCAGCCCCTGGTACCCACCCGTGAGGGTCTCCTCCTCCTTCCTGCACGATTCAAAGGGTCGCAACGCCATAGTTGCTCTGTCTTAAGAGTTTGCCTCCTTGGAAAACGGACAATCAGACTTCCGTCAGCACCACCCACGGAGGTGAAGGAGACAATCCTAGCTTGGAGGTCGGAATAGAAAGAAGGTCGGTAGCCACAGCTAGCTGGCAGCCTATCATGGTTGCTCTGTCATTTAACGATCACACGTGTGTTTAATGTCACCATAGTCTAGTTGTTTTAACTGTGTAGGTCCCTGCTACTCAAAATTTGGTCTGGGAGTCAAGGCGCGACCTGGTAGTCTGTTAGCCCCAGCTCCCCTACCCTCCAACCCAGTAATCCAGACCCAGCCCTTGAACGTGCTCCCCAGGTGATAGCTGTTGCGTGTACTGGCACTTCAGAAGCGTGGTCCGGCTCCCAGTTTGACAGCTGGGTCAGCTTTCGCACTGATTTTTGAGTGGCAGTGACCACTCCTGCCTGGTGACTCACAGCTCCACCCACGCTGCGGTGCCAGTACACGCAACAGCTATCACCCCGGGTCCCACCAGGTTCAAAACACACTCACATCCATTCTCTTTCAGTTCATCATTTTCCAGAGCACCGCTGGAGGAAGTTCCTTTCCGTCAGCATTAGAAGCATTGGAGATAGTCACCTGACGTCTCCTGTAATTGAATTTTATCCCATCCTTTTGTGTCCTGTGACAGTGTCAGTGGTATCGACTTATTGTCTGCACTGGACAGTTTCCGGTCTGTCCCTTTGCTCTAAAAGCTGACCTTGAAGGGAAGGAAGTGGAAGAGAGAAACAAGTGGAAGGATGACAGGGGAAAGGCCCTGAGTGTTTTTAATCCATTTCTGCCGACTCAGCAGGTACCTTTCAGTTGGTCCTTGAAACCCTGATTCGGATGCTATTGATCCCTGGAGAGACTATGAGACAGAATAGATAAGGAATGAAACCAACTCAGCAAGCGATGGGCCGGTGTCTTCGACCTAGTAAGAGTGAAGCCATCTCTGCAAGTGAAGGATTAGCATCATGACCCTCCTCAAGAACCCCGTTTCTCCCCGGGGTGCCACAGGAGCTCTTTGCTTTCTCTCTAACCTCCATGGGTACCCAGGAATCTCAGCTTTCACATGAGGGTGTTGACCCCCAAACCAGGAAATGGCAATGAGAGAGACTGCAAGCCAAGAACACAGGGTGGCTTGACCCCGAAGGTGGTATTGCCACTTCCCCTGGATTCATGCGTTGAAAACCAACATCAAGACTTACTGAGTTCCTTACTGTTCTTCCCCTGAGAAAATGCAGAAGCTCTCTAGTTCCGTGTTGGCTGGTTTCTCATTATGTAGACTGTCTGAGTCATCTTCATTCAATTTATTGCTACATTAGTCCAAAACCTGGCGAGGGAAATACATTTACTTTTAATAACACGCCTTGGGTGAGTGTAGAAATCCATCGCTGCCAGCTCCTTCTCAGCATTTATCCTGAAAAACCAGGGAAAGATGGGGGGCAGGCATTAAATCCTGTGTCTTCTGCAGTGAGGGAAAGGAGAAGCCCAGAGCCCATGAGAGAACTTAAAAACTATGTGTTTGCTGATCCACTGGAAGCATGGGGCAGTCAGTAGCCTGGTGTTAGTAAGCTTCTGATGCCTTGTATATAGTGACTCAAAATCTCAGAAAACCAGGAAAGGAAGGGAGCCACTTTGGATTTCTTTGGGGGTTATTCATCTGAATCATAACTCTGCTTTCCAAGGTGGGGAGCAATTTTGGTTTTATTGTTATAATAAACTTGAAATTAATTCAAAATCTAATCATAACAAAAACTTTGAGAACCCACCGACCATCATCAACAAAGGTTGATGAGGTACCTAAGACACCAGATGCTGACAAAGGCAGGCAGGGCCATTTTCAGACATCATGGCACTGCTATGGGTCTCCTAAATGGGTAACAGTGGCTATTGCTGGGCTTCTGAAAAATGACCGACACCAGACATCTAGGGAACCCAGAAGTAAATGGAGATTTGATTTGTTCATAACAGTTCCTGATAGAATGCTGCTTTCCCGTGATTCTCCAGAAATATGGCCTTGAGGTCAGATGGGAGTGTCTTTGCCCGCGCAGCTGTGTGCTGCCCTGCATGTGTGTACCATGTGTGCCGGGGGTGCCTGTATACCTGCCACATCTCCCTGCTTAATGGACTCTATCCTGCGAATTGAGTGTGTCTTATGTGCCTATGACTCTTCAAATTCTAAACCTCCTGGTCTCTCTCCTTATAGCCTTCCTCCATTCCTAGCCCTGGAGGTTGGACCTCACCAACACTACCTCATGAGCCCTGACCACTGCCCGCAGCAGGCTTTTTTGGCACGGCTTGCAATGCCCCATAGCCTGACCACTTCTCCCTAGCACAGCTGTCTCTAGCCAGCTTTTCTTCAACCACCTGACTGGCTGCCTATGCCCATCCTTGGCTCCTCCAAGAAACCAGGAGAACCCTTTAACTGTTCACAGGACAGGGAACTCTTCTGTTCAAAGCCCTTTCGGTTGAACCAAGTTTCTACAAGTGGAGGAAACCCAAAGTCCTTCTCAAGAACCCCTCATCATATTCTCCCCCTGGTTCGTAGCTTTAACTGTTCATTGGACACGGTCTACAGTTCTGAGAGGAGAGACTGCTGAACTAAAGAATTGTCTAGCCAGGTGGTGGTGGCGCACGCCTTTAATCCCAGCACTTGGGAAGCAGAGGCAGGTGGATCTCTGTGAGTTCGAGACCAGCCTGGTCTACAAGAGCTAGTTCCAGGACAGGTTCCAAAACCACAGAGAAATCCTGTCTTGAAAAAAAAAAAAAAAAAAAGAATTGTCTAGATCAGATTGGCCTGTAGGCATGTCAGCAAGGCAGAGTTTGGGTTGTTAATTGAAGCAGGACACCTCACCCACTGTGTGGGATGCCATCCATACGCAGGTGACCCTTAAAGCTATTTGAATACTAGTTGGCCCACAAGTCAGTTAGCTATTATTATTTTAGGGTTCCTGTTTTACTTGGGGCTTTGTGGAATGAGTTCCTTAGTCAGGGGTAATGTCATGTGGTCAGGGGCAATGTCATGTGATGATAACAAGCAGTCATTTGACATTCCAACCACAATTGGTTACAACAAAGTACACGTTGATGGAATAGTTCTCAGGCAAATAGTTCAACAGTAATGTTCATAAATTATAACCTCTGAAAGTGGCAGAGATGGCTCCGTGGTTAGGAGCACTGGCTGTTCTTCCAGAAGAACCTATGTTGATTCTCAGCACCCACATGGCAGCTCATAACCATCTCCCAGTTCCCTGGGATCTGGTGCCCTCTTCTGGCCTCTGCACAGACATACATGCAGAAGTACTCAAACATATAAAATAATAATTTAAATTTAAAATTTTTAAGTGGGGGCTGGAAAATTGACTTAGTGACTAAGAGCACTTGTTGCTCTTGCAGAGGACCTGAGTTCAAGTCCCAGCACCCACCTGGAAGTTTACCACTTCCTCGGGCACCAAGCATGCATGTGGTACACAGACATACATGCAGGCAAAACACTCAAACACACAAAAGATAATAAATCTTAAAAAGAAAGAGAGCTGAGTGGTGGGCGCACATGCCTTTAATCCCAGCATTCGGGAGGCAGAGGGAGGCAGATCTCTGAGTTTGAGCAAGTTCCAGGATAGTAAGGGCTACTCAGAGAAACCCTGTCTTGAAAAAAAAAAAAAAAGTTCTAGCAACTGAAAAATGAGCTTTGTTAAGAAACTGTTATAAAAACTGAAAAAATTAGCCTTGAATTCACACTTTATATGCAAAATTAACCCAATTAACAAATTTGCCTTTTGTTGTCATAATTTTACAAATAAGTCTATAAAAATTAACTTTCTGTGAATTAACTCAAAATTAACTGCTTCAGTCCAATCAGAAGGAACCTGTAGGGACTTCCTGCCGGGGACTCTCTTCAAACCTTTTCACATGTGGCATTTTGTCAGTCCTGATGCCCATCTAAAGAGGACTGTGCTAAAACTCAAAGACATCAGTTTCGTTTGTGAAGACTACCCAAGTGTCTGAACGCAGAAAAGGAAGTTTTTAAATTCTAAAGCCCATATTTAAAGTGACAACGTCATAATCATTTTGTAATTTCAATTCACCGATCATCATTCAAAATGAATGGGTCATTGGCTGGCCTTGAAGATGTTTTAAAATAAAGATGGCTCGGGGCTCTTCAGCAAAATGGAAAGAATAAAGTACCGTTTGGGGGTGGCTTATTAATAAATAACTGTAACCCACAAGCCAGAAAAGAACCACAATGAAATGACATTTTAAAGATGGGAAGTTTGTAGGTAGAAAGGTAACATTTTATTATTTGGTCCTTGTTTGTTCTAGGTCAGAATAACCACTGCTTTGCGTCTTCTAGAGACACAGGTGCAATGCCAAGGGACCACCAGAACAGATGCGCTCTTTCCGCTGCTGTTTTGCTTCTGCTGCCCTGGCTCAAAGCCTTGTTGCTACGCTACTGGAAAAGGTGAAACAGGAGATTGCGAAGAGAGAATTGAAATCACAGCTAGATAAAGAGATTGTGAACAGGAGCCTGTCTGCTTTTAAATGAGTTTCAAGATGGACAAAGAACAAGTCGAGGGGATGCAGAGAGAGCTGCTGCAGGCAGTCTTTGAGGGGAAGCAGAACAGAATTACAGTCCCCGTTCTCACAGGGTAAAAGAAGCACCGCATCGGCTAAGATGCTTGTGGTTTAAAAAGAACAAAGAGAAAAACTAAGGAAAGCTAATGCCATCTAGAGATGGTCCGGATGGTGCGGCTGCCTGCGAGGCCACAGGATAGGAGCCAGTTTTCCCTCATCTAGGAAATGTCACCTCCTGACTTTTAAAAAGTGATGAAGGAGAAAGTCTTTAACTTGAGTTTGAGAAAGATGCAGCCTCTGAGGTCTGATGGAAAGCATGGCCTGTAAGCTCAGGCTAACCAAAAGGGAGCAGGATCTAGACTATGCTCAGACAGGAATAAAGGAGGTGAGGGTCCCAGTCTCACCCCAGGCACAGAGGTAGAGACTGGAGTGGGAGGCAGCTGAGGCAGGAGCAGCAGGCTTCTCTAGCGGAGGATCGGTGGCCTGCGGTACAGATGTTTCCCAAGTCATGAGCAGCATGGTGGTACATCCCCAGACACATCATCGAAGGCTATGGATCTGTCCCCAGTGTAGAAGAAAGTCACAGTTCCCTAACACAGCTAGGACAAGAGTTTTCAACCCATGGGTCAGCACCATCAGAACACATGTGTTTTCAATAGTCTTAGGAACCCTCAGCCATAAATTTATTTTCGTTGCTACTGCATAACTGTATTTTTGCTACTGAGCCATGTCTCAGTTCCTAAGACCATCGGAAATATGTGTTTTAAGGTCAAGAACCGCTGATCTCGTATGTGTTGAGGGTATAACTCCGTCTGGTACACCTTTCATCTTACAAACAAAGAAGCCGGTCTTTAGAAAGTTAACCGACCTGGTCCATAAATACAGCTGGTTAATGCCAGTCAGGATCTGACCTCTGCCCCCATGTGGCCCCGCAATGGTACTACTTCCCCACACTTGAAGAGAGGTTGACCCTGCTTCATCTTGTCTCCACCTCTGATCAATCCTTGCATCATTTTGTCGTAAGATAGGGTCTTAAAGCTGGGATTAATGTCTTGGTTACAAATAGAGTGGAGCTGAACGTGGCAGCGCATGCCTTTAATCCCAGCACTCGGGAAGGAGAGGCAGGCGGATCTCTGTGCATTCCAGGAACAACCTGGCCTACGTAGTGAGTTACAGGCCAGCCAGAGCAACATAATGAGTTCCTGTCTACAAAAAAAAGGCACAGGGGCGTTGTGTGTGTTTGAGCAAGCTGTCTCCCTCTCCCCCTCCCTCCTCTCCCCAGTGTGAGCATATAGCTAAGAGCAGGCCTCCCCATAACCCCGTCACAGTGCCTTTCCTAAGTTCAAATTTCCTGCCTCTAGATCTATAAGAAATAGCTTCTTTTGTCGAAGCTGCCTACTCTCCTGCAGCTTTTCCCATTTGCATGAATACAATGAGCACACATACTATCTTCTTACTTTTCTTTTTCCTCCATCAATGGTCTTCCCATCATTATTTCAACCAACTTCCAGACAACAGCCCAGATTCCCCATGTGACCTCAAAACATCCTTGAGCTGGTATGTTTTAAGCAGCATCTCGCCACAGAAGAATGATGCTATCTTTTTATCGATTTTTCTCTTTTTAAATCTAGCTCAGCCCCCAGGGTGTGTGAAGTCGACAGCCTTAGCTACCCTGGAGAACGTTACCCTATGCTGGAACTGTCTTTTGCTGCTCTGCGGTACACCATGTTTAAACATTCTGCTGCAGCAGATGTTCAGTTATCCAGATGTGTGGATCATGCAACTCCAGCACCCAGAAGGCTGAGGCAGGAGGATTGAGAGTTCAAAGCCAAGCTGGAAGGCTACGTAGAAAAATTTCTATCTCAAAAGAAATGAAAAGTGTAAACTCAGTTCTTCATGGGTTCAAGTTGTACCACATCGAAAGGTGTGCACCATTTTAATCATCGTGGGTGATTTGTCCACACTCTCTCCTTCCTTGTGGGAGTCTGAGATTTAGCAGCAAAAAATTTTAACAAATTGGCCCATGCAGGACTGAATCAACACAGTTGTTAGGGTTTCCAAAGCCGTGTGTTTTCCTATCTCTTTCTTAAACGTCTCCATCCCCCTTTGAGCCTCATAACTGACCCCAGGCACTTGGTTCCCTCAGAGGTCAGATGAGGGTTTCCGATCCCCTGGAGCTGGAGTTACAGATAGTCATAAGCTATCACATTGATATTGGGAACCAATCCTGGGTCCTCTGGAAGAGCAGCAAGTGCCCTTAACTGCTGAGCCATCCACACTGCCCGGTCTCCACCTGGTCCAGCTCCCTTCCTGAATAGGCCTTACTTCTGTGACTTACCGGCTGATGCTACCTCCAAGGCTGCTCCTACATCAAGATTTGAGCTTGCACTTAGGAGCCGAGTTAGACATATCAGCCACCAACTCCTCTCCCGAGTTAAGACTAACAGAAAACCCTGGATTCTGACTGGAAGCCCAAGCGAAAGAAAATACCAAGGCTGGGTAATTCACGCAGCAATGCTTGGCGCCCATAGACCTTTTTCCCTCAGACATAGACGTGTAGACATATAGATGCATAAAGCTAGAGATGGCCTATAGACATCCCGCCTCCTGGCGTGCCCCATGCTGGCATACCCTTGTGGGAAAATGACTGCATCTCTTCACTCGCTTCCATTACCACACATCTCCCACAGAACCTACAGAATGTGGACTTTTACGCTAAGGTTAGGATGTCAGATAAAAGCTTAAATTGCTTTCTTAGCAAAATTGCCCTTTTAAGGCCTTCAATGCCTTAAAAGTAGTGAGAGATGCACTCAAGAACTCTTAAGTGCTGGGGCCACCTGGTGGGAAGGACTTTTTATTTCGGAAGTCCTTTGGCAAGGCCACTTCCCTCCCTCCCAAAGCCACAGCGGCCAGGGGGACCTTAAGCACGGGCAGCACAGCCGTAAGCCTATGCAAAAACTTGAAGCAAGGGGCGGAATCGACTTCACCAGGTCATCTCCCCTCAAAGGCCCTACAAAGCCAGGGTCTGGAGCTGGTTTTATTTCCAATCTGAAATTGAAGGTGACTTATGGCTGGGAGGAGGGAACTGTAGCAAACAGAAAATTATTAAGGAGGAAGAGGGAGGGAGCATACGTTTTTCCACCCTGCTGATTAAAACCGCTCCTCTTTTCCCTTGTTGGAACATGCCTGAAGAACCTGCTGGCTCATATGCCTTTCTGTGTGTTCATGTGTGTGCACACACACATGGAAGGCAGAGGACAGCTTCGGGCGCCGTTACTCAGGCTCCATTCATCCACCTTGTTCTCAGAGACAGGGTCTCTCCCTGGCCTGGAACTCACCAGAGTAGGCTAGCCTGGATGGGATCCGCTTGTCTAAAACAACCTAGAGATGGAGTTACAAGAATGTCACCAATCCCGGGTGGTGGGTTCTGGGGTTCAAACTCAGGTTCCCCACCAATCAAGGAAAGTGCTTTACTGACTGAGCCATCTCCCCAGCACTTACGAATCTACCTTGGTATCTGGGATTTCCACTCATTAGTCAAGCAAACAGGACTGCAGTCAGCCTTCCCTCCACCCCCTCCGGACTTTATTATCTTTATTTATTTGTTTGGTATTTTTGTTTGTTTTTAACTTGGCCACCTGAGGTCATGGCCAGAGTTAACTAGGAGCAAGAGACTGCATTTTACAGAAACTACCTTTAGGCTCAGTCTTCTGGATGGTGTAGACAGGATTCGATCTACGCAACGGAGAGGGGCAGCCTCGATCTGTGCTTCGCACTGCAGTCACCACGGCGCCCGAATTCTCAGCAGGCCGCTCAGCCCGCCGGGAGACATTGCTTATTCAGTAACAAACCTCATTTCCTTTCAGGCTAAAGGCGATAACAAAAGCCCTTCGAGGCTGCTCAGTTTGAGATGGAAGCCATTTCCGGACTTTTCTCCTCCACCACAGGGCGGCGCTAAAGTACAGGAAAATAGCTCTTCAGCGTGCAGGCCTCACCTCCCTGCAGGACTCACAGGATAGCCGGAGGAGGGGAACACCTCCCCATAAACAACGATAAGAATGGGGCCGCCTGGCGCACTATGTTCAAAAGAACAGGCATAACGAATAAGCCCACAATTCCCGAGTTTTGTTAAGTACATGCGTGCTTTTGCGTATATATTAGTTTTTCCTGCTTGTTGACTCCATAGGGACAGGACTGTTCAGCATCTGCTTTTAAAGGAACAGTCTGGAGAAGACAGAAGGAAAAAACCGCCTCATCTCAGACGGCTCAGTTTTAAAGGAGGAGAGGGGACTGGGTAAGGCCCGCTTCTCACATTCAGAAAGAACAGTGACTTTGCCCCCAAGAAATACTGAGGTCAGCGTCCTGTCCTCAGGTTCCTCACCAGCATTACCACCTTCAGATTAGAGGAAACAGGATCAAACAAGAAGCATCCTGAACACACTTGGACAAAAAACAAACAAACAAACAAACAAAAAACTGTGTATCTGAAATATCTGAAATTTAAATTTGAATTGAGAGTATCCTAAATTTTGTCTGGCAAACAACATAAAACCTACTTCAGAAACATCCTAAGCAAATTAAGCCAGACTGTTCCTTTAAAATCAGATGCTGAACAGTCCTGTCCCTACATACGCAAAAGCACGCATGTACTTAACAAAACTCGGGAATTGTGTGCTTATTCGTTATGCCTGTTCTCTTGAACATAGTGTGCCAGGCGGCCCCATTCTTGTCATTGTTTATGGAGAGGTGTTCCCCTCCTCTGGCTATCCTGTGAGTCCTACAGTTCAAATGTGAGGGAGTCAGCCTCTGCCTGACTCCACTCCTCTAAGCTGGAGATTCTACAGGAGTGAGTCTGGCCCCTGTAACCAGCAGCCCCCTCCATCACAGCACTGGGCCCTGGCTGGCATCAGTCTCAGTAAGCGCTACATTGAATCGTTGGTTCCCCATTAAGGCAGGGACTTTGCGTGGTCTGTGTCCTTTTACAAGCACTCATAAACAAAGGGGCTGGTTGTTCACTCCAGCTTCTCTCCCCAACTCCCTGCCTGCACATTCAACATTTCCATTAAACACTTTCCCCTACCAGAATATTAAATGCATATGCACATATGAAAAATATTCCAATGGTCAGAGAAAATGAAGGGTAAGATCTCTCCTGTCAGAAGAGATCTGTTTTCTTCCAGATCATTCTTAAAACAAAATATATAAGTATGTATAGGCATTGCTAAAATTCCTCCCCCTGGAAGAGACATAAACACTGGCTACTGCTTCTCCTACGGTCCTGATGACAAACTGAGGTACAATCTCACCCAAGTTCTCCAGGGAGAAATAATGAGCTTACTGGACTCACAGAAGGTCTCAGTTAGGGTTTCTATTGTTGTGAAGAGTCACCACGACCACAGCAACTCTTACAAAGGGAAACATTTAATTGGGGGTGGCTCACAGTTTCAGAGGGAAGCATGGTGGCATGCAGGCAGACATGGTGCTGGAGAAGGAGCTGACTTCTATATCCAGATCAGCAGGCAGTAGGAAGAAAGCCACACTGGGCCTGGCCTGAGCATCCGAGACCTCAGCCCTCTGCCACCCTACCCCACCCACTCCACCCTACCCAAGGCACACACATGTCCTCCAGCAAGCCACACCTACTCCAACAAGGCCACACCTAATGGTACCACTCCCTGTGAGCCTATGGGGGCTATTTTCTTCTAAATCACCACACAAAGCAGTGGGTAAGGGGTTATGGGCATAAGCATAGGTGACCTTAAAACAGCCATACCACCATGTACCCAGCAGGGATGGTGACTACCCCAAGGCTGCATAGATGAACCTCTTCTCCCATCTTTTCCCACCTATGTCCTCCCCTCTGTCTCCCAAGACCTGTGCAATTAGGGCAGAGTTGGATGCAGCTGGTTGAGATGTGAAGGTCCCATGACCTCCTCCCATGCCCTCTTTCTATGGAGGGTGGGGGAAATAAAGAGTCAACAAGCCCAGCTGAGTTCCTGAAGATGGTGGTCTTTGGCTTAGAGGATTTGTCTTGTACAACAATGTATGTCTTTCTATATTTCTATATTCTTCCAGTTTATGTAAATATGACACATCTGTCTATAGTTCTATATTTTTACAGTTTATGTCAATAGGAATGCATCTCTCTATATTTCTATATTCTTCCAATTTATGTAAATAGGAACATGTCTATATATCTATATTCTTTCAGTTTATGTAAATATGACAGATCTGTCTATATTTCTATATTTTTATAGTTTATGTCAGTAGGAACGCGTTTGTCTATATTTCTATATTCTTCCGGTTTATGTCAGTAGGAACGCGTCTGTCTATATTTCTATATTCTTCCGGTTTATGTCAGTAGGAAACACTGTCACTTCATTTGCCCCACCCTATTCCGGTCCATTATATGTTGTATTTTTCCTCCTAGGAGTCGCCCCTACATACCTCATTACCCAGAATGCCATTCTGATTCTTTTATGTGGTAGACCCTGGAAAGGGACCAGAAACAGAGATTTGGTGACCTTCTATTTTTCAATATTGGCCATGAGTCCCTGAGGGAGTTGGATACTTCCCCAGCTAATTTCCTGTGCGCAGCCTCTTTCTTCAGGTGCCAACACCTTCAGGCTCTTGGCTCCAGCATCACAGGCCTGCCATTAGATTTCTAGGAAGCAGGGAGAGACAAGAAGTACATGGAGACAGATTTCTGGGAGACAGACTGCAAGACAAGTGGAAAAGTAGGTTGCTCAGTAGAAGCTGACCTGAGGAGCAATTCAGTGAGTTCCCTTGCTGTCACTTCAGGGTCATTTAATGGCTCCAATGCTCTGAGCCTGAATGTGCTAGCCTTGAGGTAACCTAAGACAATTCCCAGTGGGAGGGCACTGTAACTGCAGGGGGAGGGGTTTCTCTCCCTCCTACCAGTTCCTGAATAAGCACTCTGAGGCTTAATATTAATTATAAGCTGTTTGGTCTATTAGCTCAGGCTTATTATTAACTAACTCTTACAACTTTAATTAACCCCTTTCTATTATTCTATATTTTACCATAAGGCTTGTGACTTCTTATCTCACATCTTGCTTCTCCAGTGGCTGCTGAAGTCTCCCTGACTCCTCCTTCTTTCTTCCTATATCTCTGTTTGGTTTTCCTGCCTAGAGCACTATCTTCTGTCCTGCCATCGCCCAAAGCAGTTCCTTTATTAACCAATGGTAATAAAACATATTCACAATATACAGAGGGTCATCCCACAGCAGATACAGTTGGTGTTCCTAGCCCCTGAAAAGAAGTCATTACAACTGTGGGGTTGTCCTGACATTCAAGTGTATACTCTGCCCTGCCTACCCAATAGTCACAGTTCATCCATGGAACTCATAGTCTCTGAGTGAGCAGGGGGTAATTCTGTTTCTAGATGGGGTCCTTACTCACACATACACATGTACCCTTGCATACTCTCTCATACACCCCCCACACACAACACACACACAGCACACACTTCGCTTGCTCTATCTTAAGCACAGTCCATAATCAGCACATCTCAGTTTCCCTTCTTAACTCCTTGTCTGCTCAGCAGCTTCCTATGTCAACCAACACATTTAAAGGTGAGCACCACCACCACCTAGCATTTATCTCTGAGATCCATTCTTAGATCTTAGATAGATGGAAACCAGTATTCTGCTAAGTTAATAGCTTATAGGAGGTTGGCGGGTGGGTGAGCTTGAACGTTTGTTTGTTTGTTTTTAGTTTATTTGTTTTTAGTTTGGTTTGTTTTTCAAAACAGGGTTTTTCTGTATAGCCCTGGCTATCCTGGAACTCACTCTATAGACCAGGCTGGCCACCAATTCAGAGATATCCACCTGTCTCTGCCTCTCAAGTGCTGGAATTAAAGGCATGCACCACCACCACATTTCTTTATTTTTTATTTTTTTAAAGATTTATTTACTTATTATGTATACAGTGTTCTGCCTGCATGTACGTCTGCACACCAGAAGAGTACACAACATCTCATTATAGATGGTTGTGAGCCACCATGTGCTTTCTGGGACTTGAACTCAGAACCTCTGGAAGAGCAGTCAGTGCTATTAACCGCTGAGCCATCTCTCCAGCCCTGAAGTCTTTGTTATTACAAAGTATTAATTCAGAGATAAAGTGGGGTAAGGAAAAATTACTCCTGAAGGCTAACACTAGCCAAAGATAAAGTAGTTAGCCTCTGAACCTACAAAATTCCAATCTCTCACAGTCCTGAGATTGACCTTACAGTCTCTGCAGAAACAGAAATTCCTTACAAACGTCTTTTTTTTTTTTTTTTGGTTTGTTTGGTTATTTGGTTTTGGTTCACAGCCAGACACAGCTTCTTTTTAGGAATTTTCATTCACACCTAAGATAAGCACAGACTGAAATTGCTTCTGTTGAAATATAGTGCCATTTCATCTGATGCTTTGGCCTTTGAT
Organism: Chionomys nivalis; assembly: GCF_950005125.1. Taxonomy (NCBI): domain Eukaryota; kingdom Metazoa; phylum Chordata; class Mammalia; order Rodentia; family Cricetidae; genus Chionomys; species Chionomys nivalis. The sequence goes on along the minus strand of NC_080104.1, from coordinate 49,541,352 downwards.
TTTAAAAGGAGCTACATTTAATTCTAAGAGACTAGATGGGATCTCGTACCATCCGGTAAGAGTTGCAGTTAACTCATAGGCAAATTCAAGGGATAGCCTGTGCAAAACAGACAATCTGAAGAGATCCAAAGGAAGAGAGAGCACTCAGACCACAGCAAAGGACTGCCCCACACTGGGACAGGGTGAAGCTGCCCCGGGCTGTTGACTACCAAGGTGGAAGCCATCATCTTTTCCCTCATCAAGTTCCAGGCACCGCTCACTGGAGCTAAGGGTTGTGCCAGCCTCAGATCTGACCAGCGTGCTCCACAGGAGACCGGAGACCAGAGGCAGTTCCTTAGCCACAGGAATCTTTAGTTTCCTTCTGTGCTTCCTCCTGAGTAAAGGGATGATAGCATCATTTGCTTGGCCTCTGTCATGGCTACTATGGGGACCAAATGAGGAAAATGGATAAGGAAGTACTTCCCAAACCAGACAATGCTGCAGAATCAAAGAGGCTATTATTCTACACTTTCATGTATGCAGCGGCCACCGAACAGGTCCATCCTTAATGCCTTGCCTCGCGTGACTCCATGCACAAGAGGACAAGAAGGCCAATGACCCCCACCTAGTCAATCTTAACTATGATTATGTGTGTAACCATCTGTCTACACGCACCCAGTTCAACCCCAGCAGTGGGTACCCTGGATGACCAGTGTCAGGAGTTCACTTTTGGTAGAAGACAAACAAGCAAATTGGACCCATATTTAAATCTTAAGATTTGGGGCTGGAGAGGTGGCTCAGCAGTTAAGAGTACTGGCTGCTCTTCCAGAGGACCCAGGTTCAAGTCCCAGCACCCACATGGCAGCTCACAACTGTCTTGTAACTCCAGTTCCAGGGGATTCAACACCCTTACACAGACATACATGCAGGCAAAACACCAATGTACATAAAATAAAAATAAATAATTATTTAAAAAATAAATCTCAAGATTTATCAGCGGGGAAAGCATTTACCATAGGAAACTATATGGTGGAGCCTGGAGCCTGGTTGCCCAAAGCCAATCTTAGAGCAGGTCTCTTGCCATATTGGAGCATATCAGTTCCAACTAGTCTAGGCAACCAACTTGCCACAGGGATCCCTGTCTCTGCCTCCCAAGTGCTGGGGTTACAAGGCCCCCAGGCAGTTTTTGGGGGGGTGCTGGTGAGCTGAAGTCTGGCTCTCATGCTTCCAGATACACTTTATTCGTGACCATCTTCCTCACCCCAAACTCTAATGCCCAATTAAACTTAAGTCAGATTTAAATATCTTTTTAGGTATTTGCGTGGGCATACATGTGTGTGAAGTAGGCACATGCTCACACAAAGGCTCGTTTTTTAAATTTTTGTTTGAAATAAGGTCCTCAGCCATAAAAAAAAAAAGCAACACTGGAAATCAGTAGATAAATAAAATTTAAAACATGCTTATAAGCATACAAAATCTATTTGGAAAAATCTATGACAAAAATGATTGAAATATAAAAAATGTATAAAGCTCTAACAAGGTCAAAGATCATAAAAGGAATAAAAGGATAAATGAAAAAGTGGGGGTAATCACTTTGGACTTAACTCATGTAACAAAGTGTCTCTAAAAATAGAAACCTAGGGGCCGGAGAGACAGTGCAGTGATTAAGAGCACTGTATGTTCTTGCAGAGGACCCAGGTCGATCCTGGTTAAACTCACCTTTAACTCACAACCGACTTTAATTCTAGTCCCAGGGGATCTGACACTCTCTTCTGGCTTCTGTAGACATGCACACAGTGCACAGATATACAAGATAGGAAGACAAGATACCCATAAAAGTTAAATGAATGAATGAATGAATGAATGAGTGAGTGAATGAATAGAAAAGGGGTCAAAAAGTAAAAGCCCTTACCATGAAAGCCTGGCCAACCTGAGTTCACTTCCCAGAGCCCACAGTGGAAGAGAAGTAATTCCTAAACGTGTTTTATGGCATGTTCATATTTGCACGCACTCACACATGCACACACATACATGCATGCACACAAACACATACACATACATGCACGCACACATGCACACATACATGCACACACATACACGCACGCACACATACATGCACGCACACAAACACATACACATCATGCATATACACAATAATAAGTAAATAAAATAAGAATCAGTTCAATTACCCCTAACTACAGACAAGAAAAAAGATGTTCAGCACTCAACTATAATAAAAGAAATGTCCTACCAGAAACTACGACGCACAAACAAACGTGAGTGGCAGGCAATGGGTGCCCTTGTCACTCAGATGGGCTATTTTCAAGGATGCGGAACGAATGTGAGCAGGTCAGGCAAGGACACGTGGGCCACAAAGAAGTGTTTGGTAATCGTGCTGCCAGGAATACGGGTAATATTATTCTTTCAAAGGTTACACACACCGTAGAGCAAGCAGAGGCATGCGTCAATCTCACAGACGACCAGATTTCTGGAGAAGACCACACACTGTCTTGTTTCCTTCGCCCTCCGAGCTTTGCCTGGCTCACAGTTATAGTCTGAGCCTGCACGTGTCCTTTGTGGCTGAATTGGGGTGAACCACTCAGACCTGCCGGGAGGGAGCCAGGCCCCAAATGTCCTTGGAGGCCTCTTGCTAGTCAGCTCGTAGCCTTGTGAATGCCCTTGGAGTTTAATCAGGACAAGATATCATTTGCGAAATACCTAGGTCCTCCTGAACAAACGCAGGCCCAGATTCACCCTGCCACGGTTTCCGCGCTACAGCCCTGAGCTGGATTGCGTCTGTCTTTAGTGAGGCTTTCTGGTGAGAAATGAACCATAAAACTGCACACAGGAAGAAAAGCTCCTTCCTCTTTATGACCTGTGGACAGCATCCTAGCAAGGTTGCAGATCTTCAGGATTTTTCTGAGCTCTGCCCTGAAAATAACCTGTCTTATTATAATCCAAAACATTCCCATGAGGAGCCTACCTATCCCCCTTGACTATGGAGGGCTAAGGGTCCTTACAGCCTGATGATACTGTGCTATCTTTTATTCAGATTGCTTAGTAAAGCTTTCAGAATACCACTTAGAGGGCTGGAGAGATGATGGCTCAGTGATTAAGAGCACCGTCTGCTCGTCTAAAGGTCCTGAGTTCAGTTCCCAGCAACCACGTGGTGACTCACAACCATCAGTAATGAGATCTGGTGCCTCTTCTGGCCTGCAGGCATGCATGTAGACAGAATACTGTATACACAATAAATAAATAAATCTTTAAAAATACCACTTAGAAAAAGAAAGAAAAAAGAAAGAACAATAAAGTTAAAGTGTTTTTAGAGATGTATTATTTTCCTCCGATTTGTGTATTTATTAAAATTTTTATGTGTATGTGTGTAGGTGAGTTTATGAGCAGCACCATGCGGGTGCATACGACAGCAGAGACCAGACAAGGGTATTAGATCTCCTGGCACTGGAGTTATAGGCAGTTGGACTGGGAACCAAATCCAAGTCCTCTGCAAGAACAGCAAGTGCTCTTAACCGCTAAGCCATCTCTCCGCCCCCTTCTTTCTTCTTAAAAGGAGAACGTGTAAGATAAATGAGTCTGACCACCGAGCTATGTGGTAGGAAGCAAACAGGCAGCTGAGAAATCTCTGAGGAGCCAAATCCCAGAAGTCCTGGCCTAGAGTTGCGTTCAACAGTAAATCACAAGGGCATCCTGGAAAGGGGTGGGGTGGGGACTCAGAGCTGTAGGCAATTAGCACTCAGTAAACCCATCAGCTCGGTTTGCTCGCTGCCCAGTTCCAGGCCCACCTTCCGAGCAGCTGGCATGAAGGCTTTTGAAGAAAAATAAATAGAAGTCCACGCTCCCGTAGCAATTCAATTTACACAGCGGATCCTATTTGGTTTGAGGAGGAACAGCCTGTGTTTGGTTCTGTTTGCTTTGTTTTGTGTCAGAGCTTCTGAATGGCAAAGCCAGGAAAATGTGCTGAGTCAGGGTTCCCTTCTCTGGAGTATTTTGACAAGAGCCTGCTTGGGGGGAGGGCAAGAACTGAGACATTCCTACAAGCAGGGGACAAGAGAAGGTTCCTTAATCCTTTTCTAAGTGAAACTCTGCAGTGCAAAGACACGCGCGCGCTGCCTCCCACGGGACAAGCCATGCTCTTGAGAACAGAGGCAGAATAAAAATAATCCAGTCACTTCTGTGTGTCATCTTACCTAATTCTCAGGATAGTTAGATGATGTTTATAAAAGAGGAAAACAGCATCTTGAGAAGCCAACAAGATGCTCATAGTCACCCAGACACAGGGGCTGAGCTAGACGGAGCCTGGGCCATCTGGTCATGGATGATGAGGATGTAGATGTAGCATCCCAAATGTTTCCATGTGGTCCACACACCTCCAATCACTGTCATCGGCTGTGGGTCACTCCTTCCTCAAAGACGGGTGTCAGAGCTGGCATCCATCAGACCCAGCTGACCATGTAACCAAGGGACCAAGACGGTGATTAAGGAGGAGAAAATGCACTGCCTATGTTAACTGGGGGCAATGCTCCATCTCAGTAAAAGGGAGGCACTCTCCAAAATGCTCTTCGTTTTTGGAGCCTCCGGTATAAGGATAATCCTGTGTTGATTGGGAGCAGCTGAGACTCTCTGAGGCCACAGACCTTCTCCATCAATGCTTCTCTCTCTCTCTCTCTCTCTCTCTCTCTCTCTCTCTCTCTCTCTCCCACCTCGCTGTGCTCATACATTTTTCTCTCTCTCTCTCGCTCTCTCTCTCTCTCTCTCTCTCTCTCACACACACACACACACACACACACACAGAGAGAGAGAGAGAGAGAGAGAGAGAGAGAGAGAGAGAGATGACCTACCAGTGCTGACTCTTAGGGATTGTTCCTCATGGGGACTTTAAACACTGACTTTATCACCTCCTGATATCATGACTCCCTGGGAAGAGTTAGACCAGCACCTGGCTTCTCAGAGAAAGGACAGGTGGGGGCTGACTGCTAAACACTAGTGGGTAGGGCGTCGCAGGCAAGTTCCCCCGGTCCACACCCTTAGCACACTCAGTCCACAGCATTTCCAATGTCTGGAAATATCTCTATTCACAGGAGACTCGCTTCGGATCAGAATAAATATATGACGTTCATTTTAAATGCTCGTTCTTGGAACATCAGGTTTGGCAGAAACTCCCTGGCTGCACACCGCTTCCCACCCACGTTAGGCATCAAAGGGACAGCTTTAGTCTCCACAAAGAGAGCCTGGCTCATTTTGCTCTTGGAAATTACTTTCCTTGTGCTTCTGTATTAGAGCGATTGTATCAGGACAGTTCCATTTTGTATTATAACAGGAGAGCCAGTTACCACATCCCAGGGTTGTTGCAAGAGAGAAACAGCATATGCCAGGAACACATTGGCGAACCGAGGAAGCAGGACACAGTGATACCTACACGCCCGGCATCTCAGTTAGTGGAGAGGCCCGGCAAGACTGCATTGGAGCCTCGGAGCCCAGACCAGCCTGAGCAGTGGGAGACCCTCACTCAAGAGGAAAGTTCTGTATAATTGGTGAGGTCATATGTCTCCTTTCCTCAGTGCCAAGAAGGATCCTGCAGGGCTGATATATGAGCTCCTCCGACTCAGGAGAAAAAGTAGTTCAGTACACTGGGTTTGAGTCACTCTGGCCCAGTCTAGAGGAAAACTAGATCCATAATTAAATCTATATACGTGCTTTCCCATGGCAGGTCACTGCATCGCGGAAGGAAGACAAAGCGCTGAGAAAAACCAAGCCAAAATATTTCACCATAACTTGAAATTCATTCCGTAGACCGTGGCTAGTGCATACATGGGCGATATTGATGGGAGGGACACATCGGGGCAGTTGTCATCATTGATGGATGCAGACACCAGTCAAGTCAAATCTTTCAAGCCACTGAATGTCCTGAACATCATATTGACCAAAACATGACCTTGACTATGAACACATATAAGGTTTATTTTATTTATTGCTTTAAAAAATCATAGCTATAAATTTTAAAGTTTTTTATATTTATTTGTGTGTGTGTGTGTGTGTGTGTGTGTGCCACCGGTACACAGGTGCCTGTGGGAGACAGAAGAGGGTGTCGGATCCCCTAGAGCTGGAGTTATTTTGTTTTTTATATACTAAATTTGATAGACAGAAGAATGAGGTACAGAGAACTTCCCAGAAGTCTGAGTGTGGCGCACAAATCTAACGTGCTTTGAGCCCCATTATTGCATCACGGAACAGAACCGACTACGCTAGGAAATCTTTCTCCTTGGTTGATGACACCGGACACAGCTGGTTACTGACCTCAGGGAGGCGCTGTGGGCGCTGGTGTAACAAAACGCTTCAGGTGCCAGCAAAAGAAGGCAAGGTAGCTATACAAAATAATCTCTCACTGTTTTTTAAAAAATGCAAAGACAATTGTGGCACAACAGGAAGGAAGCCCTTACTTTAAAAACCCTTGGCTATCTGTTTTAAAATACCTGACTGCATGATGTATCTTTTTTTTTTTTTTTTGCTTTTATTCAAGAAAAGGAAACGTTTGTCTATTGCCAATCTGTTTTGTTTCTTTTCTTTTTTTCCTTCCCCTTATGGCACTGATGATCAATGAACTCAGGGCTTCCTACCTGCTGTGTCCTCACTGCTCCCCAGATCTTCAGCACAGCCCCCCACTGTTGCCAGTCTCCAGCTGTCCTGGGACCCTGTTACCAGAATCCCTGAAGAGTTCACTAAAATATGGATTATTGGGCCGACATGCAGAATTAAAATTAAAAGTATAGTACCAAGCATTTCAGTTTCTCAAGGGTCTGTAGGGGATTCTGAAGCTTGGCGAAGGTGAAACCCATTTCTGTATAGGAAACCCATTTGTTGAGTGAACTCAAACTTGAACCCATTTATATTTATTAAACATTATTTTCGCCCTCCAACATTCTTAGGATTAAAGAAGGTTGGATGAGTGTATCAATTTTTCTTCACCCTGGCTTTCCCCATGTCTAACAAACACATAAGAGCATTGGGGTTTTTTGTTGTTGCTATTTTGGGGATTTTTTTTTTTTAAGCACTGTCCATAAAATAAGATGCAATAGTGGAAAGGCCCAAGAGAAAGCACCACGGCTTCATTTGGAAGACATGCAGGGCCTTGCAACCCATTCCCACAGCGCTCAAAGCAAACGGATGCTAGGGATGCTTCCCACTTGCCCAACAGAATGGTTCAGAGGTGTACTTCCAAGCCGGAAACCAAGCAGCTCTTAGGAGACATCAGAGAGAGTGGATGCTGACCAACACACCAGGGAGCGAGGTCCTAGGGAGCCGGCCATGCAGAAAGACTGCTGGAGGAATTGAACAAGTTCACACACAGTGAACACCGTATGCCCCACAGTGCTTCAGCAAGGACAATAAAACAGAAAACCGACGACGGGCAGCTGCGATTTAAAAAAATCATGTCTAAAGTCTTCGAAGTCTTAGTGACATTGTAACTGCCACTTTCATTGCTGGAAGTGAAATGGCTTAGTGTCTTCTCTGGACTTGCGGTCTGATATAGAGGAGACGACAATCATTCCTTAGGGGTCTTCACAAATATCCCCGCCATGAGGTGTGCGTGGTTTAAGACAGGAACGTGCGTGGTTTAAGACCTTGTGGTAGAGCTCATGGGAAAAGCAGAGAGACAGGAAACTTCACCCAGAGAAAACTTGGCGAGGCGAGCCAACAGCTTTACACCTTGAGCTCACGAACAACAGTAGTAAAAAAGAACAGTCCCACTTCTTCAGGGAGGGGCGTACAAGGGGTAAAGGTTACACACACAGTACATAAAAACAGGGTATGTGGAAGTACAGTCTCCTTCAGAGTAGCCAAAGTGTTGCTCTAAGCTCTTGACTCTGGGGAACATGCCTAACAATTTGTTAAATTATATATATATATACACATACTCATATATACTATATATGTGTGTGTGTGTGTGTGTACATATAGTATAAAGTAGAAAAATAGAGAAAATAATGCCTTTTAATATCCCTCTAAACATTAGAGGCAACTTTGTAGAAAAAGGCTGTTGGCGCTGGCTTCAGGAGCTTCTTGTTGCACGCGTCCCAACAGGGCAAGGCGGCAAACAGCAGGATGAAGCCCCCCAGCAGGACACAGAAGCCACTGAAATAGAAGGCAATGTCATAGGTCTGCGTCCAGTCGTAGAACCAACCTGAGAAGACAGAGAGGAAAAGAGCGTGACTTTCACAGAAGCAGTGTTTGTATGTGATTACGTGTACCTATGTGTGGTTGTGTGTGCCTATTTGTGGTTGTGTGTGCCTGTGTATGGTTACGTGTGCCTGTGTGTGGTTACATGTGCCTGTGTGCGGTTACATGTGCCTGTGTGCAGTTACGTGTGCCTGTGTGCAGTTATATGTGCCTGTGTGCAGTTACATGTGCCTGTGTGCGGTTACGTGTGCCTGTGTGCGGTTACGTGTGCCTGTGTGCGGTTACGTGTGCCTGTGTGCGGTTACGTGTGCCTGTGTGCGGTTACGTGTGCCTGTGTGTGGTTACGTGTGCCTGTGTGTGGTTACATATGTCTGCTCCCACCTGCTTCCAACACAGCTGGCTGTGCTCAAACAGGGAATCTTCTAAAAACTTGAGATTCAAGGCAGGCATTTTTAGTTTCTTCCAAATAAAGAGCGGGCACAAAGCAGAGGAAATGTATCAGCTTTCTCAAGCATACCACAGGTGTGTGTGTGTGTGTGTACTGAGTCAGGGTCACATGTAGCCAACACTCACCATATACCAAAGATGAGCTTAAACTTCCCACTCCCAAGGGCTAGGGTTACAGGTGTGGGCGGCTCTCACACCTGGTTTTAGACAGAGCTGGAGAATAAACCTAAAGCTTCCTGCACACTAGGCAAACACGCTTCCAGCCCGGTTACATCCGCAGCCCTAGCCAAATAGTCTTGAATAAACTGCCGTGAAATAATCCACTTTACTTGGTGCAAATCTTCACTACTGAGAACTTCTCTATCGGGAAATGTCACAGTGAGGAACTAGAAACTGAGCTGACTTGAAGATTGGTATCTTACCAACAATCGGTGGCCCGAGGCTGTTCCCAAGTCCTGCGAAGAACATGAGGATCCCATAGGCGTGCGCTAATTTGTCAATCCCTACAGTCTTCGTGGTCACATATGGGAAGATGGACCAATTACCAGTAAGAAAACCCAAGATCCCAGAAAGTATTGCCAGGGTGATGTAACTCTTGGCAAGGGGAATTGCACACAAGGCCAGGCCCATGATGATCAGGGTAGCTACATAGAGATACAAGGTGTTGACCCACTTGAAGTCAGCCATGATGCCTAAAAGAAGCTTGCCCACGGCTGTCATGATGCCTATGATGGAGATGAGCGGCATGGTGAGATCCTCTTCCCTCACGTTGGAACTTCTCGCGACATCCTCCATGAGCAGCGACGGTGGAAACCCTCCGATGTCAAAAAGCAAGATGGCAATGAAAAGCGCCGCGAAGACTTTGTTTTTAAAAAGAGACACGGTCTCGCCGCAGTAGTTCCTATATGACTGCCATTTCCTCTTGGCCAGCTGCTTGCAAAAATAAGTCTGCTCCACAACCTTCTTTTTGTGCGCTGCGGCTGTGGGGTTTTGGGGGTTGTCCTGTACCCAGTCACCACTGGGCAAGGTGTTGTTGCATTTATCTTCGGTACTGTAGCCCTTGTCCAAGATGTTCAGATTTTCTTCCAGGCTCTTCTCTTTCTCACTGTACGTGGAGTATCTCTCTAGAACATTCTCCGGAGCTATTTTTTCAGGAAAAGGGCAGTTGGGAGCCTGCAAGGGCCTCATCAGACTGCCACAGGCGAGTATGTTTAAAGCCAGCGCGCCCACAATAAGTAGGCACCCATCCAGGCCGTAGAACTCTATCAGCATCCTCTGCAGAGCAGCGTAGATGAAGAGGCCCACGCTTGAACCTGCCAGAGAGCAAGAACCTCTCAGTCTTAGTCTGGTCGCTTCTATTGCCTTAAGGACACGCACTGGTGGCATCACAAGCACACTTACTATTTACACTGGTCCTCACGGTCCCTTAGTATTAAAGCCACGAGAACACGGAGATTACAGGACAGCAGTACTCACAGGCCATCCATCTTCAGAATCAACATCCAAAACCCTGTTTGTATTCAGGGATTATTTTATTTTAAAGTTTCTTTTTTAAATTCTAATTTTATGCCTACGCACGTTTTTGTGGCAGGGTTATATGTGCACCACATACGTGCAGTGCCCATGAGGCCAGTAGAGAGCATTGGATCTGCTGCAACTCGAGTTATAGACCATTGTTAGCCCCCACACGGGTGCTGGGAACCAAAAGCCCAGTCCTCTGCAAGCACAGCCAGTGCTCTTAACCACTGAGCCATCTCTTCAGTCCTGCCAGGATTTATCTGATTTTTAAATTATATGTATGTGTCTCTGTGTGGAGTGGGCACCCACAAAGGCCGGATCCTCTGTAGCTGGGATTACAGGTGGCTGTGAGTTGCCGCATGTGGGTACTGGGAACTGAACTCGGGTCCTCTCTGATAGCCGTAAATACTTTTATCTGCTGAGCCATCTCTCCAGCTCCCTGTTGCGTACTTTGGATACGTGATCTCATTTATTACTTGTAATGGTCCTATTGAGTACATCCTACTATAACCCCCAATCTACGGATGATGTGAATAAGAGCTGGAGAGCTTGAGAAATTTACCAGAGTTCTCAAAGTCGTAAACCAACATAATTCAGTCAGCCTTGACTCCAGGAACCCATGAAATTTAGTTATTTTAAAATTTTTTAAATTACAGTTTTGTTTGTTTAGTGTGTATTTTATACAGCCATGAACTTTCCACAGCATGCATTTGTGTGTGCATGTGTGTGTGTGTGCATGTGTGTGTGCATGTGTGTGTTCATGTGCGTGTGTGTGCATGTGTGTGTGTGCTCGCGCATGTATAGGTCAGAAGACAACTTTTGGGAGTCGCTTCTCTCATTCTATAACGTGGGTCTCAGGACTTGAATTCAGGTCATCTGGCTTGGCAGCATAGGCTTTCCCCACTGAATCATCTCGCTGGCCCTTATAGTCCTAACGAACACTATCTTTGACTACCTTTTACATTTATTGTGTACTGTGCTCCGTACTATGTCTTATTGTCTTTGTGAAAGCAAATCTTTACATTCCATTTTTAAGATGACTGCTGTAGATTAATTTTAGGATATTAATAATGGTTTGATCATTTAAATTCATTGCTGAATCACTTGAATGGGTGATTCGTATTCTTAGTGCATTGGTATGGAGAAGAGGCTGACATGGGATTTGATTGAGTATTTCAATTATAGTATGCTGGCTTATACACCACACAGGGACAAATGCCTCCTCTTCAGCATCTATTTCCCTAAGCACACCGCGATGCTGTTTAATTTATGCTGTTCTTGTTGGGTTCTTATTTCATTTTTTTAAAAATTGAGCATTTAAAAAATTTAAGTATCCCTGGGAAATGACATATGAAACAGCAGGAAGATGTAAACAGGTTAATTTTTTTTTTAAATTCTGAGTTGGATGATCATAGCATCCATGCTCTAAAAACTCATCTCATCAAAAAAAATATTATAACCAGGAGCAAAGAGATGATGTAGCAGTTAAGAACACTGGTTGCTCTTGCAGAGAACCCCGGTTCAGTGACAGATTACAACTACCTGTAACTCCAGTTCCAGGGGTATCACAGTCCTTTTGGTCCCCTCAGGCACTATATGAATGCGATGCACAGACATACATGCAGGCAAAACACCCATACACAAAAGATAAAAATAATAGACAAATTTCTCCCCTGTTCCAACAGCTAAACCCAGTTCAGAAAACAAAGAAGGGAGCAGAATGGGCAACCTCAAGACTGTTGTCCTGTGTCTTCACCATGAACTCTTTGTTTGTGACTTCTACCTAGCGTGCCATGCGACACAGATTCTCATAAGACGTCACACCATTAGACACTAAACGTGTACTTTTAAAAAGATTTAGATTTAGTGTCTACGGATGTTCTGCTTGAATACACATGTGTGCACCACATGTTCACATGTGTGTGCCTGGTGCCTGGGGCAGTCAGAGAGGGCATTGGATCCCCTAGAGCTGCCATAGTGATAGTTATATCCTGCCATGTGGATGCTGGGAACCAAAACCTGGGTTCTCTGAAAAGTGGTCATGCTCTTTGACCGCTATTCTCTAGAACCTTAAACACGTTCTTGGTATTTTAAAAGTTCTGTTTTCATGGCAGAGAGCTGGATGGGCAGAGAAAGACACCTGCCACCACACCTGAGGGCCTGAGCTCAGTGTCTCCGACTTACATGCTGGCTGGCAGACGTGTACCAACTTCAGCAAGTTTTCCCATGACCTCTGCCTGAGCTGGGGCAAGTGGCTGCACATGCTCACATTCATACATGCACACACACACACACACACATGTTGTGAGGAGCAGCAGGCTACGTTCCTGGCACCCGGCCGCCCACACGGCTAGTTTTATACCCGAAATAATTACACGGAAACTGTATTCTTTTAAACACTGCCTGGCCTATTAGTTCCAGCCTCTTATTGGCTAGTTCTTACATATTGACCTAACCCATTTCTAATATTCTGTGTAACACCACAAGCTGGCTTACCAGGAAAGATCTTAACCTTCGTCTGTCTGGACTGGGAGAATCATGGCGACTGCCTGACTCGGCTTCTTTCTCCCAGCATTCTGTTCTGTCTACTCCACCCACCTAATGGCTGGCCTATCAAATGGGCCAAGGCAGTTTCTTTATTAACCAATGAAATTAATACACAGACACATGACCCTCCTCCATCACATACACACTTGCACACACACACATAAAGAAATGTAATTTAAGGTTCTGCATTCTGCCTTGATCTTGAGAAAGAATCGCCATTGCTCAACAACAGAGTTCATCTGTCATACCCTGAAATGCATCCAATTACTTCAGCAGAAATTATTAACAGCTACAATATGCTGTGTGACAGGGCAGGGCAAACCCTGAATCTTTGCCTGTGTCCCATGAGCACGTGGCCATGACTAAGAAAGAGGTGGCGATTCTTCAGGGTCGTGGGAACCAATTTCAGAGTTTCCTTGTGGTGTTTTTTTTGAAAACGCAAAGCTCTAATTTTTAATCGTCTACGTGAACATCTTAATTAAAAAAATAGTCAACATACTCAGAGTAAAGTGAGAAAAAAACACTAATTAAGCTTTCATCCCAGTCAAGATTTTGAACTACTATGGAGAGGAAAAATAATTGCTGTTTAGGGAACCTAAACAGTAAGAGACACACACGTGCACTAATTAGCTCATCAATACCCATTGTTTCAGGCTTTTCCATAAGAGGTCAGAAGGCAAACATCTAAGACACCATGAGCATACAATGCCCGTCTGTCCCCGGTATTCAGCTCTCCCTGGGAAACACAGAAACACCAGACGGAGACAGCACGGCTATTTATGGACACTCAGTTTCCCCAAATGTTCACACATTATGAAATGTTCTTTTCACTTTTAAAAATAGGCTAAAAATAGAAAAACCATGCAGAGTACAAAAGCAGAGCGTGAGGCAGGTGGGAGGAGAGGGCTGTTTTCTAATCCCGACTCACCACCGAGAAGATCACAGTCCACGACCTTCAGGGTTTTGTTGCTGTTAGTTTTGAAACAGGTGTCGTTCCCCCCACCTCTCCCAAGGATTCAGAGTTGACCTTGAACTCAGCTACCCCCCCTCAGCCTCCTAAGTTCTGGGCTGGCATGTGTGCACCACTAGTCAGGCTAAAACCTTTATAATATGCTTATATTTCTATGTTTTGCCACTTTCAACTAGGGGGTTATGTTTCAAGGCATTGACTCGTGGTTTCTTTTGGAAAAACTACCAAGATTTTGCTTCTCTGTGATCTCCTGAAATGAAGGGGGTTCTATGCCTGGCTCTACATTAGTAAACTGTTAATAGAGACCCTTCAAATGGACTGCCCATGGGAATTGCAGTTTTGATTTGCTGTGCTACAGCGCAGCCCTTCTTCTCTGCCCTCCAGACTGAGTGCCAAGCAGAAGCCACACAACAGCAGGAAATTTCCAGTGTCTTTGGCATCAGTCAATTTGGACACAGCAGAATATTCTGGTCACAGATACAATCACTAGTCATCCTACAGACCACACGTGCCTCAACAGCGCCAATAACCCAGAGTCATGTCTGGTATCACTGTTCCTGTCTTACAGTGCAGAAAACGGAAGCACTGAGCAGTGAAGCACTTTGTCCGACACCAACCCGCAAGTGAGTGACCAAAATCTCACTCCAGGATGCTGGAGAGATGGCCGTTAGGAACCCTTTCTCCAGTGATGAGCGTGGACACAAGTCCCCTTCCCCAATCCGGAAGCTATCTCCAACGAGAACCACTCACAAATGGAAAGTTCGTTTTCTCTAGTAGACAGCCAACAGACAATGAACTCAGTGATGTTTTCGGAGGTGTTTTCTTTCTTTCTTTTTTTTTTTATGTTTATTTGTCTCCTAATGCTTTGCCTGGGCTTACTTGTTTGTTTGTTTTTTCTTACCCTACAGGCCTCTTGCTTCTATGTTATGGCTTCTGATTTTGTGTTTTAGAGGATTTCTGTGCACACAAATTTGTCTCCGTGTCTACAAGAGCTTCTTGTGCTTTTGTTTGGCGCTTTGTTTTTCTGTTTGCTTATTTTGTCATATTCAGGTTTGTTTTATTTTGTCTTGTTTTATGATTTTTTATTTTTTTTTCCTTGGGTGGAGAGAACAAGAAGGGATGTGGATCTGGGTGGGCAGGGAGGATCTGGGATGACGAGGGCAAGGGGGAGCCATAAACAGAATATTTCATATGAAAAAAATCCATTTTCCATTTAAAATAAAGACACTTCCTGTTCTTGTGGAATACAGTTCCTCAAATTGTGGTGACCCCCTGCCACAAAATAATTTTATTTGCTACTTCATAACTGCAATTTTGCTACTATTATGAATCATAATGCAACTATATCTGATATGCAACCTGGTGAAAGGGTCCTTCAACCCACAGAAGGGTCAAGACCTGTATGTTGAGAACCACTGCCCTAAATAGACTGCTATATCAGTCACAGAGATTGATACTACCTTAGAAGTTTTTTTAAATCCATCTAAAACATAAACTACCACCCCCAAAATACCTGAAGGAGGCTATAAATTATATATAAAACTTACATATGTTTTTCTTTGTTTGTCTGAGACAGGGTTCTCACTACATATAGCCCAGGTTGAATCCATGGTCACAAACCTTCTGCCCCAGACCTTTGTAATTAAAAACATAGGCTCCCACACAGGGCTTAAAATCTATAATTTTATATGCTATTTTACGCCTTCAGTGATCATGTGTTAATTACTAGAGGGATAATAAGAGTGTGTGTGGCTTGGATGTACTGCTGGGCGAGTGAGCCGTGCTCGGAGAGCAGGGCTTTAGGCGGGATTCCGTTCTTCACTACGTGGTAAGGCTGACTGACCTCAGACTCTGACAGTGGCTGCAGCTCTTGTTTCCCGCCCTTCCTTCTTCCCAGAGCAGACGCTTTCATCCAAGCACTCTTCTGCAGAGAGCTGCAGACAACCGGGGAACAACTAGAAGCTTCCTCCGCAACCATCACTCTGAGGTCTAGTACTCAGGTCTGCCTTTTATGGATCTGGGGGTTTTCTTGATTGTTTGTTTTTGCTTGTTTGTTTGAGTTTTGTTGTGATTATTTTGTTGTTGTTGTTGTTGTTTGAGACAGGGTCTCTCTGTGTAGCCCTGGCTGTCCTAAAACTTGTTCTGTAGACCAGGCTGGCCTGACCACAAACTCAGAGAGATCCATCTGCCTCTGCCTTCCAAGTGTATAGAGCCTAAAGATCAGAAGGGCAAAGTTAAGCCACTAGAGGTCAGGCAGTGGCGGCACACACCTTTAATCCCAGGATTTGGAAGACAGATCGGTCTCTGTGAGTTCAAGGCCACCCTGAACTACACGAGATCAATGCAAAAACAAATCCAGGTGGTGGTGGCTCAGACCTTTAATCCCAGTACTAGGGAGTCATGCCTTTAATCCCAGCACTAGAGAGAATATAAAATATGAGGAGAAAAGGCTCAGTATGTATAGTCTGCAGTTGCCCAGCCTTGATAGAGGTAAGACTTCTCTAATGGCTTGGCTATTTTGCTTTCCTGGTATTCAGACAGAACCTCAATATCTGTCTCTGGGTTTTATTATCATTCTACATTTGGTGCCCAACATGGGGCTTGAACCCATGAACCTGGGATTAAGAGTCCCATGCTCTACCACCTGACCTCTCAAAGGTTCTGCTGCTGCGGAGAGTTGCCATTTTCCCTTTTATTATTTGTGCTACATAAGTGCTTGGATTAAAGGCATGTGCCACCACTGCCTGGCTTGGGTTTTGGGGTTTTTGAGAGCTATTCCCATATTTATGGTAGAAAATAAACTTTCCTTCTAGGAGTGCTATAAAAAAAAAAAAAAAAAAAAAAAAAAAAAAAAAAACATTGCTTTCTGACTGAGTGGCCGCTGGGCAGAGGCTGGTTGCACACATATGCTTCACACCTCTTTGCTCTGTTTAAAATGTTAACTTGTGAATATACTGTACTTAATTTTGAAAAGGTACCTGTTGAAATCAGGCCAAGCGCGAGGCCTCGGCGGCTATCAAAATACTGGCACGTAATGGTCACGGTCGCGGTGTATAACAAGCCACATCCGAGACCTGCACGTAAGAAGACAGCAGGAGTTTAGACAGGTGCACAATTTCAATGCAAAAGAAGAAAATGAAGGGTCCCCACCCGGAAGCTGTGGAACCAGTTGCCTAGACATCAGAGTCCCCAGACCCCTCTGTCAGTATTGGGGACTCAATGGACATCTGAGAAACAGCATTTTTCTTCACCCGCCTTCACATCAGAGTCAAGCAAAAATATAAATTGCCCAATTTCTGAAGTATAAAAGGATAACTCAAAAAAGAAAAAACATGGGGGCTGGAGAGATGGCTCAGAGGTTAAGAGCACTGACTGCTTTTCCAGAGGTCCTGAGTTCAATTCCTGGCAACCACATGGTGGCTCACAACCATCTGTAATGAGATTTGATGCCCTCTTCTGCTGTACAGGAAAACATGCTGTATATAACCAATAAATAAATCTTTAAAAAAAGAAAAGAAAAGAAAGAAAAGAAAAGAAAAGAAAAAAACATGTAGGGTGGTGGTGGCGCACACCTTTAATCCCAGCACTTGGGGACAGAGGTAGGTGAGTTTGAGGCCAACCTGGTCTACAGAGTGAGTTCTAAGACAGCTTAGGGATGTTACACAGAGAAACCCTGCCTTGAAAAACCAAAAAGCATCTCCCAAGCTACAAATGTATTAGATTTTATATATAATATGTTAAAACATAATACACTAAATAAATGTATGCTCCATATCATCTGAAGTTCCTTAGAGTCCTGAGGAAGAAAATTAAGATGTTTCAAGTCACTAAAGTTTCCAAACTGTTGTCTTAAAGCCTTCTCTGGTTGCCAGGCACCTCTGATCAAATTCTAGCAGGGAGAAAACTCCTGAAAAGCATGATAATTTCAACATCAAATAACCACATTTAGGCAAATTCATCCAGTGTCAGAAACATTGTGTTTTCTCTCCTCCGTGGCTTCTAGAGTTTAGGGCAACTGTCTAGGGGACTGATGGGAGAGGGAGGGGAGGGGGAAGAAGAGGAGGCTGAAGGAAACGTATAATATACAATATGGATTTGTTCTTATGTGACGCAGTCCCATGTACAATGAAGAGACAGATGAATTTTTTAAAACCTGTACTGCTGAGTATTCAAGGCATAAACACAAGTGGCATGTCACTGTTCCTTTTGCTTAAACAGGTGAACATAAAATGTAATTCTGTGGTCTAATGAGTGTTTATTCCACCTAGAATGTGCTTGATCATCTACATCTAGATGAGACACCAACTCCAGAATCTCTCTTTCTCTATATATATATATATCACCCCTCTCTGAGAAAATGGAATCAAAATGGAGTCATTCTTATCAAGCCATAAAACATAAATAAATAATAAACAAACAAACAAATAAATAAATAAATAAGAAGAGTATGAAGACCGGGATCTGGGACATGTATCTCTCCCTGATAACAAGAACTGTCAAAAGTCGTTCACAAATGACCCTGCAACCCACATCCTGCACAAAGGCCATGGCAACCACACACAAAAAACACTGCCAACAAGGACTTCTGCCCAGTAAGGCTTTCATTTTAGACCAAGGCCACCTTAGGACAGATCCCCATAGCCAAGGATTTTTGCTTGGAAACAGCTTCAATAATTCTCTTTCTCTCCCCTTCACAGACTTCCTGAAGCACACCCGTCATTGCTGAAGCTGTGTGCATCCCCATCGCCACGCTCTTCGAGCCTTGCATAAACCCAGATGATCCTGGAAGATTCTCCTGCAGCTATGCAGCGGGACGTATGAGTCAGCCGGAGTCTAAGCCCTTGTCACACCCACAGCTCGAAGGGTCCACCACCCGCTTCCAGTTCACCCCAACACCTCTCATCTGAACTCTGATCTCCCCGTAGCTCCCTGAGCCTTCAGCGCGATAAGCTGCTGCCTAGTGGCACACATCGCTCTATGCTTCTGCAGTAAAAATGACAGAAGATGCACCGTGTCCCCACTGGGATTCTATCAGATGCTTTGACATATTTGCAACTTCCTAGGTGACATATGCATTCCTTAAAACAAAACAACAAAAATATGTAGGAAAGGCGGCTGTTGGTGACTGGGACCCTTGCAGCTATGCCAGAGAATCTGAGTTTGGTTCCCAGGCATCTATCTCACAACCACCTGGAACTCTGGCTGCTGGGGATATGATGCCCCCTTCTGGCCTCTGCAGGCACTACACACACACACTCACATTGACTTTTTAAAAGGTTGCTGTTTGTACCCACTGCATCCCAGTCTGAGTGTTTGGCTTTAGATGTCTTCCATTACCCTCAATTCTCTTCCAGTGACCATCCACTGACCACATCCTACCTGTCCCTAGAGACTCGGGTCACAGGGCCATCCCTGCATCCTTTCTCCGTGCAGACACATAGTACGCCAGCACCAGACATGGGTTCACATTGTCAGTGCCCTTGCCATCCTTCTACCTAGATGACCAGCGCCACGACTCTTGGATTCTCGCTTCTGACACTTAGTACAATCACATGGGATTAAAGGACATTGAAAATGTAAACATGCATCATTCGTACCTAGAATGTAGCACTGAAAGCGGCCGTTGTCTTGGTATTAGTTTGTACTTTTCAATCAAGTCTATGGCATAAATAGTCATAGACTATATCTGTAAAGAAAAAGTCTCAGGCAATACTAAAAAACATAATTTAGTAGCCAGACACGGTGGTGCACACATGTAATCTAAAAACGAGGGAAACTGAGCCAGGAAGATCTAGAGTTCAGAGCAGACTGGGTCACATAAAGAGATTCAGCTTCAAAACAAAACAAACACAACCCACCCAACATCATAGTTGCTCAACACAGCTGCACAGCCAGGAGAATCAGTTCCATCTTTGGCTAAAATTGGTGGCATACACCTTTAATCTCAGCGCTCAGGAGGCAGACCACCCAAAGCTGCATAGTGAGACCCTGTCACACAAAGAGAAGAAAAATAACCAGGCGGTGGTGGTGCACGCCTTTAATCCCAGCACTTGGGAGGCAGAGGCATGCAAATCTCTGTGAGTTTGAGGCCACCCTGGTCTACAACGCAAGTTCCAGGACAGGCTCCAAAGCTACACAGAGAAACCCTGACTAAAGAAAACGAAAAAGAAGAAAAAAAATATATTGACTTTGATAATAAAACCATTTAAGTGAGGACTGGGGGAGAAGCTTAGGGTACTACGTTTGCTAAGGTAAATATACAAGCAATGGCCATCATCTCATTTGCATAATTAAAATAACAGAACCAGATCGGAACTTCTATGGCCATGGCCTAGTGGTTTTCAGCATCAAACACCTTTAAATGCAGTATATTACAAAGGGATTTTCACGAGCTGTTGAGTGGTCCAGGCTCGTTAGTCATCCGTTACTAAGTCTTCATCAAGCATCCCTACTCCGCCATCCTCTTCACTCTCACACCTCGTCTTTAAAAATCCACCTTAGATGTCAACCGGAACTTCTGGATTGGGTGCTGGCCACAAACTGAAACTCTGCTGCCCACTGTTGCTGAAGTCCCAGCAGCAAACAGAGAGAAGTGACCAACGTCAGGAACATCTGAGCTTATGTTTCTTCTGTCTCGCTTTTCCTTGCAAAAATATAGAGAGGAAAACTTGAAATCTCTCCCTGTTCCCTGCAGTGGGGCATAGGGGGACTGATAAATGTGCTTATCGTAGGGTTAGAGAGATGGCTCAGCAGTAAGAACCATCTCTCTCCCCGGCTGCTCTTCCAGAAGACCTGGGTTCATTTCCCAGCGCCCCCATGGCATCTCATAACTGTAACTCCAGTTCCAGGAGTTCCTTTGCTCCCTTCTGACTTGCCTGGGTACCAAGGCATATCCATGGCACACAGACATCCATGTAGGCAAAAAAAAAAAAAAAAAAAAAAACGATACACATAAAATCCTAAAAGAACACCAACAACAAAATTTAATGTGGTTATCTCTGCCAGAGCTTGGATTCAATGGGCAGATAGTTCCCAAAGTAACAACTTAGAGGTGGTCACTGAATGTGAGGGGTTGCTGAACATCTCCCCTCCTCAGATTAACTTAATAAAAAGAGACACCAGTGAAGTGGAGCGGAGCTGGAGCTGGAAGTCTTATGGGGGCCGGGTTCCTTACCTACAATGACGCCATAGGAAAAAAACAGAAAGTAGATATTGGGGGCAAGACTGCTCAGCATCAGGCCTCCAGCCACCAGGAAGCCACTGAAGATGGTGACGGATCTTGCTCCGAAAGATGACACACAGAGACTGCAGACAGGACCTAAAAGAAATTGAGACCTTCACTTATGGAGCAGTGACCCCTTTCTTACGACCACATGATCCATCCACTGTCAGTTCAGAAAGGTTCCATCACAATGCAACCCAGGAAGGCAACACCTACAATTCTGAGCACTCTAGACGCTGCTGCATGCTAGATGCTGCAGCACACTAGACATTTCTGCATGCTAGATGCTGCTGCACGCTGGATGCTGCTGCACGCTGGATGCTGCTATATGCTAGACAATACATGAGTTACTCTGACTGACAATCACACTCCACATTAGCCTTATTGCAGTCCTGGAAAGTAGATACTGTTGCTATTCCCATTTTTTTTTTTTTTAATAAAAGGATGGTGAGTTCACTGTGGAGAAAGGTGATTAGTGGAGTCAGATTTGAGCTAGGGTTTGGCTTTCCCTCTTGTCAAGTTGTTGAATCTCAGGCAACAGATTCGCACTCCCCGAGGCTTAGTTTCCTCATCTGCAAATTGAGGTCAACAGTTGTCAACTCCTGCAGTTCTGTGCGTGGCTGACCGATGGTCAGAAATTACCCATGTCTGAATTTGTTCAGTGTAAGGAAAAACCACTGTGTGTGAAACAGGTCTTGAGACAGATTGTGTCTCGCTGGCGCTGTGCCAGAGGAAACGCTTAGAATCATATCACCAAGCAGATTGGAAATGAAGGGTGTTGAAGAGTCGGCCCCAATAAGCTCGTTTCATGTGGAAGGAAAGGGAAATCCCAGGAAGGTGCCTTTCTAGTGCATGGCAGGACAAAGAACCTCAAAGCTTGCAGTCCAACATGAAGGGAAGTCTGGGCAGGCACCTGGAGGCAGCAGCTGAAGCAGAGATCATGGAGAAATGCTGCTTACAAGCTTGCTTTCCATGGCTCACTCAGCCTGCTTCCTTGAACCACCCAGAATGATGCTCAGGGGCGGCCCCATTCACAGAGGTGGCCTGGAGCCTATCACATCAGTTATTAATCAAGAAGATGCCCAAGGCCTTGCCCACAGGCCAATCTGATGCAGGCTTTTTCTCAATCGGAGTTTCCCTCTTCCTAGATCCCCCTAACTTGAATCAAGCTGACAAAACCCCTAGCAGGCATAACTGGTGTCCTTGATTGGCTCACTCTGTCTTCTCCAAAAGTGACAATGCTCTAATTCATATGCCTGAAGCCCACAAGGAAACAGCGGGTGGGATACAAAGGTGGGAACGATGGGTAATGATCTTCACAGAATGTACCCAAACCAGTGAAGGTAACCAGACTTGGTCAAGTCCACCCCTGCAGATCAAGACACACCTATGAGTCTCTATCTTAACAAACAAGATCTCTACTACAATAACCAAGTATTGTTCCTCAGCACCAGGCCAGTCCCAGATTTCAATCAAACAAATCAAAGAACTGTTCTCCAGGGAGATTTCTTAGGTGGTTTTGAGTCTTCCACTTCATAGAAAAGACCTTTGGAATGAAAGCGGTTTGCCCAAATTATGAACCATGGAAAATGATGAAGATGAAAAGAGAGGCTTGCTGGTAGTTCAGTTTGGGAGATGTCAAACGGAATAACCAACCATCAGCGCTGCTCTACTGGGGAGTAAAGATTCTCCTAGTAAGGAAATGCTAACAGTCGTGAGGATACCACTTCAAAATACAAGCCAGTATGAGGACCATGAGAGAAGGCAGAGCTGCAGAGAGCCTGTTCTGGTCACCTGCCCTCAATAAGCCAATTAAAAGAGCCAAATTAATAGGGAAAGGCAGAAAGGGGGGATTTATTAATGTGACCAGAGTGGAAAGAGAGACAAAGAGATCCAGTGACCTTCCCAACCCCGCCGGGGACTGGGGTCCTGACATGAGGGTGGAGGGTTAAATAGATAGCCAGAGTTATATGCAGTCCAGCAGCAGTGATCTCTGCCCACCCCAGCCTCAGCTCCAAGTCTCTCCAGAAAGCTCACGTCACAGGATGTAAATGCTTCTCTGGAGACAAATTCCTCCTCTGGATTCTCCCAGGTTCAGCCCTGTCTGTTCTCAGTAGGAGGTTCCTGAGGAAACTCTAATTTCTGAGAGTCCATTGTTTCCATGGCCTGATCATCAAAGAAAGGGACAGGAGAGTCTCTTTAGAATATTTCCATTGCCTGAAATAAAGGCAGGTTACAGGGTATTTGGGGA
This sequence comes from Chionomys nivalis, assembly GCF_950005125.1. Lineage (NCBI taxonomy): Eukaryota > Metazoa > Chordata > Mammalia > Rodentia > Cricetidae > Chionomys > Chionomys nivalis. The sequence continues at coordinate 49,518,222 of NC_080104.1, read as the reverse complement.
TTTCAGGGGAGAACCTGAGCCTTGAGAAGGCAGTAAAGTATGGTCCCAGTCACAAACGGGATGCAAAAGCAAACACAAAGGAAAGATTCTCATGGCTTCAGAAGTCGTCTTATAATGAGAAAGGAAGAAAGGGGAAGCTAACACAGAGATCATTCCCTTTGGGAATGAGGTTTGTTTGCACGAGAGGTCTGAAGACCATGATTAAATGTGAGGGGAGTATCAGACAGAGATAATAGAATAAACAAATCAATGATTCTCAACCTGTAAGTCACGACCCCCTTTGGGGGTTGAAGGACCCTTTCACAGAGGTCGCCTAAACCATCAGAAAGCACAGGTGTTTACATTATGCTTCATAATAGTAGCAAAATTACAGTTATAAAGGAACGAATCAAATAATTTTATGGCTGGGAGTCACCATGGTATGAGGCACTGGTATTGAAATGCCGCAGCAGCGTTAGGAAGGTTGAGAGCAGCTGTAATAAGTGGAGGTCTAAATGTGACAGGGCCTTAAAGGGGAGGGGAGGCTTCTCTTTAAAACCTGGAAGGAAGTCTCATTAAGACAAGGAATGAAGCCGGGCATGGTGGCGCATGCCTTTAATCCCAGCACTCACGAGGCAGAGGCAGGCGGATCTCTGTGAGTTCTTAGACCAGCCTGGTCTCCATTAACAAGTTCCAGACCAGCAAAGACTGCAAAGTGAGACTCTACCTCAAACAAACAACCAAAACAAACTAAAAACAAACAAACAAAAAGACAGAATATGTAGTTCTAAGAAAGAAATTATGCTTTTTGGGGGGTAGACAGTCATTACATTTCTCTCCTTGTATTTATCTCCCCTAAAAAGTTTCTGAGGTCCCAGAAAATCAAAGGTCAACCAGGACTGCTGTGTCAAAGCCATAAGTTAGCCAGCATACAACGAGGGAAAAAATACAGCGGCAAACAGCTGTGGACCTGGTGTGCAACAAGGGTTTTCTGACAGAATGATCCTGGGCACATGAGTGCCTTAAGTCTTCCTCCACCACAAGGAGCCCAGGATGGCAGGCTCTTCACCCCACTGACATCATGAGTTTCAGATTCACCCTCAGAAAGATAATCTTGGATCACATATACATTGACTGACTCTGTTGACTGGTTGGCCTGCTGATATTTGTACAAAATGGTGCCAAAAAAGAGTAACCAAAACTCACTTAGCCACTGGCCCAGAAAGGCCTGGTACATGGGGACTGGCCTCTGCCCCAGACTTCCACAGAGGGTGGAAGTCAGTCCTTGAAGGAGTTAAGGGGGTCCTTGGCAGCTCAGGGCTAGTCCTCATAGGCAGCCCAGACAGCCCTCACAGCACTCTGAGCCGGTGTGCCTGCCTGCGCTGCGCTGGCTTAGTCTTCTACTGACTCACACTGGCAGGTGCTTTGCAGGCCGGAGGAATTAAGAATCAAAACTGGGAGAAGGGGGCAGCTAACTCTGCCTTGACCCTCACACTAAAGGATGAAAAGCGTCCTTCCGTTGTCTCAGCAATGAGGTTGACTCCATTCTTCTCCTTGAACTTGGAGAATGACATGTGGACGGGGGGTGGGGGGTGTTCTTTAGCACCTCTCAGAATATGGCAAAGTCATTACTGTCCTCTGCGTCAGTGACCTGCCACTCCTTCTGTGCTGGTCCAGATCACCCACAGAAACAATGCCAACAGGAAACAGACACTAAGAGATTTATTGTGAGGGATCTGTGGGCTAAGGGCCAGGTGATACTAGGCAAGCCTAAGTGAGATCCGTAAGGGCAAGCCACCAGGAGAGGCCAGCTGGGACTCTCGGGTATAGGCTGAAGCTGCAGGCCTCAGGCAGAACTGTTGTTTTCTGGGAAAGCTCCATTCTCTTCCGGAGTCCACCCAGATCATCTAGGATAAACTCTCTCTCTGAAAGCCAATTGCGTCTTGAAACCAGAACAAAAAAACCTTCCCAGCAATGCCAGCTTTAGGACTTGAATAACAAGAGGATGAATGTAACCAAACTGGCCCAGAAAACCAACCATCTCCTCCCAGCATAAGCCCTCTTCTTCAGCCAAATTCATCTCACCACAATGTGTTGTGAATAGCACAGACCCCAGGTCTTAGCACCCTAGGATTCGGCAAGGCCTGCTAGCTTCTCTGCCTGGCTACCCACGACGATCCATCCTTCTGGCAGCCCACCCACCCCAGACAATCTCCACACTAGTCAAGAAAACAAAAAGAGGGCCAGGTGGTGGTGGTACATGTTTTTACTCACTTCGGGGGCAGAGGCAAAGTGGGGCACTGTGAGTTCGAGGCCAGCCTAGCCTACAGCACAAGTTCTAGGACAGCCAAAGTAGAGAAACTGTTTTGGAAAAAAACCAAACATATAAATAGATAGATATAGTGTGCATATACATGCATACGTATATATGTGTGTGTGTATATATATATATATATATACACACACACATACACACATATGAAAATGAGGTCACTCAGTTGATAAAGTGTTTGCTGTGCATGAAAACCTGAGCTCCTCTCCAGAACCTTCTAGAATGAAGGGTTTGGTGCTTTATGCTGTAATCCAAGTGCTGGGAGAGGAGGGACAGGAAGTTCCCAAAGACTCATTGGCCAACCACCTCGAAGAATCTGAGAATTGAAGCTGACTAACACCTGGGGAAGAATTTAGGGCTGATCTGCAGTCTCTACATGCATCCAGAATTGCATGTACCAACACACTCACACACACACACACACACACCAGCCCTGAGGCAGGACACTGAAAACATAGCTGAAGCAGTCAATCATACTACAGAGAACACTGTCCACAGCTGAACTTCTGACCAAGGCCCAGGCACACCCACCTTGGGCACAACTGGACCTTCAAAGCACTGTTAAGCTCCGCTGACCATCAGAACAAGAATCTCCTCCCCACGAAGGACCGGGACTTTGTCTTTCACTCAAAGCAGCCCAAAGTGCCAATCAGAAATCCTGACTCACAAGTCAGGCAACTTCCAAGCGCTTGGCTATGAATAGGGCTGCAATCTGGGAAACTCCAGAGCACATTGTCAAGGCTCTTTAAGCCTGTTTGCTTGGGTTCCAATCTCAATTAGTCTCCAAATAAACACGATTTTCTGGGGTTTTACCTAGGTTAACTTTATCCTTAGTCAAGAAACTCAAGAGAAGGAACCACTCTTGCTAGTCACCTTGGTATTCAAGAAGTCTCAACCCATACACACACACACACACACACACACACTTCCAGATGTGTTTGCTCTTCTACCACTTATTTTTAACAAGTTCTTCCTTGAGCTCTCAGAGTTACTCTTTTCTATGTTCATCCTCAAAAGCTTTAAGTTGAAAAGTCCAAATACCTCCTCATTTTGTAGCTGGCACAGACCCAAAGAAGGTGAATGGCCTACCCAAAATCACCTGACTAAAAGGTGATTGAGCCAGGACTTGAGCTGACTCTGACTTCACCCCAGATCCTTTGGAGTACTGGTTCTCTTCCTGATTTTGTTTATGTTTCAAATTCCATACATTTTAGAATTTTTTTTTTTTGCTTGAAGGAAGTGAAAAGTTCATTTTTCTAAAATGCCAGCAATTTGGATCTGCCTCATTTAGAATATATTCACTTTTACTTTAAAAGTCCCTTATATTTATATTTTATATATATATATATATATATATATATATATATATATATATATATACAATAGCAGCCCATTGACGTATACTTCGAGATCAATGAGATAATTTGTTATTGACGTTCTTGAGAGCATCCGGAGGATAGAGAGCTATGTAAGAAAATGAGTTCACGCTGCCCAAGTGATTTCCCGATACACTTGGTATTTCCTGGATGCCCCATGAAAGGTAATTTGTGCCACACAGACGACAGAGTTGGCAGCCAAAAATTTGCCTGTACAAAATGAAGTTTGCAATGGTCTCTGTGTATTTTTAAATGGGCTCATGCCTGAGAAATACAATCATTTAAGAGAAAAATCAGAAATCAGATCAGATAGCTAATACCCAAATAGATCGGAAGCTTAACTCTTCCAAAGGACCAGCCTAGCATGTTCTTCCTTCTCTGTGTTGTTCTAGTAAGATGTGAGCAGGCACACAGATTATCAACTGCTGCATTCAAAACACAGCCAGAATTCTTGGCATTCCTAAACATCTTAAGAGACTTGGAAGGGCAGGTTCAGCATCATAGAGGCCTAGACCTGAAGGACTGGACTCTAAGATAGGGCAAGAGGCAGTACTGGGGCTCTTGAGTGGCTCAAGAGCGGGAAACAGGAGAGGACTGGCTTGATTCTGTGTCAAGGCAAACTAATAGCTCCAAGGGCAAACATTAAGATGAATTGCCAAGCTGGCTTCTTAGACTAGATAAGGCCCAGCTTCTAGGGCTATGATCTGCCGTCACTGCCATGAAATTCTTAGGAATTCTTGAGCAAGGAGTCTCTGTTTTCATATCTCTCTGGGGTTCATAAATTATGTAGACAGTCCTATTTAAACTGAAGATAGCTGCCCCTGGACATTGAGACAAAAGTGGTCAACCTAGGAACTTGGAGATATTGACCCAGGGACACGGAGATGTTGACCTGGGACATGGAGATGTTGTGGAGCTACAGGTTAGTTTTGGTTTTTTGGTTTTTGTTTTTATGTCTTATTTTGTTTTTCGAGACAAGGTTTCTTTGTAGCTTTGGAGCCTGTCCTGGAACTAGCTCTTGTATACCAAGCTGGCCTCAAACTCACAGAGATCCACCTGCCTCTGCCTCCCAAGTGCTGTGTGATACTTTTCTGAGGAGGTCTTTGTAATTGATGGACATGTGAACAGAACCTAGTGCGGAATCCCAGACAGGTCAAAGCTTGGAAGACAAGGAGATCGCCTGCATACTGTGACCATGCCAGCCCACTGCATACATCCTCTGAATTATTACATCCCTGGGATGATGTGTGCTCCTTGTTAGATGGTGAGCCGTGTGTGTGTGTGTGTGTGTGTGTGTGTGTGTGTGGTGTGTGGTGTGTGTGGTGTGTGTATGGATGTGGAAGTTGGAAGACAACACTATTGTTCATGTTCTTAGATGTTAAGTCTCCCCTATTTTTCAAGACAGAGTCTCTAATAAACCCAGAGTTAATCCAAGCTAAGTAGGCTGGCTCGTCAGTGAACCCCAGGGATTCACTTGTCTCTACCTCGCCAGCACTGGGATTATAAGTATGCACTAAAGCAGCCAGCTTTCCTGTGGAGTACTGGGGATCAAACTGAAGTCCTCATGCCCAATGTGCATTTTATATCTGAGCTGTCTCTCCAGCCCCTATGCCCTGTGAGCCTCTTTAGAGACAGGAAACATGTTTGCAGCACAAGTTTTTGTTTCTTAAGATTTTATTTTATTTCATTATCTGTATATGCATGTACTCTCTATCTTTCCCTCCATCTCTGTGTGTGTTCACATGTATGTGAGGGTGCCACAGAGGACAGAAGGGGGTGTCTGATCCCCTGGAGCAAAAGTAGTGTACCTTCTTAACCACAGAACCATCTCTCTAGCGCTTCGCCTTTTCGTTCCCATCCTCTGGCATGCCGCCTGTCACTTTGGTGAGGAAGCTGATCATAAGATGAATTGTAGGCCTGTGGAATTCCATACTTTCACACAGACTCATTACAGTCAAGGAACAGCCGTTACATCTCGATGATGACGAGCAGGGAAATACACATTAGGTTTCAAATGTGGAAAAGCCCTTTGTGCCCCGTGCAATGTTGATGATATGGCAAAGGCAATTAAAGGATTAAAGAGTAAGAAAACACATGAACAGATCCACTTACTTGCAAGTAAGCCGACTCCACTCGCCAGGGACCCCACCCAGGCTGTTTTTCCTTTTCCTTCACCGAAGGCGTCCAACCACTCTATGTACAAGACCCCAACGGCCAATGGGGATCCATAACAGAGGAACTGAGTGAAGAAGGAGACAGCCACAATCACCCAGCCCCACCCGCCATCAGGTGACTTCGGAAACTCCATGGCGAGATGAAGTCAACACAGTGCTTCTCTGTAGATACTAAAAAAAACAACCAGAAAAGAGGAAAAAGAACATTTAGAATGTGACCAGATACTAAAAAAAAAACAACCAGAAAAGAGGAAAAAGAATGTGACCAGCACAGGGTTTGGGATTAAAATACCTCTTCCTAGGATGGAGGATGAGACGGGCCAATAGTTAAGAACACTGACTGTTCTTGTAGAAGACCAGAGTGTGTTTCCTAGAACCCATGTTGAGTGGCTCACAACTACTGATAACTTTTACAGCTTTAGGAGCTCTAACACCCTCTTCTGGACTCTGTAGGTACTGCACTCACACACACATATACACATGCACGCATAAACACACACACACACAAATAATTAAAAGTAAAATAAATCCTTAGTATAGATAAAAATTAAGTATCTTTTCCTTAAAGAAAGACTACCTAAACATATACATGGATGATTTCAAAATATGGCTGCCATATCAAGTATACATTTTCATCTATAATTTATAAAATTTCATGCACTCACTGGTACATGCCTTTTAATTATAAAAAGGCAGATCGTGAACTATCTTTCCTATTCTTGACCTCCTTCACCAGGCTCCCTTCTTTTTCCAAAAAACCACCGATTTTAGCCTCTTCACTTTTATTTCTGAGACTCTCCAGGAAGTGGAGAGTTAGAAAGAAAGAGACTTAATTAGGGTGTTCTTGGGTCAGAACCTATACAGGGGAACAAAGCAGAGGGAGGAAGAGAGAGGTTAAAGGGAAAAGGATTGAATCAGGTCACCAGACTTGGAGGCAGGGGCGCTAACCTGCTGAGCCATCTCCCTAAATACAATCTCCCTGAAACCCACAAGGTGGAAGAGGAAAGCAGACAACTTAAGTTATGGTTTGCCCTCTAACACACCCTGTGCTCTGAGCATGCCCGCTCCCCACAATGAATCAATACAATGGGATTTTTAAGAAGCAAGAGGCCTGGGCACTTGGGAAGTGTTTTCAACCATCAACCCTGCCCACCCGTGATGACCATAGAAAGCTGTGGTGAGCTCAGGTGAGGAATTCTTGTCCCCGAGGGCTGTCAGCTGAAGGTCTTTTGCCAACTATGATTCCAGCGGCTGGAGCAAGGGTGCTTTAGCTCCTGAAGTCTGGAGGGGAGCTGATAGCACATCCCAACCTTCAGCAACCTGAGCACCCTCCCAGGGCTACCTCACATACGAGTAAGCGAAACCAAACAAGCGTTCTTTTATTTGTTTCTTTTCATTAAAATCAGCATTTGGACATTTGTTTCATGCACTGAGCATCCTTTGAGGTTTCACAAAATTCTAGTCTCCTTTTTTATTTATTATTTTTTAACCAGTGTACAGTAGCTCACCATATGGCTACTGCTTACTCCTGCACTCATTTCTGTGCAGACTAGAAAAACAAAATTGCAATGGCTCAAAACTGAAAAAAAAAAAATTCTAGCTGTTCGATCTCTTTTATGTCTATGGCTTCTGTTTTTATTTTATTACTTTTTTTTCTATTTGTGTCTCCGTGTGCGCCCACACGCATGCCACAGTACACGAGTGACTAGTAGAAGACGACCTGGGGAAGTCAGCTTCTTCCTCCCAACATGTGTTCCGGGGCTTGAACCAAGGTCGCCGGGCTTGGCAAGCACCTTCACCTGCTGTGCCGTCTTGCTAGCCCCTAATTGATTTTCTGAACATGGTCTTCCACTGGCCTCGAACTTATCACTAAGGCTAAGTCCACTGGCTGGTAAGTCCCACGGGGTCACTTGTTGCCCTCCACCCCACCCCAGTCATGGTATTACAGGCATGTACTATGAAGCCTGGGCTATTATGTGGGTGCTGGGATCCAACGAAGGCTCGTGTGCTTCTATGGCAAACACAATTCCTGTTCAGAATCCCCTTTAAGGAAAACACAGTTTTAATTCCCCAAATTAGACGCTGTAAAGCAGGAGCAACCTAACACCTAATAGGATGGACAGGCACTGAAAAGACAATTGAGAGCCAGCTGCATTAAAAACCCCAAATTATCACTCTCTGGGAAAGCACAGGCTGACAGGCAGAGACAGATCATGGAAAAAAAAAAACTAGACTTTTCTAGAAGGTAAAGGTGAACACTGTGTCCCTCAAAAACCTAAGCAATTCCTTTCTTCAGAGACAACCTTTGTCCCACCTTGCCATGGGCCGTGTCTGGGTGCTATTTCAACACAGAGGACAAGTAGCGTCGTTTCTCACAGGAAGAGACTAGGACTGCAAATCTTGGAAAAAGGAAGTGCCTATTAAGCTAGCCACGGGGACTTGGCCGGGAAGTTTTCATGGTCAACAACTGAGGGGAAGTGAAGGCAGCCAAAGCAGGAGCTGAGGCAGACGGCTTCTTGTACGCGTGCGGGGCTGGCTTTAAAAGTGGGATTCATGAGAGGGTGGCTTAGGCATGAGGAGCAAGGGGACCCTCAGCAGAAGGGAAGGATGGGTCAAGGTGAAGAGGGGCGCGCTCACAAGGTGAGGCCCGTGGCACACTGTTGACGTGTAAAGACATGTCATGCACCTTACACCCAACGCAGGATTCCTTCTATACCTTAGCAATGCACCGGTGACCTTTACCACGGCTGTGACAGGATAACTGACCAAAAGCAGCTTGACAAAGGCTTATTTTGACCCACTGAGGGGATACAGTCCATCATGGTGGAGAGGCACGGCAGGGGAGTGAGAGCAGTCAGGGTCTGATGCTGGGCTCATTCCCCCCCCCCCAAAGATAGACTTTCCTAAAACCACCCTCATCAATACACACAGAGAACTGTTTCCATGGTGATTCTGAATCCAGTTAGGTTGACAATGAAGAGTCATCATCACACACGGATACTCCTACCATTAATAAGTCACCCGTGTTATCTAAGCAATGGACTTTCACCCGGCCCCAATCAGAAGCGCCACTCGGTACCAGAAGACACTGTATTGTTTGGCATCAAGACCCATAAGCCATTTCCAGTGTTGAGGAATCTCATTCACGCACTAGTGTGGAAATAGGCATCAGGGAAAGGCACACATTGTACATTCTAGTAAATTCTTTGAGAATTTCAAATCTCTTAACTACACTGTTACTAAAGGACTGAATTATACTCAGAAGCATCTTGAAAACTTGTGTAATTTCTGTCAAACAACAGGGTATACTAGGCTACTTATAGAACAACATTAACTTACATTGTATTTCTTTTTCCCCCCTTGTGTTGAAAATAGGGTTTTTTGGGGGACCAGAGAGATGGCTCAGCAGTTAAGAGCACTGACTGCTCTTCCAGAGGACAAGGGTTCAATTCCCAGCACCCACATGGCAACTTACAACTGTCTGTAACTCCAAGATCTGACACCCTCACACAGATACATGAAGGCAAAACACCAATGTGCATAAAATAAAAATATATTTAAAAAAGAAAATAGGTTTTTTCTCACAGAATATATCCTGATTATGGTTTCCCCTCCCTACTCCCTTTCTGTCTCTCATTAGATAACAGGCTTCTAAGGGATAATAATAAAATAAAGTTAAAAACTAGCACGTTGGAATAGGACAAAACAAATGCAGGAAAAGAACCCAAGAAAAGGCACAAGAAACAGACATAGGTGCAGAAACTCACTGGTTTACATACTCAGGAACCCCATAAAAACACTAAACCGGAAGCCATAGTATTGTAGGGTAAAAAGAGAATATATATATATATATATATATATATATATATATATATATATATAAAACTAAGATAAAGTAAAAGGAAAAGCCTTGACCCTTCATTGAGACAAAGAACTTCCAAAGATGCCGTTGAGTATGTTTTCTGTTGGCCATCTATTGCGGGGCACGCGTCCTGCCTTTAAGAGTTGTTTGTTTTTCCAATGAGATTCCCTTGCAGAAAACTAGACTATTTTCTGCACACGGTCCCTAACTCCCGATACCTTCTGGGTTAGGCATGAGGACGCGTGTCTCCTTTTCTTGCAGCTCTAGGACCCCATCTGGTGCAGACCCACGAGGCCCCGTGCATGCTGCTTCAGTCTCTGTGAGTTCACGTGTGTGCCTTGCTGATTTCAAAGGCCTCGTTTTCTTGGTGTCCCCCATCCCCTCTGGCTCTTACACTGTTTCCACCTCCTCTTCCACTGTTCCCTGGAGTCTGAGGGGAGGGATTTGATGGAGACACCCCTTTTAGAGCAGTACACTTTATTTTGTAACTTACAATTAACCATGTGCACCCTGGACCACCGTTGAAGAAGAAATCATGAAATCAGTTACGACAGCATTTAACTGGGCTATCAGATGGAGGGTAAGTCTCTGCCATGGGGCTGGGGTTCGCTCTGTTAGGAGGGAGTGAGCTGGAAGTCTTTCCTCCAGAGTAGGAAAAGCCCTACGAGGAAAGTCCATGTTCCCCAGTAAACATCTTCCCTGGGCCTCACATTGCACCTCACTCCGTGCTCATTTTTTCCATCAGTTCTTTACTGCTCCCAGGTATGGTGGAGAAGAAGGAAGTTTATTGTCCTATAAGGGAGAGCATAGGAGAGGCAGGGACATAAGACCAGACTGAGCTGGGCCTTGTGGGAGGGGAGGGGCGAAGGGAGAAAGGAAGAGAGTGGAACCAGGTTCAGCAGCCAGGAGGCCAAAGGTATAAGAATGAAAGAAGCAGGGAACCAAAAGAAATGTCTGGATTATAAAGGGAAGAGCCTCTGGGGGGAGTGCAGCCCAGCCGCTGGGCTGGCAAGTTCAGGGTAGAGGCCGGGTGTGCAGAGCTAAACCCTATAACTGGTAGGAACTGAGGGATGCTGGGAAAACCTGGTGGCCAGGCCCAGCTTTGATATGTTAAATAGGCACCTTGGCCTGTTTGTCCTGGGTTTGAAACTTAATAACTAGCAGAAATTTTTTTTTTGGTTTTGTTTTCTGGGAGAGAAGCTGTCAGAAATGCCCATTTGACGTTTAGATCAACATTCAGCACTGGCATATGCTTCTTTAAATGCACTCACGCAGACGATGGTGATTTGTTTTTTCGAATCCAGAGTGATGAACAGTGTCCTTCCCCGCCACAACTCTTCTCTAGTGGCCTCTTTCTGAAAGTTATTTATAACTTCTCTCTAAAGATTCATAGATTATTTTTTTTCCCACTTGAAATAAGAAAAGAGGTTGAAGACAGTACTTTCGTTTTTGTTTGTTTGTTTGATGTCTTATCACAATCAAAATGACTTGTGCTACCACACTGATCGCAAGAACTTTGGAGAAATGGCTGGTTACAGGTTGGTTTAAATCTAGTCATTTGGGAAGTGAGTTTAAAAACCATAACCCAAGTTGTCATGGTGGCTCATACTTTTGTGATCCTGGCACTGGGGTGGCTGAGGCAGGGGGACTGGTAGCTCAAGCCTGCGCTAAAGAGAACAGAAAGAAATGGTTGCAGGAAGAGTAGAAGGTGAGGAGAAAAGGGGTGGGGGAGGCTCTACAGGTCCCTCAGCTATGAGGAATGTCTTTTTCGGTGCCTGAAAAGGTGAAAAACATAGGCAAGGACATGAAGAACTGGACCCTCATCCTTCGCTGGCGCAAACAGAAAAGCAGTTTGAGCGCAGGAAGCCTGAAGGGCACAGGGTCCTTTAGGCGATAAAACTGTGCAAAAAGGCAGGGCTGGGAAGATGGCGCAGTGGGTGGGTAAAGGCAGTTTCTCTGCAAGCTTCCAGACCTGAGCTCTACTACCCTGAAGCCACATGAAGGTGAAGAGAGCATGACTCCATGGATCCCACAACATTGTCCTGACCTCCACACATATGCCACGGCACCCGCACAGCCCCTTCCCCCGAACCCCAACTAATAGCTGTACCAAAAGCAGACTATGTTTAAGGTAACATAATTTTGGGGAATTCACTGAAAAGGATTTTTAGGACATATGACATGAGTCGATTTTATCGTAAGTGACTATCTCAATAAAGCCATTAACATAAAGCACTTGATATCTAACAAAAATATGTGTTTGAGTCTTGACTCCAGTGTCGGTAGGTAACAAGTTTCATAATAGTAGACCCACTCTGCCAGAAGACTTTCTGCCACCAGTGCATCCCTTTGCCCTAAACAGTGACTTCTGCCCCCACCAAACATACATGGTTTATCCTCTGCCACCTCAGTGTAGGGACTGGGATACTAGGAACCGGAAAATAAGCATCCACATAGAAGAAAGACAGGAAATGTAAAATAGTCTATATGTAGGTGATAGGGTTAACGAATATTTACAGACCAAGGAGCCAACATCCGCCAAGGGTGAGTGAAGAAAACAGCTATGACACAGCCACACAATGCAGGATTATTTAGCAATGACCAGACAATACGAAGAAACAGGTGAAGCTGTAAACGTCTTGCGCTAAGAGCAAGAAGCCCGGGGAGAAAGGCCACTCACAGGAGATCTGGCTTCCCGACCAAGGACACTGAGGCTTTGGAGAGGAATTTGGGGGGACTTTGAATGGCTTTGAGATGTCTCTGGTGTGAAGACGTTCGAGAGTTGATGGTGGAGATGGTTACTCTAATCACGACATGCTAAATATCACCAAAAGGCAAATTTTACGTAGGTGACTGGTGTGGTATGTGAAATATAACTTAATACAACTGCTATGTAAAATATTTTTCCAAATGAATGTCCACTCCAGCTGGCTCCATTTGCCTAAGCTCATTGAACAGTTTTTTCTGATTGCTTGGTTTTGCTATTGCAAACCATACTTTGATAAAACAATTTTTGTTTGTTTTAAGACAAGATCTCAGATAGTCCAGGCTGTCCCCCCAAATCCCTGTTTAAGGATGACATGCACTTTTTTGGGTGTGACAGGGTTTCTCTATAGCTTTGGAACCTGTCCTGGAACTCTCTCTATAGCCCAGGCTGATCTCAAACTCCCAGAGATCCGCCTGCCTCTGCCTCCCGAGTGCTGGGATTAACAGCATGCACCACCACCACCCATCTGATGACTTGTACTTCTGGTCCTCTTGTTCCATGCCCCCAGTGTTGTGATCATAGATGGGAGCCACCACTCCTAGTGTATTTTTACGAGGGAATTGATCATAGCCAGGCAAACATTCTATCCCCTGAGCTACAGGCATAAGGTGTGCATAAAACATATATTAATTATATCATTAAATTCGTGTCCCATCTCTAACATATCTCATTTTGTTTATACAAATATTCCAGGGCAGGAGCTACCACACATGGTAGCTTGTCGGGCCAACATATATGTGAGATTGTGGGTTAAGTCCCCAGAAATATTCCCCCAAAAGAAAGACAATCCAAAACTCTAAAAGCAAATCTCCAACACTTCTGATTTTTAGAGCATTTTCGGTAAGGAATCTTCAACCAGTATTAGGACGCGGCTCCTTTTTGAATTTCTAGTTCCGGGTCTCAGTGCCTTAGTGAGTCAAGAGCAGGGAGGTTCTGACCCTAAGAAATTCATCTGGCAAGCTCTCTACACCAATGCCAGCACTCACTACAGACTTCTCTACTGGCAAGCCTGCCACTTCCGCTTCCAATTAGCTTCCTGGGGGATTCTAATACTGTGCAGCTGGAAGCAAGAGTCACTGTCCCGAGGAATGGAAGAACATACTCTGGTCAACTGTCCCACGGCTCCCTCAATGAGGAAGGCCACTGGAAGGGAAGGAAGAGGACAGGAGGAGGCTTTGGGCAAACAGAGGGAGTAGGGCTAGGGTCAGTCCCTCCGCCCTGACTTAGTCATCCAGGAAGCTGTAACAAAGTCGTATAAACTGTGTGGTTTATGAACAATAGGAGTTTATCATACAGTTCCTGAGGACCAGGAGGCCACATTCAAGGCCTGCTCTTCTATGTGTGAGGGTCACTTTCTACTCAAGAGAAAACTGCCTTCTTATTGAGTCCCCAAACAGTATGGGAAGGGTGGGGGTGGAGCTCTGTTGTCCCCCACATCTTAGGATCTGGTCTCTTCCCAAAGGCCCCGTGCCTAACACTTCGAATCCCATTATTTTAGAGATCCAAATTTTGATGTTATTGGGGGTTTTCAGAGACCAGTTTTCCTGTGTAGCACAGGCTAGCCTAGAAAGCATGCCCCTCTTGCCTCAGCCTTGCCGGGCATGCTAGAATCCAAGTATGATAAACCATGTTTCCTCTAGACAAAGGGAGGACGTTAAGAATTTAGGTCACAGAACACCCCACTCCCATTACCCACCCACAACAGCCAGGCCAGGCTGTTGCTTTAGGTCTGCCCCTTATCCATACCCTGAAAATCTTGATCAAACAGCCCCTCCAGACTTTCAAGGAGAAATGAAAAAATAAATTCTTGTAGAAATAGTGACTACAGCCAAAACGACTGACTTTAGGAAGATGCAGGAGAAGGCACTGTCTCTGACACGCCAACCGTAACTTCACTTAAGAATCACAGATGGTGGTGCAGGTAAGTAGATCTCTGTGAGTTCAAGACCAGCCTGGTTCTGTACAGCAATTTCCAGGCCAGACAGGGCTATATAGTAAGACTGTCAGGAGAAGGAAGGAAGGGAGGAGGGAAGGAAGGAGGGAGGGAGGAGGGAAGGCTTGAACCTACATCTTAAACATTATAACATCAGATAATACGACTAGTGACTATCTATCTATCTATCTATCTATCTATCTACCTATCTATCTACCTATCAAGACTACCATTACCTGAGTCATGTAAACATCCATTCTCCGACAAAAACAGAGTAAAACCCTGTGAACTGCAGCACTGTAGATGAAAATGGACATTTTGCAGAGGGAAGTAAGTCAGATCCTCAGAGACAAATACTGAACGTTCTCATTCACAGGTGGCAGCTAAGGAAGTTTGTCGCCTCAGATTATCCTGTAGGACAGAGGACACCAGGAGCTAGCAGAAGTGACAGGAAGGGAGACAGGGCTTGAAAATAGCTACCAAAATCCAGTTAAAATAGGATTCATCCTAACGTTCCTTAGCATTGTAAGGTAACTTCAGTTAGGAACATTTCACTACATAGTCTACAATAACTGAAACAGGCATAAAATGATAAATATTTGAAGCACTAGGAATTGCTAATTACCCTGATACAACTGTTGCACTCTGCACATGTGTACTGAACCATGACTCTGTACTCCACAAACACGTACAAATACTACGTCAATTAAAAATAAGGTTCAGTCAGGCAGTAGTGGCGCACGTCTTTAATCCCAGCACTCGGGAGGCAGAGGCAGGTGGATCTCTGTGAGTTCAAGGCCAGCCTGGTCTATAAGAGCTAGTTCCAGTACAGGCTCCAAAGCTACAGAGAAACCCTGTCTCAATAAAACCCCAAAATAATAATAATAATATTCAAACCAGGCAGTGATGGCACATGTCTTTAATGCCAGCACTTGGGAGGCAGAGGCAAGCAGATCTCTGTGAGTTCAAGGCCAATCTGGTCTACAGAGAGAGTTCTAGACAGGCTCCAAAGCTACAGAGAAACCCTGTCTCAAAAAACAAAAATGAAGGGGCTGGAGAGATGGCTCAGCGGTTAAGAGCATTGCCTGCTCTTCCAAAGGTCCTGAGTTCAATTCCCAGCAACCACATGGTGGCTCACAACCATCTGTAATGAGGTCTGGTGCCCTCTTCTCGCCTGCAGGCATACACACAGAACATTGTATACATAATAAATAAATTAATTAAATAAATAAATAAAAATTAAAAAAAAACAAAAAAAAAGAAAGAAAAAAAAAACAAAAATGAAACAAAAAGATTCCAATAAATTCTAAAAGGCAGTAGCTAGTTTCTTTCTTTTTTTCTTTCTTTCTTTCTTTCTTTCTTTCTTTCTTTTTAAAGTCAAACATTCGGAGATGTCTGCTATAGTCATTAGCGTGCAAGACAGGGTTGACTTGTCAATGTATGGGCCCAGACCAAGAACATACCGCGGCTCTGAACTGTCAGGTCAAACCCCCTGGGAACCCTCTCGGGGCCAGCTCAGGCACATAAGCTCCACGGCCTCTCCGAATGCACCGTTCTCATTTTGTTTGTTCAAACGTGTTCTTCTCTTTGTCAACGACAGCTCTGACGGTCAAGCTACAGCCAGGCCCGCTTGTTTATAACATAGTTCATTGACATGAAGCAAGGAGTACAACACACAAGCCTGGCAAATCCCAAAATCCATCTCCGAAAACCCAATGCAGCTGGGTGCGGAGGCACAAGCCTTTAATCCCAGCGCTTGGGAGGCAGAGATGCGTGGAGCTCTGTGAGTTTGAAGCCAGCCTAGTCTACAAATAGACAGGCTAGCCGCGGCTACGTAATGAGACTCTGCCTCAAAAAGTACATACATACACACATGTATACAAATATACAAAAACTAAATATTAAAAATCCAGTTCAGTTAAAGACATTCATTGTACAATTTCCCTTGGAATCGTTAAACCCTTAACTTAGTTTTCCTTTCGCTTTTTGGAGCTGGATAAATGCACTATAAAACAATCTAAACTGCTTTTATGATCCAACTTACAAGAGCAAAATCCTGAACTTAACTCGTTTGATCGAAATTCAAGGAGATTAGCAGACTGTTCTGTTTAAGAAGGGGGCTGGGCATCATGAAGGCACACCTTTAATCCTAGCACTTGGGAGGAAGGGGTAGGCAGGTCCCTTTGAGTCCCAGGCCAGCTAGAGCTACACAGTAAGGTCCTACTTGAAAAGCAGGAGGAAGAGAGTGTTTGGGCAAATCACGCAGGCCGAAGAAAATGGAGAGTTCTGAGCACCATGAGCTGGCCTCTGAATACACACCTTGTCCAAGAGGAATACAGTTTACTACGCCACACTGGGATAGAGTATGGAAGAACAGCCAAGGAAAATGTTCAGAGAAACACCTCTGCGTCCGGGGACTCAGTCACACTAAGCGCCGCTGGAAGGAGTCCTCTAACAGCCATCATTAGCTACTGAACTCTGTGACGTGATCAACCGCGGGGTCATGAGCAAAGAATGCCCTTTGACCTTTAAGGCTTGGTAGATGTCCTTAGTTGAATCTACTGATCTGTCACCATGACTTGCCAATTTGACACAGTTTGGAATCACCCAAGCAAGGAATCTCAGAGAGAAATGATGCAGATCAAACTGGCCTGTGGGCATGTCTGTGGGGGCATTTGCTTGATTAGTAATTGTGCAAAGGTGGTTCTGGGCTGTATAAGAAAGCTCCTGCCAGCAGGCCAGCAAGCTGCGTTCCTCCATGGTTTCTGCATCATCAAGTTCCTGCTTGAGTTCTGCCCTCGCTTCCCTCAGAGATGAACTGTAACGGGGAAATGGAAGCTAAAGAAACCATTTCCTTCTCTAAGTTGCTTTCGGGCAGTGTTTTACAGCAGCAACAAAAGAGGAAACCAGGACAGCAGCCTAACACTGGTCGCGGGTCACCACCATTCTAGCAAGGCAGGAAGAGGCCAGCAGTGAGTCGATGGATTCAGGCTAAGGTCGCTGAATCACATATTGTCGATGTTAAGGCCAAATCTGGTCCCGAGACTGTTTTGTTTGACCTGCTCAGTGAGGTCGCTTTTGTTTTGGTTTTTGGCAAGTTTGAATGAATTGCCAATGCTTCGATACTGGAAGATTACCCTTAAAAAAAATCTGAATTTCAGTGGTCCCCCCACCAAAGAAAACAGAAATTCTGCCAATGTTGGGTGTAGTACAATTAATAAAAACTCAGAGACAGATATTAGGGTTCAACCTGAAGTCAGAAAAGCAAAACAGCCAGCCACTAGCTCTTACCTTTACCTCAGTCTGAAAATGGCGATCCTGCCTCCTGGAACCCTCAGAATGAGACTGTGTGTGAGAGCTGTCTCCTCCCTTCTTATATTCCTCTCTAGGGCTGGGATTGAAGGCTTGTACCACTCCTGGCCGGTTTCTATGGCAAACTAGTGTGGCTACTGGGATGAAAGGTATGGGTTACCACTGCCTGGTCTGTAAGGCTGATCAGTGCAGCTGTTTTAGTCTCTGATCTTTAGGCGAGCTTTATTTATTAAAAGACAAATGAAATATCACTACAGTTGGGCCCTTGTTTTTTATGTAATAATTAGTTGAACCTGACGAACTTTGGTCTTTGTTGGCTGAACATCTCTTCAGATTCTTCCACTCTCTGATAAGTCCCGGAGTCCAGATGAGGGCTAAGTGTACTTAGTGTCTCACTTTGCCTGCCCTGATATCCCTGGCACAGCCCCGGCCTTCTTTATTCACTCGGTGCCTGTCTCACTGACCATTGGCTTTCTCACCAAGCCAATGAGAAGCCATCTCTTCTAAGTCCTCTCCAGCCTCAGAGAAGACATTAAACAGGATCTGCCAACTATCTGGAGTCAAAAGGTTTAACAGAATCAAGCCTATAAACACACACACACACATACACACACCGCCACCACGCCCAGCTTTTCCATAGACGCAGATTGTCAACGTCACCTCTATACGTCCTGCCCGCACCATGTACTTTGTGCTTCCAGGATTTGGCTACAGCTATTTCATGCTACCCAGCCGAAAGCTTGGCCAAGGAGTGTCCCGGTGAAGTGATCCATGACGAAGACACTAAAGTAGCTGACGTGGTCTTCTGTTTCATCGTTTTATACAACTTACTCATCATTATTTAGAATCCAATCTGATCTCTGAAGGCTCCGTTTAATGGTGACCCTAACCTTTGTACCAGAACAAATCTTCCTCCTTTCAGCCGTCCACTGAAAGGCTGTCACTGTGATGAGAAAAGCTAAGTCACGCAGGCCTCAGTATTTGCTGATAGGGTTTGCAGGCATGATGTTTGCCTTCTCCTTGGAACACAGTCCTTTTGAGAGCTCAACACTGTGCACTAGTTACCTAAACTACCCTCTAGCTATTGTATTTTTGAGGTAACTGAATGAATCTAAAGCATATCTACTGTCCATAGTTCCCCACACACAACCATAAATGGCCAAATAGCACAGGAGACCTAAGAGAGAGAAACTGGGAGACTCACGGGAACAATGACAGCGGTGGAGACCCAGGGTCCCTCGGAGACTCGGGCTGCTCTCACCTTCATATCTGAGGTCACCAAGTCTGCCACCAGGTTTTCTTATCCTGCTTCTGCTCAAGCTTAAGAATTTCTCTTAAAGCACGTCATATAACAGAGTTTGTTGGTTTGCTTAGGGGAGGTTTTCCCTGCACAGCCAGGCTGGCCTCCGATGTGCAATCCTACTGCCTCATCTCCCAAATACTAGTATGAGAGGTGTCAGTCACCACGCCTACTTCAGTGTGACAGGTTTAAAAGGAACAAGGACACTGAAATATGTAACTGAATGTATAGAATGACATCAGTCAGAACGATGGGGGTGGGAATGCTGAGAGGCGACTCCAGGACCCAGGTTCAGCACTTAACAGTATTGCCGGGCGGTGGTGGCGCACGCCTTTAATCCCAGCACTTGGGAGGCAGAGGCAGGCGGATCTCTGTGAGTTCGAGACCAGCCTAGTCTACAGAGCTAGTTCCAGGACAGGCTCCAAAGCCACAGAGAAACCCTGTCTCGAAAAACCAAAAAAAACCAAAAAAAAAAAAATAAAAAAATAAAAAAATAAAATAAAAGTCAACATTTATGACTATGCCAAGGATGCAATGCAATAACTCAAAGGAGAGGCTCTGAAGCTGGCAAATCGGGTTCATATGTTTGATTGACTAGTTTCTTCTTTTTGATACTGCTTTCCATTGTGTGTATGTGTGTGTCTGCATGCATGACTGGGAGTGCCCATGGAGGTCAGAGAGTTCTATCTGTCCCCTTGGAGGTGGAGTTACAGGCAGTTGTGCGCCACCTGATGTGGGGGCCGGGAATTGAACGTGGGTCCTCTGCAAGGGGAGCACATGCTTACTCCTGAGCCATCTCTCCAGTCCCAAGATCGACCTATCAAAATCCTCAGTCTAAAATCAAAACAGCGCAAAAAACGGCATGGCTCTCTTGACTACAGGCTTCAGGAGCGTTCATGGTCACTAGCATTACAAACAAGGGAAGCCGAGAGAAACTGCTCTCACTTCACCGGCCCAGGAAGTTAAAGATAGGTTCCTGCTGAGCACAGCTCCACCATGACCATGACGTCATAAAACACAGGTCTAGGGAAAAGCACAACTGGATGTGCATCGTTGTTGGAGTCAACCACACTAGCTGTTTCTTCGCTCTCCCCGCCAGTCACGTGGATGGGAAGCAGACACTGAGATTTGAGTCACTTGCTTTAGTGTAGAGGCAACTCACAAAACCAAACTGAAAGCCACAAACTTAGGCAAGGACCCAGATTGTTGGGGCCCATCCTAAGGGCAATATTCAGCCACACTTCAATGTCTTGGCCTCGGGTATGGTGTTTGGCCCCATCTCACCTCCCAGCATCATCTAGTATAAATTCCAGGGTCCAGCTGCTCCCAGAGACTGTGGTTCCTATGCACGCAGCCGACCAGCCCCTATGTGTGCTAGGCTCTGGTTCAGTGGAGACTCCTTCCCACCAGGAAGATCCTCTTCTCACTCCAGTCTCAGTGAAGAGCCTGCCCTCACCACAGAACTCTTCCACTCACAACCCCAGATGAACCGCTTTTCTTACTATTCAATACTAGTACACTGTTGGTACGTCTGCCCTTGAACTCCTCCTTCTGGGCCATCTCACACGACACATACATGGAAGAATGCTGTCTATCCTACCGGACTCAACAGAGGGCATGCCTTCTATTTTAAATTTTAGACTCAATAATAAATTATAGCTTAACCCACAAAAATCATTTAATGTCTACAGAAAAACTAAACATAAGCACTAGCTGGCTTAGAATACCTGCTTTTCTTCCTTGACATTTTTAAATTAAAACTGAGATACTTATTGCTAGGGGAGTCTTTTCCAGAAAGCTGCAATCCCTCAAGCAAGACACTGATTCCTGTCAATGCGGCCCCCACAAATTCTCCACACAACTATAGTCTCTCAGTAAACATTGGGGGACATTTCAATGTAGAAAAAGACCACAAAAAATGGAGTGCTCAAAAGAGGGGATGAAATACAAATGAGAAATCCGATCTCATCTGTCTAAACATCAGCTTTTTGGTCTATTCCAGCAGTTCTCAACCTGTGGATCAAAACCCCTGGGGGGGCTGAATGACCCTTTCACAGAGGTCACACATCAGACATCCTGTATATCAGATATTTCCATTATGATTCATAACAGTAGCAAAACAACAGTTACGAAGTAGCAACGAAATTATTTTATAAGGTTAGGAGGGGGTCACTACAACTACAACATGAGGAACTGTGTTAAAGGGTCGCAGCATTAGGAATGTTGAGAACCCCTGGTTTAGACAGTGTCCAGGTTTATCTGAAGCCAAGGACACCTTTTCTGACATTCAGACACTAGCCACTGCCCACCGTCATAGCTAGTATTGTAGAGCAGCAATGAAAACATTAAGAAACCAGTCAAGAGTCCCTAATGTCCTCTACCACTTTATTACACACTTGCCCTTCCCATAGACCCTTCCTTAGAGATGTGAAAGTTGCTTGCCATTCCACATCAACTTATCACACACTTGCCCTTCCCATAGACGCTTCCTCAGAGACGGGAAGGCTGCCTGCCTGCCTCTCCACTTACCCAAGAAGTCTGTTCTTTGGCCATGTATTAGTGCTGCTGCTTTACACGTCTTTGCCAGTGTTCAGGTGAAACGATTTTCTTGTCTAATTTCTATTTGCTTGTTGAGGGAAACTCTGGGTACCAGCGCCACTCCTGGCACTCACACAGGGTCCAACTGAAGCTGGACCCAGCATGAACACCTTTCTTTCCTCTTCACCCTCTTTAGCGTCTGTTACCTGAGAACATCTAAGCTGTTTCTGCTCTGGTCTAGGTGAACGTGACAATCTAGGCAATTCAAGATATCTAAATATTACTACTGAACTGTAGCCCATGAGACGGGTCCAGTGAGGTTATTAGGATATCAACATAAATAATAACATGTAAATAATGTATGTAATGTAAACGGTGCCTAAACATTCCGAAGTATTTGTGCTGCATACACCTGCCATCCCCAAGAAAGAGGTTTTATCCCGACTTTGATGGTCAAGTTCAACGGCTTGCTGCCCTCTCCAAAGCCTCGGTTCACTGCTAAAACCAAAGCAGGTTACCTAGGCGAACCAGAGCCGAGGCGTGAGCACCAAAATCCTTCCAACTTTTGTTCCTCTGAACTTCCAGGTGGCGGAGGAGCTGCCTGGCAGCTGGGCTCCTGCACTCTGGAGCGCAGCCCGGGTGCTGCACTGACTGGTGCCCGGCAGGACCCACCCGCACCACGCGCTGCTGTCCTTACAGTTAGACGCACTCTGAGCCCCAACTGGATTCCCCCCAGCACCTGAGCCCACCTCTACTGGAGCTGCCTTTTGGCAAGTGAGGAGTGAGGACCCACCTGGGTCGTACGCCTCTTTCTGAACTGCCACCAACACCTGCACAAGGTATCCGGCAGACTCATGGCAAGGGGTTCCCGCTTATCTCCCAGATCTCATCCCCTTGCTCCCCCTACTCCACTACTCCACTCAAAATGCAGTCCTCAGATTCCTGGAAGTGTTATGCAAAGGCAAGCACTCTTTTTTCTTTCTTTCTTTCTTTCTTTCTTTCTTTCTTTCTTTCTTTCTTTCTTTTTTTCTCTCTCTCTCTCTCTCTCTCTCTCTCTCTCTCTCTCTCTCTCTCTTTCTTTCTTTCTTTCTTTCTTTCTTTCTTTCTTTCTTTCTTTTGTTCTTTTTAAAGGGGGAGGGGTGCAGAGCACACTGCGGCGTTCTCAGGGCTCTCTCAGTCCGGGGCAGACAGCCGGACCAGAAGCCGGCCGCCAGCTGTGCACCCGCGAGTGACAGCGCCGCCTTCTCTCGCTGCAGTTTGCTGAGTAACAGATTTGCTCCGACCGGGACCTCCCGGTCTTCTAGGGCCTTTACCTGAGTCCCGGGCTCGGCTGGGGCCGCGGTTGCTGATCCCGGCCGTGCGCTGGGCGGCCGGTCCCGCCGCGCGCGATCCACCGCCGCCTCCCTCAGCCCCAGGGACACGTGGATTGCAACCCTCCCCGCCGGCTCCACCTTCCAGCCCCCACCCCGGGAAGTCACTCCCGGGGTGGTCCCACTCGCCGCTCTCCTTCGCCGAGGCACCCTGGCCAGTCTGAACCGGTTGAGACTGCACGCCCGCTGGGGGAAGGAAGAGGAGGTGGAGGAGGAGGAGATGGAGGCGGAAAAGCTGGCTGTAGGGGCGCTGCGTCTACTCCGGTGGCTTCAGGCCACGCTAGGAGGAGGGAGGACTGGACTCGAGTCCCCTAGGCCCCCCAACCCAAGACTCCTCGTGTACCCCCGCCGAGCACCGTGTGCATTTGCGAGTAGCCCGGGTCTGAACATGAACATAAGGGTCGCTTGCTCTCCCTGACTTCCCGGGGTCACTTGAGAGCCTCCTGGCCGGAGTTATACTGGTGGGCAGTGATCCCAGAGGAACGCGCCCTAAAACTTTGTAAAGTCGGTACTCTGTGGCAGTGGAAAGTAAAGACGCCAAGGGCTTTCCTTTGTGACAGCTCCGCGGGAAAGGAGGGCGCCCGGCAGGACGAAGACGGGGAAACTGTATGAGGACGGTCAGGTGTCCTGCATTTGTACCAAGCTAACTCTAACTTGTAGTACAGGACGACCGGCACCGGAGCTACCTGGTACTGCACTCCACCCTGTCACAGACGCCCACTGCAGACAATCCCGGGCCTCCAATGGCTAACAAAGGTGCGGACACCGCTCACTCCAGGGATATGCCCGTGGCATGTGCTTGCCCTCTGCCCCATGCATGTATAGTTTGACTGTTGGATTCTTAAGAGGACAAGTCTAACAGCTTGAGAATTCATTCCCTTTATACCTGGCAAAGCCTGAGTTCTAACTTAAACAAGGACTACCACCCGCTAAGTTAGTTTCAGCTAAGTTGCTTAGACTTTTTCAGTTTATCTCCTTATCTATAATATCAGTGTGAGATTCTCAGAATCTTGCCTGCTTCGTGGAGTGTGCAAGAGTTGAGAATTCAGAAAAGGTAGGGAACCTGACCACACCTACCACCATGAGAAGATGGTTGGTTGTAGCCCTTCGCCCCTCTCTATTCAGGTTATGGGGAAGTCCCATCAAAAACATTATGGCTGAGCCTGGAGAGAGCTTGCCATCCCCAGCACCCTATTATAAATAAGCCTACAAATAAGCTATTGTAACCACGGCACCGGAGAGGCAGAGCCTAAAACCTAATCAGAAAGCCCCCGTCTCACATAGAAACTCTGATTTCAAAACCAAGGTGGATTGCTCTTAACACACACACACACACACACACACACACACACACACACACCATGAGTGTCTCTAAATAGAAGAAAAATAGGGGAAATATCTCATAGCAACAACAGTCCAGCATGGTGACTCACACCCATACCCAATTCAAAAGGCAGATCTCTAGGAGTTCAGGGTCACCCTGGGCTACATTGTAGTGAGTGCTAGGCCAGCCTGGGCTATGAAAAGCTTGTCAAAAATAAACACTACCGATTAAAAAGTCACAACACAGTGATGACAATGGGAAGGGGTAGTACCAAAAAAAATGTGGAAGGAAAAAGAATGGAGACCATACTGTCAACTTCATAAAAACATACTTGGGAAGAAGAAAGAGGCTCAGTGTTTACCCTGTACTGCGGTCTCCTTTGGGATGCCTTACATTCACTCATGGTATTCCCAGCTGCCTGATAACCTATGAAAATTTCCCGTCCCTGCTTCAATAATAGGTGTTTTAGATTGCTTTCCTTGGTTCACACAGACCCTAGCCATCAGAGTACAGATCTATGATCTCAACAGTTGACCAATCACCGTCTGTGAAACTGCACTTGGGAAACCCTACCTAGGAAAAGGGATGTTTGCATCCTCAGGTATGTGAATAGCTGAGGCCCAGCCTGTTCCCTCCCGCATCAAATGTTGCTTACAGGAATAAGCAGGTGGGCCCTTTGTGTCTACCCAGGTTAGTCCATACTTTTCCACACAGGCTGAAAGAGTGTCCTTACCCAAAGGTAAGGTTTCTGCTTTAGCATGAAGCTGGACCCTAATGGGCTAGACTCAAACAGTTGCAAGGCTTGGCTTGCTGAATGGCTGAGGTAGCTAGAAGGCCACTTTAGTGCTTGGAGGCCAGCTCTGGGGGTAAAGGGCATGCCACCAGGATTCAATGTGAAAGTTGTCCCTGTCGCTTGAGGTTCTCTGTTCAGTCACACTCTGCTGGAACACTGAGGCCAGCAAGAGAACCCAGTGATCCTGCCTTGTATCTACAAATAGAACTTGACCCAGAGAAGCCCAAGGAGCCCCTCCCCCACAACACTGCCTCTGAAAGCACAGAGAGACTGGTGGAAAGGAAACTAAAACCATGTCTTCATACCTCCGTGTTTTCCCTCCCAGGGACAGGAAGAGCCAGGGCCTGCAGACAAAGCTGGGGCTCTGGGCCCAGAGGTCAATGCCATTTTAACCAGTCAGAGGGAGAGAAAATGGCAGGCCAGTAAAGAAGCTGGATCTAAAAGGGCCTGCCTTGACAAGAAAAGAAATTGGAAGCAGAGTGTTGAAAGGCATTCCAGCATACAGGTGATGCCCCCAAACTGAAGGGTTTGTTCTTTGCCTAGGGTTCCTATCACCATCAAACGTTTAGGAAGGGCTTTGTGCCCCACTTTTGAGAGAATAGGATGGAGACATTTGCTCCTTCTTGGTTCTCATTTCAGTGAAGAAGCAGAAACCAAATGGACAGGAATGTGTCCGTTGGTTGGGAGGACACATTGGGCCAGCATGGGAGTCACCCTGGTCCACCACTCGCCCTGCTGGCAAAGGTCTCCTCGCAGTGAATCATTTCAAACCCAATCAAAAGGACCTACTCTTCAATGGCTTTAGTCCAAAGCACACAGCTCTCATTGGTTAATAAGGGGCTGACTGGCCTATAGGTGAGCAGAAAGAGATTGGGCAGGAGAGCCAGACTAGGAGGACTCTGGGAAGGAGAAGGGCGGAGTCTGGGGAGTCACAATAGAGTTGCAGAAGAAGCAGGAGATAAACATGCCCTGCTGAAAGAAGGTACTGCCATGTCGCAGAAGGTAGATAAGAAATATGTAAGAGCTAGTTAGTAACAAGCCTAAGCTATCGGCCAAGCATTTGTAATTACTAATAAGTCTCTGTGCGGTTATATGAGGAGTGGTTGATGGGACAGAGCTGACTGGCAGTCTAGACAGAAAACTCCGCCTACAGTAGGGGTGGGTCTTCTTTCAAAAAATATATTTTATTTTTATGTGTATGTGTGTATGTGTGTGTGCACATGTACACATGCATGCCCTAGACAGAAAATATATTTTATTTTTATGTGTGTATGTGTGTGTGCATACATGTGTGTGTATGAACATGCATGTGCAGGTGCCATGTAGGCCAGAGAAAGACATCAAGTCATTCTGGAGCTGGAGTTACAGATGGTTTGAGGATGGGTGCTGGGACCTGAACCAGGGGCCTTTGCAAGAGCCACACATGTGCTTCACCTCTTAGCCATCTCTCCAACCCCTGCAGAGGAGACCTTGAGGTTACACTAGTCCCTAGTTCCAGTAGGCCATCTTTTCTTGTCTGCTGCCATGAACAAACCCCTACCAGATGTTCCTCCGGCCACTGATGGAGCCACCCCACCCTGCCTGCTTGCAGTGATGAACTAAAATCTCTGCAACTTTGAGTGATTGTTTTTGTTTGTATTCTGGTTACAGAGACACGAACACAAAACCCGATACAGAAAATAAGGCAGCAGAAAGTAGAATGAACTTCTCTGAGTTAGAGGGCATCAAGTGGCGAAGACAGGAGCCAAAAAACCAACAAACAGACCAGGCAGCAATATATATCATGTGACCTCTGTGCTCACATATTGTGCACTCTCACGACTTATCTCATGGAGTAAGATGCTGCCCTGTAAGCATAGCCATTGCCACTTAGAGAAGCTGTGCTCATGGGCAAGTGGCCCTCAAGATTGGACCTGGTGATGTTCCCTCATAGAAGAGGGATGAGAGGAGGCCATTAGATCCTCCTCTGTGATCCCAGTCACTCCATCCAGGCTGCGTGTGGTTCTGTCCCAGCTGCCTGTGGGTGTTGGGAAATACTAGTGTGTCCCAAGGAGAGGTTAGCTGAAGGGATGTCCATCTCTACAGATGTGGGAAGTCATCACACTGGGGTCAGACTTCTCAGTGATGCCATCGTGCTGGGGTTATGCATATTCTGTAAGTAACCACTTAGCCATGCCCCATGTAAGTAAGCCCAAATGCTCACTGGGTCACCAAACTAGACCCGAGTCGAACCATTCCTTTGGTGCCTTATCTGGGGTATGCCAAAGCTTGCCCACGTCTCCTCAAGGAAGTAAATGTAACATTCCAGGAACCACTCCTTGGCACACAGTAGAGTCTGGTAAGTGTACTGAAGAAGGCAAGATAAAATTCCTTCAAGTTTCTAGGATGGGTCAAGGCTCTTTCCCATATGGACTGCATACATTCAGCTGACATAACCCTACAATACAGTTTTGTTAGATAACAGACTAGGAACAAAGCGCTCATCTCCCAGAGGCGAGCTGCTAGGCTCGAATGTACCACAGGATCCAATTTCTTCTTGGGAAAATACAGGCGGAGTAGATGGATATTATTTAAAAATAAACATTAAACCAGTGAAGTGGATCTTTCTCCTCAACAGTGTGGTGCCAATTTCTTCAAATGTGCCTCCCCCTCAGAACCAGGCTTCCATGCCTCATATAACAAGTTGAGAGATTGCCAAGTACTTTCTCAGCTCAAAGTGTCAAGTTTTATTAGAGAGAGAGAGAGAACATGACCTGTACTCTATACACAGACAGGGTCCAGACAGCCCCACACTTGTGGCCAGTTCAAAGACTAGACTTTGGAGTTTCAGGAAGTAAAGGTCTGGGAATTACTAAAAAACCATAGCCATTGTAACTTCTTGTGAAATGATTCAGATGGTAGCCACTACCTTATGAGATGAAAAGTTAAAGAGAAAAAAATATAACTCAGAGGAGAGACGTAAAGTTAAACTACACTGTAACTGTGACGAGAAACTGAAATGATAGAGATCCAGACCCAAAGGTGAATAACATCTCTACCCCCAATGACAAACATCAAAGTCTTTTCTCATCTTTATCCCTAAGACCCACCACATTCTTGTGATTTTTTTCCTCAGTCTAGGTAAGTGCTTTAACTCCCTAACCCCTGTGCTATACAAAGTCTTACACTTCTCTGCCACAGGACATGTTTTAGTGAGGGTTACAAATGCTGTTTTACTCTCTGATCTTCAGGCAAGCTTTATTCATTAAAATACAAATGAAATCTCACTACACCCAAGACCCCCTCCCCAAGGTGACATAGTAGAAAGGCCTACTGAGAAGACTTTCCAACCTGCTGAGTGACTGGTAAGTTCTGAGGAGCTGCAGGATTCCAGCCGTGAGCCATGACCCTGCTTGTGTGGGTTTTCATGATGCAGCTGCCTTTGAGTCATGCATGCTTCTGTAGGTAACCCCTCACCAGCAGTCTTGAAGGTGAGAAAATCCAAGAAACTCATTGATTCGCCAAGTTGGGCTTTTGGGAACATGTGGAAGTATATCTCATAACTGCAAACCAGTCCAGAAATGGTTCAACCCACGACATCCCACTGTTCCAACAGCTCACAAAACATCCTACCGAGCTGGGCAGTGGTAGCACAGGCCTTTAATCCCAGCACTCGGGAGGCAGAGGCAGGCGGATCTCTGTGAGTTCAAGGCCAGCCTGGTCTACAGAGCTAGTTCCATGACCGGCTCCAAAACTACACAGAGAAACCCTGTCTCAACAAACAAATAAAAATCCTATGGAGCTTCAGCATCACTGAATCAAGAAATATCTCCACGATTTCTTTTGCAGCTTGAAACAATACAGATTATCTTCTAAGATTCAGTTTCCTGATCTGTGGTTTCCAACACTAGACCACAGATGAGCCAGGAGAGGTGCCAGAAAGTAACAGTTACTCAATCCCAGAAGGTTAAAAATGGTACCTGAAAAGGCAGATGGATGTTTCATGAGAAATCAAGAGTTGATGATCAGGCTAAAGCAGCCTTAAGAAGAAATGGAGTGACATTCTTTGGCGATAATAAGCAAAGAGCCATCAATCAATCTCAGAAACATAGCCAGCTCAGACAGAAGTCCGCCAACATCATTTTACTCCAAATAACTCCATCATTGTGTTCTTATATTAAAATCCATTGTGTTTCCCTGTTGAGGGTTGTCACCACAGGAAAATGCTTGAATCTCTCACTCAAACGTTGGTACTCACCAAAGTGAGGCCAAATGAACCGTAAACCTCACATACAATGGTGATTGGAGTCATTTCTGTCAGTATTTAGGCATCTGCACTGGCCTGCCCTTGGGGTCCTGGCAGGATACGTCCTCTGCTGTAGCCACTAAGAGCAGCTCCTGTGCACATTTGCTATGTTTCCTTATAAAAGTGGGCCTTGCCCCCATCCCAGCTTGTTCTTTCTCCTTCCCTCCCTCTTTCTCTCTCTTTCTCTCCCGCCACTCTTGTCCCCAGGGAGTGGTCTCTGTACCCTTCTCTGTACCCCTGCCCTCTTCTCTGCCCCTTCTCTTTCCTCTTGAAGTGAACCTCCTATATGAGCCCTGTCACAAGGCGCCACTTCTCTTCACAACAGCTTCAAATAAATTACAACAACTTCTTCCCATTGAGCTTGGTCCTCCAGACATCCTTGGAAGAACGAGGGGGCTGTTTCTAAGTGTTTTAATTCTTAGAATATGTTTCCCCTTGATTTTGTCTTCTTTTTCTCCCAGGGCCTCCTTTTGTAGCCCAAGCTTGTCCTTCAACTCTTGATCCATCTGCTCCAGCTTCCCGAGTACGGAGATGTCAGGCGTGTGGCATCACACCTGGCTTTAAGTGGGTTTCTGGATTGCTTTATTTGAGAATGCTGAACTGAATCAGGCGTTTAGAAGTACAGGTGAACTTGGAGATTGCTACTCCATCAGCACACACACCACTCCCAATCCACGCAGAATTTAACCTGCCAGTGATTTCAGGTGAAGAGACAGAAGTCCTAAGAGGTTGAATAAAGAGGCAGAGGGCATAGAGGGCAAAAGTGCGGATGCCAAAGCCAAGACTGCCTGTATTATCAAGCTGCCATGGCAACCAGCTAGGATAATCAGCAAAGCCCAAAGACCCATAGAGTCTAAAGAACCAGGTGTGGTGGCATGCACCTTTAATCCCAGCACTCAGAAGGCAGACTCCGGCGAGTCTCTGTGAGTTGGAGGCCAGCCAGCGCTACACAGTGAAACCCTGTCTTGAAAACACAGCAGCAGCAACAACAACAACAAAAATTAGTGACTTAGTTGACCCACACCACTCCTCAGGCATTGCCCCCGTCCACATCTCTCCAAGGCCACCTACAACTCCATATATCTTCTGTCCACTGTCTGAATGATCTAGAGAGCTGGGCTCTGACTTAGCTGTGCTTCTTGGATAGCCCTGTGGTTCAACTTTTCTTTGGCAGGTCAAGAGTGTTCTTCACTAGATAATCCAGCCAGTAGTGTTATACTATGCCGTTAATAAATTAAAAAAATGGACATTGCTGTGGGGTAGAAAAAGAAACAGCTAACAGCGCTGGCAGCTGCGATCAGCTTGAAACAACGCAGCCCCAACAGTGTAATTGGTGAGAAGAACGTCATAGCTAATGAACACCAAAAGCCTGAACCTCAATACTCAATGGTTCTGTTTATGAAAAATGAGCCATTGGAACATTTTCCTAACCTTCAACTAATCAAGTAAGCCTTTCAATATGTAATCTATGAAACTCATATATGATTTATAATGTAGAGATATGCAATCTGTAATTGTATTATAAAACTGTACAATACAGTATTCAAACGCAGATATTATAAATTATAGAGTAATAAGGCTTATTTTATATTTCATACAAATACATGTAAACATGTTAACATATATATGAATATTTCATAATTCCCCTTTGCTTTTGTAAAGTGAAGCTTACAGATAATACAAATTATGTTTGCTCCAAATTAGAAGATGGAATCTAATCATTACTGATGAAAAAATCTCTTAGGGTGCCTTAGCGGATCACCAGCCCAAGATACTCCAAGGTAATGTGCAGGAGATTTCAGAACATCAAAACATAGGAAAGAACTCTGACAAGAATTCTGAAAGTTATAAAACAACAATGGAAAGAAAACCAATGAAAGGTTTTTAAAAAATTCAAAATAAATTAATAGGATGAAAAGCTTTAATTATTTAATTTAAAAATTAATAGGTTGAAAAAGCTTTGATCTTCATCCTTTCTTCATGATCTTTCTATGTATTAGCCAGGGTTCTCCAAAGGAACAGAAATGATTGATCTATTATATTTTGCAATTATAATATATGGGGTTTAGGTACCTATTTGACTGACTTACAGGATGCCCAGGTAGCCCAACCATCTCCTTCTCACATTGGAGGGACTGAGAACCCCGGAGTTGCTCGTCCCACAAGACTGTATGTCTCCGGAGTCCCACTCCGGGGCAGAAGGCCTGGAGGACTCCTGGAGCTGCTGGTCTTGTCTATGCTGGAATCGCAAAGAGCTTGGTTCTAATACCAGTGATGCTACAGCCACAGGAGAGATGAACTCAGCAACAAGAATGAGGGTAAGCAGACAGAGAGCAGTTTTCTTCTTTGAAGTTCTTTTATCTAAGCCCCCACCAGCCGGCAAGACCCAGATTTAGAGTGGATCTTTCCCACTTTCAAATAATCTGATTAAGACACGTTTTTCTCAGGAGTGAGGGCCCAGCATCTTGGGTTTCAGTTGATGCAGTCAAGTTGGCAGCCAAGATTCATCATCACAAACTAACATCTGAAATCCTAAGGATTATCAGTGCGCCAAAAATGTCTCTTTCCCCATAAAGACCAGATATTTAAAACACTATATAATTGTGGGACATCCACCTTATGAAAGTCCAACAGCTCTTCCACTGGTCAAAGGTAGAGTCAGAGAATTATTTAAACAAGACATGAAGTGGAAGGGAGTTCTGGGGGGCGGGCTTGTAGAACAGGAAGTGGTAAATATAAAAAATACATTGCATGCATGTATGAAATCTCAAATCAATAAAACATTTTAAAAAGGGTAAATTTTAGTGAACATGTGTGTCTTTATCATTTCCACATAAAATTTATGGGAGATATACAGGAATTTTGGAAAGAAAAATGTGATGAAGTTTCTCCACAGTAATTATAAGTTTGGGATATTTTAATATAAAATTCTATATATGATATACTTATGAAAAGTGATTGGAGGCATTGCTTTGTGGATATGCTCTCAACACATTCCTTCAAAGAAAAAAAATCCCTAGATGTAATATTATAATGATCATCACCAACTCTGTCATCCTCAAAGCGCAGAATAGGGCACTAATTTTAGAAGAGTAAATTATCATTAAGTACTACACTAATTATAGCTGTTTTTAAAATGAAGGAGGATCAATTATTTAGTCTGGAATGCATTAAAAACAAAGGTTAGGGATTGGGTGTGCATAAGATGCATTAATTGCACTCTGGAGGATTTAGCTAAGAGACGTGAAAACATACAAAGGCTTGTATACAAATGTTCACAGAAGCATTATTTGTAGTAGCCAAAAACTGGAACAATCCAAATATCCTCTGACTGATAAATAAATAAAACATATCATATCCACACAGTTAATACTATTCTACCCTGAGAGCATGCTGATGCATACGTACCGTTCCATGATGAACTTTGAAAAACTGTGTTAAGTGAAAGAAGGCACCCAGAAAGAAAGACTATATATGAAATCACAGCATTTATATTCAATGCCCAGAATAAGACTTCTCTCTGGGAAGATGGCTTAGCAGTATGGGTTGGAAAGGGGACACAGTTCCTATTTGGTGTGATGCGAATATTCCCAAATGAGTTGTGCTGGTGTATGATCACTGGGACACACATTTTAAATTTCATGTAAGACATCCGTCCATGATGCCGGATGACAGGAAGGGCACGCACCAGCATCTTCCTAGCTATGTGTTCTATCTTCCGCCACAGAAGCATCTGCTATGCTTATAGGGCAGATAGCAGTGACAAAGCTGGTCTTTCTCAACCCAGAAGCATTAACTCCCCGTGTTTACTAGGCTATCTGTGTTTTGATGGGTTCTGCATACCCGGGGTCCTTTGGACCTGCTATTCTCTCCTCCAATTCTTCCTCCAAGTCTCCACATAGCTAGTCATATCAGTCAAACCTGTACTCCAATGTTACTTTCTCAGGAAAGGGTTCATGGCTTCCCACCACATTAATTTTTTTTTTTTTTTACTATATCACCCTGTCTTATGCTTACACAGATCAGCATCTTCATGTGCTCATCAGTTGATCTGCCTACCTTATGAGAAAGCCAGCTCCAGGGGGGGACAGGGACACTTTTTACTTTCTTTTTCAACCTGTGCTGGTATCCCCCACACCCCTGGATAGACAATTGTTGGGTGACAGTATATATTGAGCAAATGATCTCTATATAGAAAAATAATTTCATAAACACGGCTGCAAAAGTGAACCTGTGTGTCGGGAGAGCTCCTCTTTACAAGAGTCTGAGGCATGTCACTTAGAGGCTCTGGCCACAGCCGCCTCCTGGCTGGAGGCCCAAGTGACTTACACTAGAGACCCAGTTGGCAACAAAGGACTTCGGATGCTTGCATGTTAATCTCCCCTAACCTCAGTCCCAGGTCACACAGTAGAGCATGTTTGGGGACTGTCCTGCAGTTCATAAATAAGTCTGAACTTGCAGCTGGCCTTGGGCTGGCCCACGTGGCACCTTGCCCACAGTCTGTTCAGCAGGTAGAGGAGCTCCTGGTAAGATCATCAAACAGCCACACAAACAATGACCCAGAACAATAACCGGGGTATGAGCCATCACACCAACATCCCACACTGACGCCCTTACCTCAAACCTGGCCCCCAGCAGCGACAGAAGTGTTTTATTCCCAGCACATATCCCCTGGGGCTAGGGATTGTCCTCCCTTTCTGCAACAGCTCTCTGGCTTATTGCCTTTAGGGATACTTCAAGAGGGCACTCAAACGTTAGAACTTCTACCATGTTTGTTACTGAGTTCTTCACAGTGCTGGTCACCCAGAAGTATTCCTAAACTCAAGGAAGAAGCATATGTTCCAGAGGGGCATCTTTGGAGTCTTTGGAAACAGTCTACTCGAGAATAAAATTTGAGGCTTCTCTGTGACTTGTATTTCAATTTTCACATGAAAAATGACTTTATGTTAAGGAAGAGAGGATAGCTGGTAATATGAAGGCGAGAAGACAGAAAATGAGGATAGAGGTTTAAGTGAGGAGAGGAGTGCAGAGGAGGGGCTGGGGAAAGGGCAGGGAGAGGGATGGGAGGGGAAGGCAGAGAAGAGAGAAAGGAATGGGGTAGGGGCAGGGGATGGGGAGAAGGGTGGGAGGGGAGGGCAGGGGAGGGAGGGGTGGGGGTAGGGGCAAGGGGTGGGGAGAAGGATGGGAGGGGAGGGCAGACAAGGAAGGGGTGGGGGTAGGGACAGGGGTGGGGAGAAGGATGGGAAGGGAGGGCAGGGGAGGGAGGGATGGGGTAGGTGAAGAAGGTGGGGTGAAGAAGGGGAGGGGAGGGCAGAGAAGGGAGGAAGGGGTGGGAGTAGGGGCAGCAGGTGGGGAAAGTGATTGATGGGTAGGACAGAGGAAGGGGTAGGGAGAGAGATGGGAGGGGAGGGAAGAGAAGGGGTGTGGGGAGAGGGATAGGAATAGTAGTAGGGGGTGGGAAAAGCAATTGGTGGGTAGGACAGTAGAGGGATAGAGAAAGGGATATCTAACACTGGGGATGTTTGAAACAGCTGTATGGAGACCTATTTTTGTAGCTTCATAGATTCAGGTGTAGATCCATGAGTTTAGTTGGAGTGGGATAATGCTACGGCAGGAAGCCAATAGGCTGACTAATAAAAAGCCCTGTGACAGGGGTAAGTATAAGGATACGTTAAATCTTGCCTAAAGACCAGATGCAAAACTAAAGCCACTAGAGGCCAGGTAATGGTGACGCACACCTTTAATCCCAGAATTTGGGAGACAGAGGCAGATGGATCTCTGTGAGTTCAAGGCTACCCTGGCCTACACACAGGATCAATTCAGAAACATATCCAGGTGGTGGTGGCTCACATCTTTAATCCCTGGCCTAGGGAGTCACACATCTTTGATCCCAGCACTAGAGGGAATATACAATGGGAGGAGAGAGAGGGGCATAGTCTGCTTAGTTTACGGTTGCCCAGCCTTGGTAGAGCTAAGGCTTCTCTAAGTGGCTTGGTTGCTTTGCTTTTCTAGTTTTCGGGTTGAACCCCAATTTCTGTCTCTGGGTTTTTAATCGTTCGTGCTATAGGTAAAATGATGCTTCCCCCTTGTGCTTTCGGTCAGGAGTGTCCCAAAAAACAATACAAACAATTGTCATTGTTCTTGGCTGCTGTGATGACGAATCTTGGTTGTCAATTTGACTGTGTCTGGAATCAACCGAAAGGCAGGCTGTTGCGCGCGGCAATGAGGGCGAATTAGCTCCTTTTCGGTTGCTGTGATAAGACACCACAACCAAAAGTCACTTACGGGAGAAGTTTATTTTGGCTCATGACTCCAGAGAAATAAGCATCC
The DNA here is from genome assembly GCF_950005125.1 of Chionomys nivalis. Classification (NCBI taxonomy): domain Eukaryota; kingdom Metazoa; phylum Chordata; class Mammalia; order Rodentia; family Cricetidae; genus Chionomys; species Chionomys nivalis. The sequence continues at coordinate 49,482,547 of NC_080104.1, read as the reverse complement.
ATTCTGTCGGCTAGATAGGTCAGGGAGGCATGGTGGCCAGAGTAGGGAGCTGAGAGCTCACATCCTTAGCTGGAACCACGAAGCAGAGAGCAAACTGGAAGTGTCCCCAGTCTTTAAACTCTTGAAGCCCCCTCCAGTGATAGCCTTCCAACCAGCAAAGATACCCCTCCGGAACCTCCTCATGTCGTACCGCCGACTGGGGACCAGTTCTTCGAACACTCTAGCCTGTGGGGACTATTTCTCACTATTACAGAAGTGTCACAGCCTTGGAGGTGAAGGAAGCTGTGTGAGGAGATTTCCGAGAGCTTGCGCGAAGGCTCCAAGTAAACAGGACACGAGTTTTGTAAGCTCTGTTTCTCCAGAACACAGATTTGTTATTGGAATGTGCTTTGGGGCCCCTCCCAGGTGTAGTCAGTAGGAGTACTCTGGAAGACACGATGCCGCTCATTTTTGTTACACGAAAGTGCTTCCAAGCACAGGTGTTCCCTTGTGACTGTATGCAGCCTTAACTTATACGACCCTGCCTAATCCTCGGAATATAGACTGTCTGAGTTTATAAATCTTGGCTGTTGTGTAAGACTTCAGCCCACCTCATTTTCAGACTCCACTCTTCCGAGTTCGGGCTGCCCACTAGAGCAGTGACAGAGGGACTTCCTGGGTTATATTACTTGAAACAGGAAGACCTCCCCACCCCACCTGCCCTTTGAGGCGATGACACCTTCTGGTGATAGCACAGATAAAGGACATGAATACGGCAGGAGGAAACTTGCTTGCCCTCACTCTCAGTGGCAAGTTCATCCATCTTGTTGCTGAGGTATTCCTTTGCTGGTCTTAGAACCAACTTCTTTGGGCTTCCAACATGACTAAAGAGCAACAGCTCTCTGTAAGCTCTCTGGGTCTCCAGCACCAGATGGGTACTACTGAGATACCCAGCCTTGTGGACTGAGCCACTATCAGATTCTTGGACTCTCCAGGGTGAGACGGCTGCATTGGACTAACTGGGCCATATCCTATAAGCCTATCTAATAAAGTCCGTGTGTGTGTGTGTGTGTGTGTGTGTGTGTGTGTATTAGTTCTATTCCTTTAGAGAACCCTGACTAATAACAAAGGCACACCAAAGCTTGAAGGGAAGGCCCGACTGCTGAAGACCATTACACTTTGGCCACAGGACATGCAAACATCACGTTGGTTTTGCGCTCGAGATGCTTCCTCCATACTGGCTAGTTTGTATGCTTCTGGAACGTGCTGTTCAGGCTGCCGGTGGTGGAGAGACGATAAACAGGTGTGAACCCTGTGAGCGATGATCATGACCAGTTTGGCAAGGTATGGCCCTGGTTACAATAGCGGTGTGAATGTGGTGTGGCAAGATAGCCCATGGCTGTTGGCATGAATGTCATGTGGATAAACTACCACTTTCTGACTGGAGTTAAGGATTGCTCCATGGAAGGAAACACATGTCTGATGCTGTAAATCTGACCAAGAATCCATGCTTGGGAGCTCACAATTCCCAAGGGGTGAATTCACCAATGTTTGTTGTTGTTGTTGTTCAATGGACATAGTACCTAGGTTCCTATCTCTATAGCCATAACTTAGCGCAGCTCTCAGAACTTATCAGAGAAGTTTCTTTGCATTGGATGGCCATTAACCCAGAAACTTATAACTGGTCAAAGTTAAGAGAGTAAGTGTCCATTGAGTGCTGTGTCTCAAATGGGACATCTATGTCACCCAAGCCCCAAGGACCACCATAGAAGGGAAAAGGAAGACTGTAAGAGTCAGAGGTCTGGAATGACCTAAGCGAAACAACATCTTCTGGACACGAGAGGACTGCTGTGTTCGTGAAATCACAGCAGCTATGCTTGCCTGGACAAGATCCAGCCAGTCAGCATTCTAGCCTGACCAGGAACAGACTCTCTCTCTCTCTCTCTCTCTCTCTCTCTCTCCGTCATACACACACACACACACACACACACACGTCTTCTCACCCTAGAAAGTGAAACTATGTTGTGTTAAGGAATATTATTTTAAAATGTGTTACATTTATTTATGCTGTGGAATATTTCTTTAATGGAAAGATGCAAAGATGTGTTGCATTCTTTTATGTTGCATTTGTTTACCTCTGTGAAGCTGTGTTACTTTACCTATCTAAAACACCTGATTGGTTAATAGCTAGGCAGAAGAAAGAAAAGGCAGGGCTGGCAGGCAGAGAGAATAAACTGAAGAAGAAAGAGAGAAGGATGAAGAAGCAAGAAAAGAAGGGGTAGGCCACCCAGTTACCCAGCCAGACACAGAATAAGAGGGAAAGAAAAAATGTACAAAAATAGAGAAAAGTAAAAGCCCAGAGGCAAAATGTAGCCAAAATAAGTTAAGAAAAAATGGCTAGAAATAAGCCAAACTAAGGCTGGGCATTTATAAGTAATAATAAGACTCCGTGTGATTTATTTGGGAACTGGGTGGTGGATCCCCCAAAGAGGAAAGAATAAAAAAAAAAAAAAACAATGGCCGGGCGGTGGTGGCGCACGCCTTTAATCCCAGCACTCGGGAGGCAGAGGCAGGCGGATCTCTGGGAGTTCGAGGCCAGCCTGGTCTACAAGAGCTAGTTCCAGGACAGGAACCAAAACCACAGAGAAACCCTGTCTTGGGGGGAAAAAAAAAAAAAAAAAAAAAAAAAACGACAATGAAGGGTTAAAGTAAAAAAAAAAAAATTCCAACCTGGTGGATTAATACACTTTTATTGGGGTTTGTAACAGGAGTATGGTTGAAGGGTTACTTACAGGAACACAGATGGCACAAAACCAGCTGCATCACCAAAAAGAGCACCCTAACATTAGTAGTGACTCCCAAAAGCTGCATCCCTGTCGCTCTCTGCACAGCTTGGACTCAGCTCCAGGATCTGAGAAATCCCCTCTCTGCAGCTGGGCTGACCAGAACCTCTCCTGATAAAATCCTTTCATAGACTGGAGAGTGTTGGAGGATCTGCTTTCCCAGTCATATGACCATTTGCTTTCCCCCACAGGCTCATGAGTTTCCCCGGTGCCTGGAGGGAATGTTTAAACTTGGAGGAAGCTGCGATTCAACAGAGAGTCAATTTCTTTAAGTGTGGGACCCCCGATAGGTTACCCACACTCCAGGGGATGGCCCCATACTCATTAATATATTAATAGCAGAAATTGAAACCAGTGGGCTATTAAAAAGACAAGAAAATGGGAAGGGGTGGGGTGTGGTACTGGGAAAGAGCTGGGCCACTTCCTGGGCAAGTATCGGGACAGGTTTTTGGATCCCTGGACCCCACATAAGTGCTACACAGGCGTGTGGCTGCCCACCTGTAATTATACCTTTATAAAAGTTAGGGAGAAGTGGGGTAGATATGACAAAAATGCATTAGATGCACGTATGACATTTTCAAATAAAAATGTCCTAAAACTATTTTACAGATGCTTGTGTTTACATACTCAGTGCAGAACTGAAGCTTCTCCTCACAAGGCCTCACTGCCGACGGACAAACACAGAGCAACGGAACTCAGTGACTGGAGACCGTGCCTGCTGCTTCCTTACGGACTGAAGCGTCTGCTTCCGGAGAGGCTGATTGCAGGCTTTCTTTCACATGACTGCATTTTCCTCGTGGCATCCTTGCATTTAGGACTGAGGCGTTTCATTAGCATCCCAGCCCCTTGCCTTCCAGATGAGGAACCAGTGAGGTCATGAACTTCTCCAGCTTGATGTGGGGCAGAGTAATGGCAGTCAGGAACGCGGCTGAGGGGAAGTGGTCGGAGCCAGGGTCCTGGTGAAGAATCAGAGCAGGGTTCGGGGGCAGGTGTCTGCAGCTGGGTCTTGAATTCCTGATCTTCTGGCTGCACCATCCCAGGTAGGACGCCCTGTGGGAACTTCAGCTTTTGACTTCCTTCGGACTTGTGTTTTCTGACTCATGAAATGGAAATCCTGTATAAATGGAAATATGAACAAATCAGCTGATTCGCACGTATTAAACTTCATAAACTCTATAGAAGCACACAGCACAGGGCACTAAAGTTCTAGACACAGGTGCTGATGAGGAAGAAGGTTTCTGCAAACTAGGCATGATGGCACTCAGGAGACAGAGGCAGAGGAGGCAGGTGGATTTCTGTGAGTTCAAAACCAGCCTGGTCTATACATCAAGTTCTAGAACAGCCAGAGCTCCATAGTGAGACTGTGTCTTCAAAAAGAAAAAAAAAAAAAGCAAGTAAATTTCTGCAGACACAGTCACATATCTGAACTTTTCTCAAGCTCAAGACAATTTCTCCCAGGGAAACAGAACCGAGGCAGGCACAAGGTCACTTGAATTGGTACCAGGAGATTATGCAATGAACAGCACAATGATAACTATGCTTAGTCACAGTAGCTAATACTCACTGGTGACAAGTCAAGGAACACTGTCTACTTCAATCCAGGCTTGATTATAGCCACATGGGTAGACATTAAGTTCTATGAAATGCCATAGCAATCCACCCCAGAAAAAACAAGCAAACAAACCTGTTACCCGATACAGACTGCACACATACATTCCTACGCTGAAGATACTGGTGTCATCCGTGAAGACAGCCCTTTCCCAGGACCACGGATGGGGGCTGAAGGTATCTGAGCTCACACAGCTAGGCTTCCCTCCTTTTTCTATGTTCCCATTTGTGTGTGCATCTATGCATGCTTCCAAGTGTGCGTGCACACCAGTATATGTGCTATCATGCTTGCAGTGGCCTGAAATTTTCATTGGTAACCATCCTCAACCCCACTTCACCCTAGTCATTGAGGCAGGATCTCTTAGTCAAAACCAGAGCTCACTGATATGGTTAATCTGGCTAGCTAGCTCGTCCTGGGGATCACCTGTCTCCAGTTTTCTAAGGGTTTAATTACAGGTGGGCGGCCACATGCTCGCATAGCATTAATGTGGGTTGCAGGGATCCAAACTCCTGTCCCAATGCAGAAACCCTCATATGCAGGAGACAGAGCCTTTATGTGCAGAAGAAGCCCTTGTGTGCAGAAGACTCTTTATGTGCAGAAGCAGGCCTTGTATAGGGGATCCCTTATATGCAGAGGCAGCACTCATGTTCAGAAGAGGACTGCATTGTGCTGTATACAGGAGGAAGTCGTATATGAAAGTCTGAAAATACAGTGTCGAGAAAGAGCAGGACCTTGTTAGCTTTCATTTCATGCTCAGTTTGACTCTATTCGTTCACTGGTTAAATATCCAACATCTCAAAAAGCTTAGGTAAGAGGCCACCGGGGAAGCTGTCTCAAAGGTCCAATTCCTTTCACAGCTCGTTAGGCCTCTTATGAAACCTCATATTAAAGACTGGACCAAATCTGAGAAGACAGCCGTCCCGTGGAAGAGATCACAGTTTTGTTAAGCATGTGCGTCTAAGAGCCAAACGAAACAAAATGTAAACCAGGGTCTAAAGGACAGACCTTTGTGTTTCTAAAGCCTTTAGAAAACAATTTGAAGGTTATACTTTAACACCAGCTGTTAGAAAATGCAGGAATTACAGAAGAGAGCGAGCATACTGTCAGCTGGGATGTGGAAAAACAGTAAATTTAAACTTCCTTAAACTTGATGAAAGATTTTCAAATGGGCAATGAGACAATAAATGAGGACAATGATATACAAAATACAGCACAGGCCAGAGTGGGGCATTGTGGTTAAAAAAGAAAAAAAGGCAAGCATGCATTTGGTTTTAACAAGCTTATCTTATTCAAGTCCTTTTATTTACCTTTGGAGGGAATGTGATATTGTGGATCAAGGCCTTGCTTTGCCACATCCTCACTTTGACACTGAGCTGGCACACGGCCTCTGAGATTCAGTTTCTTCATTGGCTAAACATAGCCAGACCACACCTGTTCACTCGGGCGATCGTAACCTATGGTAAATACTGCTCAGCAGCTGTTTAACACAGGCTTCAGTCTGTCTACCTAGCTTTTCTTCTTTTTCTGTGTGTGGGCTCTCTTTTCCTCTGACTTTCTAGCAAGCATTGTTTCTGTTTGTTTGTTTTACCGAGACAACGTTTTTCTGTGTCGCCTTGGCTGTTCGGGAAATAGATCTGTAGACCAGGCTGGCCTTGAACTCACTGAGATCTGCTTGCCTGTGCCTCCCGAGTGCTGGAATTAAAAGCAGGCTCCACCGCCACCAGGCTTCTCAAAGAATTTCTATTCCTAGCTCTTATGTATGTGATGGTGGAAATATTTATTTAATTGTACCATGTTAAGAAAAAATTATTATTAGTTCATACGTATGTGTAAGAGTGTTTATAGTTTTTAATGGGTCTGTTCTCTTGTTACATTGCCTACTTTATATAGGTAATGCTTCTGGGATGTTAAGCGTAAGCTTGCTGTGTTAGAAAAAATGACAAGCTGTCCCTTCTGTGTCGCTGTGATAAAATACCATGACCAAGGCAATTTATAGAAGGGAGAGTTTACTTGGCTTATTTACTTGGTTTGAAGGCTGGTGCCATCATGATTGAGGAGGCACGGCAGCAGGCAGGCACGGTAGCAGGAGGAAGAATCAGATCACATCTTTAACTCCAAGCATGAAGCAAAGGGTGAATGAGAAGTTGGGGGGGGGGACTATAAATATTCAAAACACACCCATTGGGAACATCTGAAAGGAGTGCCACCACCTGTGGACTGAGTGTTCAAAAATCCAATGGGGGACAGTTCTCATTCAAACCATTGCATAGGGCCCAGAAAGATGACTCACTGGGACGACTCCAAGAGCTTGATGTGCGAGCATGGGAACCTAAGACACCTGGACCCTCAACGTGGCATGTCTGTGAGTGCAGCACCGGAAGACGAGAAGAGCCCGGATAGCTCCCTGAATAGTCTAGCCCAAACAGTGAGCATCTAGGATCAACCAGAGACACTATGTCAAGAACACTAGATTAGACATTCTAGAGGAGCACATCCAAAGCCAGCCTCTGGCTCGAGGCCCACACACATGCGTGACCCCCTAAATAGAATGGTGAGATCCTGAGAAAGTCAACTCCACTCATGATTTTACCTACCGGCTTTACTCAGAATCCTACATACCAGTGATGTTCAAAGAACAAAAATCAATGCTTTGTTCCTTTTTGGAGGGGAGAAGAAGCTGGAGACAAGGTCTCTATGTAGCCCTGGCTGTCCTGGAACTCACTCTGTGAACCAGGCTGGCCTTGAACTCACAGAGGTCCACCTGCCTCTGCCTCCCGAGTGCTGGGACTAAAGGTGTGTGCCACCACTGCCTGGATAATGTTTTATTCTTAACAGTGTGAAAGTTCCACACAAAGAGCTCCCGCTTCAATTCATGTGAATCTTATTTGTAGACCATTAAGAACTAAGAAACACATATGTTGTGATCATCCTAATGTCTCATTTCTAGACTAAATTGGTATGTCACCGACTTAAGGCCACTCATCATATTAAAATGTAGGTCTTTATTCACTGGAATTTAGTTAGAAACATACAGAATAAATGATGTCAGGCTTTCAGGAAGTTATGACGACATATATAATGGACATTAAGTCAACAAACAAAACAAATAGAATTTTCAGAAGCCGTCCCAGAATTTCATCTTCCAGGCTTTGGGGTGAAGTTGTAGACACTAATATCCAGTTTCTACCACTCATATTCAGATATTCTTGCTCCCTAGAAAATAAAAAGAGGGCAATCAGCACCCTGCAGGAAGCACATTATATTCCTTATTTCTTTGGTGAAGACAAGCCTTCTAATGAACGAACGCTCTACCTATTTGTAGCCAACCAGGGAAGTAAATATTGTTTCCCACTCATTTTGGTGACTTTATGCCATAGTCATTGGTTTGTTGTTTGTTATTTTTCTTTTTAGGATTTAGTTTTAAATTTATGCAAATGTTGAGGTATATGCAGATGTGCACAGGGCCCTTAGAGGTTAGAAGGGGATTTGGGAGACAGTTGGGAACCACCTGTAATTCTGGGGACTGAACTGGGATCCTCTGGAAAAGCAGTACGTGCTCTTAACCACCAAGTCGTCTCTCTAGCCCCTGGTCACAGGTTGTTTTTCTGCATGCCAAACTTGTCTTTTGCTCTACAAGGAATGGGTCAAGAAGCTTCCTCAATGATCATTCCCTTTTTATGCTGTCTGACTTGCCGCCCGGGATTCCCATGAGAGAAGCAGAGGAAGACATGGGAGATGCAAGTCGTAACAGCATCCTTCAAAACTGAATGGTGCAGGGTCTTTCCAATTTCTGGAACTTTCCTCCGGGCCTCTCTTTTGTGTGTTTTGGCCACTGATCAAACATCCTGTCCTCCACATCTCTGAGTTATAGAAACTTTTGTCTGTTTCATTTTTGTTTTGAATATCTGGACTCTTAAACAGAGTTTCGCCATAACTGGTTTCCCACGCTGTAGCAACTTTTTAACCGTACATCTAGTGCAGGACTAACACCATTCCTAACTTCCTTTCCAGAAAACGAGCAGGCAAATGAATCCTTTTCCAAGCCTTAAACTGAGACTCTGTACATCCTCTCAAAGGACCACAAAGACCTCAACAGAGTGGCAAGATTTGCCTGGTAGGCCATTTCAATGGACAGTTTTCTTCACTCAAAGCTGAAAAAGGCAAGGTGAGGGCTAAAAAAGACAGATGGATACTGAGCTCAAATCTCCTCGCACTTTGAGGAATCTTCCTCCATTTCTGTACCAACTGGCTCCATTCCGCAATCTCCCAGAAGGGAACAGCTTACCAGAGTGACACAGCAGTCACTCGCAGAGTAAGCACCTAGTCTTTTCTGCACTCAGCCATTTCTTTTGCCTGTGTTTCAGCCAAAGAGGGGGCGGGGCAAGAGCCACATACAGGTTCAGGAGTGTCCTTCCCTTCCTCCCATAGCTCGAGCCTCCAGCCTGGCTGTCCTCAGTCAGGGCTGCCTTGGGGACCTTTCCATTCTTCCCCAAATCAGGAAAGAACGAGAATAGATAGGTGCTGGAGAAACAGAGATGGTGGTGAGGCCATTTCTCACCAGAGATCCTCGGGCGGCGGCAGGCAGCACGGCTCGACCGGTTTCCAACTCTCCTCTCCAGCTTTGGCAGGACCAAGTGCTGTGGGCACAGGTGTTCGCCTAGCAACCTCGGTCCCTGTGTCAAAGCACATGGAAGGCTTAATTGGACTCCACTGTGGTTCGGCAAACAGAGGTGCAGCAGCTTGCACAGGAAACTGCTGCAGGACTTGAAAGGGAGAATCATTGAAGACGGGAGACAAGGACATTATAATTTTATTTTAAGATAGAATTGGGTGGCTTAGAAACTGAAAACTGAAAAGAAATACCAAGTCAAACTGAAGGATTTCCCTTGTAGGGGAAATATCCACCACACTTTCTAAAGAAACAATTACCTTGAAGTAATAGTTGAACAAATGCTTCAATATCCTCACGGCAAAGCTTAAACACATCTCCATGTAAGAGACCATAGCTCACAAGACGGCAGGGCTGATTTTTAAATATTAAATTTAAAATATTTTACAAAGTAAGAAATAGGGCAGTGGACTTGTAATAACAAAGGGCTGTAAAATATGGTCGTTATGCCCTTCAACCATGTAATTATCCTTCCGGTACTTCGTGTCTTGAACATAAAGACATTGTGCTCAATATTGCCCATTGTGGGTTTTCTTCTGCCCTAATCACCCCAGCTCTCTGATAGGCTATTTCTCTGTACAGATTCAGTGACCACTTTTCAAAAGTTATTGGGACCAATGAAGAGCCAAGTTCTTTTTCTTCAGAGTTTGAATTTTTTTTTTATATACATGATCTTTGTTGGGTACGGGCTCTGAGTCTAAACCCAAAGTTCATCCATGTTTCAAGGCTTAGCACCTATAAACAGTGTTCTGAGCATACCCACCCTTTTATTGCAACCCAGCCTGTCAGAATCAGACTTGGAGTCTTCCAGTTGTGGGGTCTGAGAGACAGGAAGTTTGAAAGCTTGGGATGCAGGGGGTGGGGGTGGGGTCTCCATCTGTATTCCACATCAGGCAAATAGGCCAAGGTCATGGTAAATAAATCAGATATTTAACACTTTTACCAAGTAAATATACTTACAGGTAAAAATTGAAATTATTTTAATTACATAAGATAAATTAGAAAATAGGAATGACCACTAAGCCATTATTCAGCCATGGATAATATATCCATTAAAATGATGGTTAATGCACATATGAAATAATAGAAACATCACTTAGAAGATGATGTTTAAATATTTTAGAGTGGCCACAATACCCCGTAGACTCCTATGCATCGTACTCTTTGAAAGAACCACATGGCTTCCTTCAGAAAAGCATGTCTCCAAATGATCTTCATAGTATCTTTACTGGAGACAATCCAAAAATGCCTAGGTGCCACGTCCAGGCATGACTTCTAGGGCCTTTGACCTGACTGGGCAGTAAGGGAATGAAGAAAAGACAGATCGGGACACAAACAGACAAGCTGGGATCAGGTGGTCTGGGCTCTTGGCTGGAGAAGCCACGGCATTCCAGAAGCTCGGGGGTATTTATATAGAGCTGAGAAGGGCTGAGAGGTCATTACAGATGGATAGACAAGGAGGAAGGGTTACTGCACAGAGATAGACAAGGAGGCAGGGTCGTGGTGAACAGCTGGATCAAGGCACAGGTTTAACAAATTGCAATAGGGGCAGGCTCTGTAGGGGAGCAGTCTTCATGCCATAAATGTCCAGGGAGAGGAAGCTACAGCGGACAGTCTCTGCAGACACACCACCATCCCATTGCTCTCTGAGCCTCACTCCGGGGGAGCAGGCTTCGCTCTTTTCTCTGCAGCTCCCGGATCCTTGACACAGTCATGCCCATGTTGACAGCACACATTCATTCAGGACGTCACTCACTCGGGAATTTCTGTCCCTACAACCAGGGAGGCAGGGATAAATGGTGGCATAGACATCAAACAGAATGCAATACCGCAACGACAACTGAACCACAGTGATAGACAAAGTTAGGATAAGCCTTATAAAGACAAAACCAAACCTCACAAAGCAAGGGACCAAAGCAAAGACACAGTGTTGGCACTTTCACATAAAGCAGAGAGAGTGGGCCCAATGACCGGTTGAGAAGTGTGTGTGTGTGTGTGTGTGTGTGTATGTATGTATGTAATAGTGGTTTAAAGGGTAACTATAAAGAAGAAAATGGATACTGAGCTAATGTTCTCCTTAGTATAACATATACTTAGTATAACATATACTTAGTATACTTGACAAGGGAGCAACTTAAGGGAGTGGGGTTTATTAGATCTCATGGTTTGAGGGGATACAGTCCATCATGATGAGGCAGGAGCATGAGCAAGCAACTAGCTGGTCACTCTGTAACTGCAGTCAAGAAGCAAAGAGAGAGTATACTGGCCCTCAGCTCATTTTCTTCCTTTGAACTCAGTCTGTGGAATGTAGCGATCCCTATTCTGGGAGGGTCTTCTCTCTTCATATAGACCTATGTGAAAGCATCTTTAAAAATCTGCCCAGAGGAGTGTCTCCAGGGTAGTTCCAAACGTACTAATGTTAACCATCACGATCACCCATCACAGGGCAGAAGTCACTAAGAGGGACAGGCAAGAGCTTCCAGCTGGGTTTAATTTCTTGTCAATACACTCACAATCACTTTTAAACTATTTGTTATCCTGTGTATAGAGCATGGTGTGGGAAGATTGAAGCACAAATTCAATTGGTCTTAATAAATAGAACCCAGGGTCAAATATTAGGGGTTGAAAGCTTTAAGGATTAGAGAAGCAGTGCAGCCAGCCACTAGAGAGACCTGTTACCTCTACCAGTGTTCAGACCGAAGGGACGATCCTGTCCTTAGACCGTCTCCTCAGTCTGCATCTTTAGACTGCACTGGGCTCCTGTCTCCGCCCACCTTATATTCCTTTCTCTGCCCAGCCATATAACTCCTGGCTCCACCTCCCCAGTGCTGGAATTAAAGGCGTGGGATCCCAAGTGCTGGGACCACCTTTGTTTGAGCTCTGTTTTTCTTTTAGACAGATTCAACCTCGTGTAGCCCAGGGTGACCTTGAACTCACAGAGCTCCCTCTGCCTCTGCCTCCCTCTCCCACGCCCAGAGATTAAAGGTGTGTGCCATCACTCGCTGGCCTTTAGCTCTGCACTCTGATCTTCAGGCAAGCTTTATTTGTTGAATCACAAACAAAAGATCACTCTGGAAGTTTGAGGCTAGTTTAGGCTACATAGTAGGCTCCAGGCCTGCCAGAGCGATATAGCTAGACCTAGTCTCAAAAAACAAAAAGAAAACAAAACAAAATCAACCCCTCCTCCCCACACAAAAGAAATAAGGAAACCTTGTGCATATGAGTCTTGTGTGCCCTTCTGCATTTACAGTGGACTTCATAATTAAAGCACTGAGTGAGGAAAGGCAAGGGAGAAATACACACACAGGCAGTGGGCAGCATATCTACGCTTAGGTGGAAGGCCCATGGGTGATTCCCATCTCCCAAGCTGTTTCCATTGCTCAGGTCCATTGAGTCAGAAGGCTATTGTTCTTCCAATCTTAGGTAATCAGAAAAAGTTATTTTCCTCATAGCATTCTTCCTGTTCTGCTAAAAAGTAAAAAAGTAGTCTATATTGATCGGTTTTGCTAAACTATCACTACAAAACTATGAACAAAAAGGAACATTAGATTTGCCGGTGAAATGCTTGCTCCCATGAAAATATATCAGCGATAGACTCGCCAAACAAACATGTTCCCATTTCAATCAAAACACCCATGACAAACAGGAACTTGGCCGTGTCCTGTTTGTCTCTTCCCCTTGATTCTAGATCTGGATCCCTAGTAGATACAAGTTTGTTTGTCCCTGTACCAACAGTGTCAGCATGAAAACACACAGCTTTTACCTTGGATTAAAACCTTGACCATCACAATCCTTTGATAGCAATTTTTTTCTACTTTGGGATATAAAGAATATACCTGGGGATAAGCTGTTTAGTAGCATCAATTTTCAGGAAAAAAAATTTACTTCCCAGTTGTTTTTCTAGGAGAGTTTTTAACTTGCTGACTTGTTTAAAATTTATGTGTAATTTTGCTGCATGCTTTATCAGCCTCTCGAGATCTTATTCTTATCTCAAATGTATTTTAAAATCATAAGACAGGCCCTTCGATTTCTGTTGTGACACTCAAGGTTATTTGGGGTCAAGTTTATTTCACACTGAAGCACAAAAATAACCCGCCCCCAACATAAACCCTTCTGCTTGTCTTTTCCCCGTTTTCAGAGGCCCAGGGGAGTTTGTGCAGCATTTTATAGACTACTATATTAAAAACAGAAGCAACAAGAGCCAGAGAAATGACTCAGTGGGTAAGAGCACTGACTGCTCTTCCAGAGGACCTGGGTTCGATTCCCAGCACCCACACAGCAGCTCACAAGATCCAACACCCCCCCACAGACATATGTGCAGGCAAAACACCAATGCACATAAAATAAGAATACATAGATTTAAAAACTATGTAAGAGATAATAGATGATGTAGTCTTATAAACTTTGAAGTTGTCCATTGGCTCCATCAAGACATTGGTGCAAATGATGTAATTTGTCACCAGGTTCCATTTCTTATGGGGCAGCTCAGCAAGTGGCAATCCCCCAAAGACAGAACGAGATGGATGGGCATGAATGACGACGACGCTCGGTTCCCAAAGATCGGTTTCTCCTTCCTGCCGCTCCCAGCTTGCAAGCCCTTGCCTCAACACCACAAATACCTTATTTTCACAGGGAAATAATACTGACTTCTAGGACCACAAGAAAACTGTATTTTCTAACTGTTTAGGTCCCCTAGCAAAATAAGCAAGCCAACAAAGAACCTGACAGCATTTCTAGTTCACACTTTTCTTTCCGTCCTCAGGTGTGGACTTCTTTTTCTTTCTTTTTTTTTCTTTTTTCTTTTGGTCAAGACAAAGAACAGTACATGCTTTGTGAGTCTCTTTTACGAAAAACACTTTTTCTTCAGTTCAGTGAAGAGTCTTAAACACGTGAGTCACGCTTCAAAAATATTTCCTTTTTGCTAGAGCTTTTTAACCCTGTGTCTTCATCTCCATCCAACGGCTAAGATAATATTCACCAAAGTTCCCTTGAGAAGGGCGCTAAAGAGTAAGGCCATGAAAAATGTCACCGCAGTAAACTCCATTCACTGAGGGTCTGCAGTGAGTCGGGCCCTTCCATGTACCCTGGGGAGCTGTGGGACACCCGGTAGTCCATGGCTGCTAGCCTCCTGTGGTAGATCCAGACACATCCAGAACACTAGCCTCTAGATGGCACTCTTTCAACTCCACAGACTGGGTAATGCTTTTGGATGAGAAGTTGCTTCCGAAAGGGTCATAAGTGCCGGGGACACTGGTCAGGCTAGCTGACATTACTAGCCACCTTCCTTTGCTGGTGCAGGTTCCTTTCCATAAATGTGAACAGTCTGTGGGACAATCGGGTGCACTTGGGGCCTGACAGCCCTGAGTTTTCCAGACTGTCTTTATAATGGTGAAGAGTTTTGGTTTTTTTTTTCCTGTCATTTGGGCAATCTACCCTCAGCCAGTGGGACATTCGCAGACCACGGGTCACGATCACTGCCTCACAATGAGGTCAGCTGGAAGCTGTTTTGTTGGACTTGGTTTTACCTTGTAGTTCAGACCGGTCTTGGACTCCAAATGTAGCCCAGGCTGGCCTCAAACTGACACTCTTCCTGGACTTCCCAAGTGCTAAGACAGCATGAGTATGCCACCAAGTACTGTTTGTCATCTTGTTTGGAACCATTGTCTCTTACACCTGAAGGGTTTCCCTCCTTGGCCTGCACCTGAACATCCACTAGACACAAGAGAATGACTATAGGCCATGGTGGCTAAGAGAAAGGCCGAGATTCAGACTGATGAGATTTGAGCTTCAGGTCTACCTTTTGCCATGGGACCTCAGCCAGTTATACCGAACCCTTGCATCAGCAAGCACTTCTGTAACCTGAGGTGGCAAGAGCATCTTCCTTTTAGGGTGATGAGAGACCTCAGTGACTATTTGTGTCTAGAAAGTAAATACATAAGGCACAATAGCAGTAATTATTAGTCATAGCCTAGCATGTTGCCCTTCAGCAAAACACTCACAGGTTCCCTCAGGACCTTCACATGAACTGTTCAGGTCCTTGTCCACCCTGAGAGTCTACACTGCTGTAGGAGGAGGGCCCGCTTGTTTGTCCCGGCACATTGTTTCTTCGGTTCTCCATCCTGAACTCAGGCAGAACCGATCTTGCATTTGGCAGAAACATATCAAGCCATACCTGTTACCTACTGGCCCCACAGCAACAGGTCCAGGTTCCTAGAAGGTGGGGGCACTGTGCTGATCCTGGGTAACAGGCCAGACAGTCTGTGACACTCTCTGGTTTTCGACAAGTGCTGACATCATACATGTGTTCAAAACAGACACCTTCTTGGAAGACTTACTGGCCTTGTTCAGATGAAAACCACAGTGGGAAAAACATAGACTACTTTTCTCAGGAAAACTGTTTAAACAAAAAAACCCCAAGGTTGAATGTGTTCAACTTGTCTCGATTTGGAAAGGGCTTTGCACTCCAGTGAGGGTTGTGTTCAATAAGATTGTCTTTTTGAACTTGAGCGATCCTATGAAAATCTGTTTAGAAGTTTTTGCTCTTTTTTTTTTATGTTTGCTTCTAACTGGGGAACTGAGTCAAGTCGCTGGCAGGTCACAAACATTTGACCCAGGATGCCATGACCTGCAGTCATTTAAATGACAGCATAAAGATCTACAGTCACTAAGGGCACCAAACTCCAGTGATGTGGAAATTTACTGTGAACGTATGCACGTTCAATAGTGAACAGATTTTGTAAGCTCTATAAAATTTCTGAACAGTCAGCTCAAGCTGTATTTTCTGGGCTGACTAAGGCCCCATTCAAGGATGCCCAAAGCTGAATCACATCAGAGAAGCCCTTGATACAGAGCAAAGATGGCCTTCATCAGGGTGAACCTTGGATAGGAGAAAACATGCCTGAAAACAGGAGAAGAACCTACGGCATTACAATGATTGCAGCCCTGATTGCCGCGGCCTGCTCACTGATTACGACTTAATTTCAAGGTAATTTTCTCCTTTCTAGCTAAGAAAAAAATTAAATAATTAGTAGTGAAAGTATTAAAGAGACGCTGGCACCAGAATGCGTTCTCAGTTTTCATCAGCCTCTCATTTTGCTACATGAGCTCTTGAGAGGGACAGACTTGGCCAGAGCCACATGGTGCCACAACTGCCTAGTAACCTTCTGACATTTAAAGTCGTTGGTCTGAACTTCACCCGAGTTTATTATTTGTAAAGAATCTGCCTTTGTCACCCCCCCCACCCCTCATTTTTGATTCAGGCCAATATAGAACCAGAAAGTTCCCTGTAATGTAAAACACAAGGGAACACAGGAACTATCTGGTGGGTCAGGGTCACACAACAAATTTGACAAAGTAAAGTTGAACCGAGAACAAAGGCGTGTTTAGCCACATTTGGGCAGTGAACAAGGAAAGGAGAAGGGAAGAGGAGGCTCTGGAGCTGGATGGAACTGGTTTAGATCCTGGCTGGCTCTCTAGGCCTTTGGAAGAGGGATGTTACTTTATCTGGGAGAACAGAGAGAAAAATAACGCCTGCCTGGCAGGCATCTGCATGATTTACTTCAGGGCCAGCATTAATTGACCCTCCACACTTTGAGGTCAGGCTCAGGAAACACCAGCGGTTAGAAATTAACACGAGTCCTCTCTTAGTTGGAGAGACCAAAGCCCAGAGAGATCAATAATCTCTCCAAGGTCATCTGTTGAACAGGCTGTGACTTGAGAATGGCAAAGAAATCTGCTTGGCACCAAGGCCGTAGGCTTCAGCGCTGCAGTTTCTCAGGGCTGATAAGAACAAAAGCCGAGAGCCCAGCAAGCCGCCTGGTGCTCAGTAACCAAGAGATGAATCACCAGAATCAGAAAACCGGCCCTTCTCAGCTCCCGACCAGAAGAGCGAGGGAGTGGCTCACGCAGAAAGCCCTAGGAGGGTGAAGCCAATGGAGACGCGGCCAGCAAAGCCCTGCTTTGGCTGGCAGCACTTGGGAAAGGCCGCTTGACTGTCTGGTGCCTGCCAGGGGGCAGAGGGGTTCCCACCCGGACCTGGCTCTCACGGCTCTGTCCATGTTTTTCCTTCCAAGCCATCTCTGTCCCTTTTCTTTCTCCCATGCTACTCATATCTCTCCTTTCATGTCGCCACCATGTCCCACACATGCCCCAGATGCTTGAAAGTCAGCATCCTGGCCCTAAAACAAACCCCTTCTGTACTCATGAGAAAAAGCGTCCTCTTCCTCACCTGCTACTGGGGCTCCTGAAGGTTTGGAGATCCTAATTACCACATTCTCACCAGTAAGTAAGTTGTACATTGACCCTTAAATTATGTCAGTTTTTTTGGTTTTGTTTGTTTGGTTGTTTGTTTTCATTTATGTCTGCATGTATGCCTGCAGGCCAGAAGGGGGCACCAGATTTCATTACAAATGGTTGTGGTTACTGGGGATTGAACTCAGTGTGCTCTTAACCTCTGAACCATCTCTCCAGCCCACATTGGTGTTGTTGAGTGGTATTAGAAACAGTCTGCAATTCAAATGATCAGGACGTTATCGGCCGCTAAGCTCCCACCCTGTCCCTGACTCACAGAATGCACTCTTAAACAAGGTCTAATAAAATGTCCAGGCTTTGGCTGAATACTCTTGGTACCAGGCTTGGAAAGAGAACCCCAACAGGCAACAGCTCCCAACATCCAGCCGCCAGGTGAGCTGAGGAAACAGGTATGGGGATTCAGGTGGACTGGATGGTAGTGGTAGTCATGGGGGTGGGGTGAGATGGGGGTTGTGGGGGTGTTACATGCAAAACTTTAACTGCCCAAACAAGTGTCATTCCTGAATTGGGAATGAGGACTAGAGAGGAAAGAATCCTTGAGTTCTCCAAAGCATTTGGTAAAAGCTTTTGGTTGCTTACATAGTTTGCCTTAACACATTTCTAACAGTTCGCTACTGCTGGTGTAAAATGCTCTTCAGGGTATATACAATTTCTGAGAGCTTTCAGATGTTCTCTGGGGGCAAGTTTAATTAAGAACACAGAAGGCGTGGCTGGAGAACACCATCTCGTGTTTAAATGAGACTATGGTTTCCTTCAGGACTGGCAACGATGTCGACCCTCAATTATTCTGGTGGCCACAGGGAAGGTGAGGTGTATCTTTGTGTGCATGTATGTGCGGGGTATGTGCATTGTTTGTGCACATGTACCCATGTGCATGCTATTGTGTACATGCATGTAGAGGGTATGTGCATGCATGTGTGTACATGTATGTGTAAGGTATGTGCATTGTTTGTGCCCATGTATTCATGTGCATGCTATTGTGTAGATGCATGAGGAGGGTATGCGCATGCTTGTGTGTGCATGTATATGAGGGTATTTGCATTGTTTGTGCACATATATCCATGTGCAGGTATGTGTGGAGGCCAGATGTTAATATCAAATGTCTTTCTTCATAACTTTTTTTTTTTAATAAAATCTCTCACTGAGCCCAGAACTCACTGATTGGCTTAGGTAAGCTGGCCTGTGAATTCTGAGGACCTGCTTGTCTCCATGACCTGTCTCATCACTAGGGTTACAGAGATGCACCGTCAAACACAGTCTGTTTCATTTTAAATTGTCTGTATATAGGTGTTTGCTTGCATGTATGTCTGTGCCCCAAGTGAATGCCCAGTTCATGGACCAAGTCCATGGAGGCCAGAGGAAGGCATTGGATTCCTGGAACTGAAGTTACAGATGGTTGTAAACCACCATATGGGTGCCAGGAACTGAACCTGGGTCTTCTGGAAGAGCAGCAAGTGGTTTTAACCACTGGGTCACCTCCTGCCTCCATACTCAACTTCATACAGATGCTGGAGATCTCAACTCGGGCCCTCAGCTTGTGTGCCAAGCACTTGGCCACCATCTCCCATTCCCAGCAAGGTTTATCATTAAGTATTTTTTCTAAGCTCATCAAGCTATTATGAAGATTATGATCAGTTTGTAGGTTCCCCTAAATTGTGAATCATGAAGAAGCCCACTTTCTTACTAGAGTTCCTCATAAAATAACCATTTTTCTCTTACCACAGGAATGGCTTATGGGCTGTTTTGGGCCAGTCCTGTGCCTTTACACAGCAGAAATGCAATACACCTTTGCCCAGTGTAAACTTGCAGAGGAAAACACAAATCCCATCCTGCCTCTGGAGTCCCAACCACCTTCCTCTCTACTCTGTGTAAGCAAAGAGATCCCCAGAAGCGCGCAGCAGAGGAAAATGGGCAGGAGGCTCAGGGGTGGAGCTGCCCCACTATCTCTGATCCCAGCTGTAGGGCCTTCAGTCTTGAGTTGTAAGCAAGATAGGATCTTCCCATTCACTCTCAACACTGGTACAGCACACAGCATTCTGAAAACAAAGACATCGAATGCGGGGCAGGTCAACATGAGCTTGTTCCTCAGACTAATGTTTCCTATGAAGTATGGTGTTTGTAGGCTCTGCAATTGAATTGGAAATGGGGGATAATTCTGAAGATAAAATACATCGGATTTTATGGATAACATTAAAATAGTTCTTCCTATTCATGGTTATTTATAGACATTATTAGCAAACACCCAAAACCCTGCAAGATAAGCAACAATTTTCATTTCCTAAGTGGGGAGGCTGAGTCCCTGTACAGTTTTGCAACTGCTCTTACCAGGCCTAAATCTGTGTCTTTCCAATTCATCACAATAATGCTGGTAAGATTCTATCTAGAAGCACACACATGCTCCATAATATCGCTCCCACAACCTACGCAGAGAGCTATGCTAGTACATGGCCTCGAAGGACGACTGGAGTATCAGGTGTTAGCTCTGTTCATAAGGGCTGGGCGAGGCATCTGGCCATCTGAATTCCATTATCCTCCCTTGCCAGACAGCAAACACAATGACCTACTTCGCCAGCCTCTGAGAAGTAACCATTACAAAGGGTGCAGCAAAGACGAAGCCCTTTGGTTATGACACTAGTAAGCAATGGGTCTGTGCAACCTGGCTGCTCTTTCTGACCCAAACCCAGAACATGGGAAAACAGCTGGGCCTCATGCTTCCTCCAGCTCCCCCAAGTAGATTCCTGTAAGTGAAAACTCCCTTTGAAACCCCTGGGATTCTATCTGGAGAGAAAACACAGGAAAATGTGTCAAGCTGCAGCTCGACATCTTGGCCAAGCAATTTATATCCAGTATTATTAATCACCCGTTCCTCCTGCCGTTAGCCAAACCTGAAACGAAAGGGGCAGGATCCTAATTCGTTAATCTCTCCTCTCACCAGGCTCATGGAACTTGGAGCAATGTTGAAATACAGGCAGTGGAAATAGGTTTCGTGAGTCTCAGCAAGTTTCACCCGCCATTGTTTCCTAGGAGGAGCAGGCAAGAGTCACACTAAGCTCTCCTCTGCCAATGCTACTTAAAAAGACAAATGCAACACTTACTGTTCGGGGTTCAACAGGCCAAGTCCAAAGTCACGGGAATGGTGGCTCTTCCTTTCAAGCACACCATATGCTCTTGGTGGAGGCAGAGCTCACTGGGCTGTTATTAATAACTGGCTTAGAGTGTTAGGCAGACACATGAGCCCGTCTGTCATGGGAGGAGAGTGGAAGGGAACTGACGGGCACAGGTGGGATGAACTGTAACAAAAATATTACACAGAAGCTCAAGCAAGCCCCTAGGCAGGGATGGCTTCCTCCTCCATCCATAGGTCCTCATGTTAGCAGTTTCCAAAATATTAACAAGCAATCAAAAGCTTCTTGCTGAGAGCGCAAGGCTTAGCAAATACTGAATGACCTTTGCTCTTCCACGCTCCCTTTCTATGGGGACCTGGGCTTTTATTGCTTTAGTTTTTACTTATGAGTATGCGTCTCTGTATGTGTGTAATGCCACATGTATATGGGTGCCTAAGAAGGCCAGATTTGTTGGAGCTCTAATACCACATGTGGATTCGGGGAAACTCTATTTTTAATTCCTCCATGGTCAAACGATATCAAGCGGATTTTAAAATGTCTAGTATTGATCTTGATCTTGAGTTCGTATCTCTGTGTGGGATTGTGTGGTAAGGTTTTCATTCCTCAGACCAGTGCTTCTCAATCTGTGGAGCATGATCCCTTTGGGGTCACATATCACGCATAACAGATATTTACAGTGGTTTATAACTCTAGAAAAATTACACTTATGAAGTATCAATAGAAATTTTATGGTTGGGGGTCACCACAACATGAGGAAACTGTATTAAAGGGTCACAGCGTTAGGAAGGTTGAGAATCGCTGCCTTAAACTGTCCACTATTTTGAGACTATGTCTCTCACTGACCTGGAACCTGACAAGTATCCGAGGCCAGCTATGGAGCCTCAGTGACCCACCCGTCTCTGCCTCCCCAGTGCTGGGAATGCATGTACTGTCACTACACCTGACTTTTTAATGTGCATCATGGACATGGAACTTCAGGTCTCCATATTTGCCTGGCAAGTACTCTCCTGACTCATCTCCTCAGCTCTGGTATGGATTGCTTGAAGTTTGTTTCCTCTCCAAAACAATTTTAAAATCATATTATAGTTGTTTGGGGATGAGATAAGTAGATCTTGGGGTGACACCATATCCCCAAAACAACCTGCAAAACTGATGTGGTCTGATAGAAAGAGTAGAATGTAGCTTCTGGCTTCAGGGATGCTCTTCTTTTGAAAATCTCTATTTCAAAAATTTCCAGATGGTCCCTCTGAGCCCCTCCCTCATACTGAACATCAAGTTATCCAGATCATTGGGGGAGCAGCTTAGACCAAGTTCCACTGAAGACAGTTGTTGTCTTGAGTGTTAAAGGAGAAGTGGCATTTACCTAACAGTGACTGCAGTATGTAACTGTACTGTGGCCATCTTTGTGGCAGGGCTCACTGGCTATCTCATTCTTAACCCTAGCTTGAACCCCATAGTTAGTTTGGCTGCATTTGGAGTCACCTAGGAGACACACTTCTGGCATGTCTGTAAGAGAGTCTCCACAGAGATTTACCTGAGGAGGGAAGAACCTTCTTTAAGAGGGGGACAACATGCCATGGGTACGATGTACCAGACTGGGAACAAAGAAAAAAATAAAAGCAAGCTGAACACTAGCAGTCAGGTCTCTGTGTCATCATTGTGAACTCATTGTGACCAGTTATCTCATAACCTTTCTGCCATGATTTCCCAACCATGAAGGACTGGATCCTTTAGCCTAGAGAAACAACAAAACCTTTCCTTAAATTCATTTTGTCAACTGTGTGGGGTTTTTTGTTGTTTTTTTGTTTTTCGCTTTTGTCCCAAAACAAACTCTGTCCAACTAGATACTGGTGAGACAGGAGTGATTGCTGGTTGAGTAAATATGTGGGGGCTTCCAATTTCAACTACCCACACTGTGATTTAATGTGGGGAGCCCTGTTGTATGTTGTAGATATGTGTTGCTTTCATTGGTTGATGAATAATGCTGTTTTGGTGTATGGCAGGGCAGAATATAGCTAGGTGGGAAAGCCAAACTGAATACAGGGAGAAAGAAGGTGGAGTCTGGGAGACATCAGCAGCCATTGGAGAATCCAGACGTGAGTTAACAAGTCATGAGCCTCATGGTAAAATATAGAATAATAAAAACTGGTTAATTTAAGGTGTAAGAGCTAGTTAATAATGAGCCTGAGTTCACAGGTCAAACAGTTTGCAATTAATATTAAGGCTCAGAGTGGTTATTTGGGAATTGGCTGGCAGGTGAGAATCCTCCAGTTACAATGATTGGCTTAGCATTTATGAGTAGCTACTGGCTGTATGTGTATATGGCTGTGTTAATGTAAGATGGGGCAAACAATCAGGTGATTCTGTTGCCAGCACACATACCAACACACCATTTATCAAACCTAACTGTGATAGGTCAGTCAGTCCATGTAGCCTCTAGAAAACTAGGCAAACTTATACATTTTGCTTCTAGCATCCGTTATTGTTGCCAGGGACAACTCTTTTTATTTCTTAAATTTCCCGAAAAGAAGCATCAGAAATACAAAATATTATATACAATGAAAGCTATTTTTCTATTTTAAAAAAAATGATTTATTTGCATTGGTGTTTGTCTCTATGTGCATCTCTATAAGGGAGTTGGATCCCCGGAACTGGTAGCACAGACAGTTGTGAGCTGCCATGTGGGGCTTTAATTGAATCCAGGTCCTCTGGAAGAGCAGTCAGTGCTCTTAACTGCTGAGCCATTTTCCCAGCCCATGAACGCTGTTTTCATGTTTTCCCCTGATATCATTTAAAGAAGTTAATTATGTAATAATATGCTTGATGAGTGATGAGTCAGGGAACCTTCTAAGAAAACCAAGCAAATCCTCGGTGAAATCTGAGGCCCAACCTACTCCTTCCTCATGGACCTAGCTTCCTCTTCTTGGGGACCTCAGAGATGCAGAAAGGAAGCTCTAGCGGGTGTCCCTTGACAGTCATGTCAGATCTGGAGGCTTTGCTCTGCTCATGTTCCTCCATAGAATTCTCAGGACCTTGGGCAGCAGGAGCCTCCACTGGAGGAAGAGAGACTGGCCTACTGCAGATAGATGATTCGCCAAATGCAGTAAATGAATGCCTTTCACGGTAATATTTACCAGGAAACTAATGCGCTGCCCTTAATCAACCTCACATACACACACACACACACCCCAGAGAGATCGTCTTTGGGATAAGTACATAGAGGAACTAAAGAAGAATGTCAATGGAAGGCTGTTGCCTTCTGTCCTGTTTGGCTCAATCTGGGCCCCGTTATGATGTCTGTGCCCATTGTAGGGGATCTTCTGTGGCTGATGCAGCTGTGGGCCCCAGAGATGGGGAGTTTTTGTCAGTTCTTAGATATGAATGACAGTCCTCCCACCTATACAGTGGGGACTTGGCAACTTAATCTTAAAAGTCAAAGCATCCCACAGAAGACAATACAAGATGAATATAGTGTGCTTTCTTTTCTGCCCTTTCCTCTTGTGTGATGGAGCCTTCATCTTACCATGAATCCTATGCTGACCTCAAACTCTTAGCCTCCTGCCTCAGCCTTCCAAGGGCTGGGATTACAGGTGTCTATCACCACACACAGCCTAGAACTAAGGGAATTATTTCTTTGTGTGGTCTCAGAGGATGGTGGTTAGGGTTGCAATGTAGCTGTGCCAACCTTGAATTAATGATATTTCTGCCTCTATAAATTAATTCTTCTTCTAGCTGCTGCTGCTTTACCAATAACATCTTTCAAAAGCAATTTAAGAACAGAAGGGGCTTTCTGAGCTCTTAATCTAAAGGTGGGTATAGCCCATCATGGAGGGTATGTCATGACCACAGGCATTGTGTGGCGGCTGGTCATACTGTGTCCACAGTCAGGAAGCAGAGACAGATGTCCGCTAGCACCCCACTTCCTCCTTTTTACTCACTTCAGAACCTCAGGCCACAGCACCCTGCCACCTACATTCAAGATACGTCCTTCTGAAGTTAAACGTCTCTGGGAACACCCTCACAGACACACCCGGAAGTGCACTTCCATGGCGATTCTAAATCCAACCAAGTTCAGTGACAGTTCCCAAGCTTTGGCATGACCAGTGGGCACCGTGACACCCAGGAAGAAAGACAGAAACACTCTAAAAGGTGATTATCACTTTCATCTGCAATATTCCTATGTCAGTGCCAGGAAAATAAGGTCACCGCTGAAGAAGGCATGATTTTATGTTTATGTGCAAGTTCATAAAATGAAAACATATTCCAGAAGCTCCATTGGCTGCTAGCTTGGGTCTGGAAAGTCACCGAACACAGGTGTATATAATTGTTCTCAGCTTCAGTTGCAGACAATCATCGTTCAGGGTGATACTTACCCTCCCACCACCTGATGGCAAAGACAAGGCTACAGATCTAGAGAGGCCACATCACTCATCCAAAGCCACAGGTGTACGAGCCCGCACGCTTTGGTAGCAGACATTCTGGTTCCAAGACCATGTTCTGAATCCCGTGCTCTCAAAATGGACAGGGATGGCCGTGGCAAAAGCGTGCCATCTTGGTGGTAAAATGGAAGGGAGGGGAAATAGGCAGGGGAGGATGGAGACAGAGGAGTCATGCCTAGAGCCAAATGCATGGGGTAATCTGGTGTTTCTGGAACCAGAACCACGGATGCCAGACCCTGTTGAAATGGAAGCCTCACAATACAAGTTGGCGCTCGGCATAGACGAGCATGAGCCATGCTTCATGGGTAGATTTCCCCTTCAGACACATAACCTGGCCAATCTAAGCCTGACAAGAAATCCACTGGTCCTCCACAAATAAACAAAAGGTTAACTCAGGACACAGGCTCTTAAACATTCAAGGTTAAACCTGGGTCCCCTCCCTTCTTCTTCCAGTCTCAAAGTGTGTGTGTGTGTGTGTGTGTGTGTGTGTGTAGGGGAGCGGGGCTGTATAACGAGGCCAGTAGCATGAGTAGCTTTTCCTCTCTCTGAGTGGCAGTGAAATTTATACATCAACTAAGGTCCTTATTGCCAATTTAAAAGCAACCGTTTTCCCCAAAGCACAAACAGAGACTATCATAAAAATAACACTTACTGTTTAATTGTTTTACGAGCACATCCACGCCTTCCTGCCTGGGCTGTTCAACTTGCCCTCCGTAAAACAGTGCTGATAAAGGTCTTAAAGGTGAGGGAAGCCAAGTTTTCTTCAGATTACGTGGCAGAATGCGATTTAAGAACTTGGCTGGAGACCTGGGTACTGGTTGAATCCAAAGAAACCTTTGCTCTGATTTAGACTTCAGCCAGCCCCATAGACTAACATGTTCTGCCCTGTGGACAGCGAGAACAGCGGACTGTGGATTTCTGTGCCTCAGGGTTCTTCACTTTTAGTTTGATAAGCCATTGCGTTTAAGAACCAAGATGATCCGGGCGGTGGTGGCACAGGCCTTTAATCTGAGCACTTGGTGGTGGGGGTGGGGGCTACAGGCAAGTGAGATCTCTGTGGAGTTCAAGACCAGCCTGATCTATAAAATGAGCTCCAGGACAGCAAGGGCGACGCAGTGAAATCCTGTCTTAAAAATCCAAAACAAACAAACAAAACAAAACAAAAAAACAAACAAAAACCAAACCAAGATGAAAGAACCAGGGCTCAGAATGTCAAAGTTGTGCTGCCATGGGCTGGGGAGGTGGCCCATTGCGGGAAGTACTTGAGGCACGAGCGTTAAGAACCTGAGCTTGAATTCCCAAAATGAATGGTCAGACATAGTAGTACATCTGTCTGTGACTCCAAAACTCCCCTGAAATGATGGGAGGCAGGAAAGGGATCTGCAGCTTCTCACATGATAGCTAACCTGGGTACACAGTGGGAAAGAAAAAACCAGTAAGAGACCTTAACAAGTCTTAAAATGGAAGGTTTGGAACAATAATAGCAAGGTTGTGTCCTGACCTCCACATACACGGGGAGAGAGTTGATTTAAAGGAACGTGCTGTTTACACGATGTGGCCAGTTAGCAAACATTTTCATGGTATTATTCTGAATAATATGACCTGGGGATAGTGACAAGGTGGCAGAATATGTTACAAGTGTCCAATGTGGTCAGCAGAGCACTAAGTGTATCCTGGTACACTTGGGTCTGGAAAAATCACTGAGCACAGGTGTATATCACCATTCTCAGCTTCAGCCGCAGACAAGCGTCACCCAGGGTGACCGCGCATCCCACCTCGACTGTTTTTGCCCATTAAGTGGCTAAGATCGTGTTTCTGGAACCAGTCTTTGTCCTTGCCCATTGATCCCAGGCAAGTCATATGAAGTCTGTGAAACCCAAGACAGAGAGAGGGGTGAGGAGCAGCCACCTCCATCTAGAACATCCAACACGGGACTGCTAAGAGGAAAAGATCGCCCACCTGAGTTCCTCCCACTGTTAACTAATGTTCCTGCCTGTATGGCTTCCGGGCTCCTGTCCAGGCTGAAGCACAGGGTGGTGGCAAGGGAAGACAAAGGCAGCAAGGTGGAAAACCGAGTGTGAAAAATACACTTGAACAAAAACACAGTCAGAGGGCTGGAGAGATGGCTCAGTGGCTAAGAGCATTGGCTGGTTGTCCAGAGGACCTGGGTTCAATTCCCAGCACCCACATGGCAGCTCACAACTGTAACTCAGGTTCCAGTGGGTCTGACTTCCTCATGCACACATGCAGGTCAAACAAAAATGCACATAAAATAAAAAAAAAAAAACCACAAGAGAGTGACAGGTTAGCTCTTGGTGCACGAGACGCTTTCCACATGACAGCTGTCTCAGGGTCCTGAGATTCCCAAGAGAGTCTCACTCGGCCGCATGCCTTCCTCCACATCCATTTCATGCTTGCTTCAAGCCTTTAGCTGTGCTTGGGCTGTGAGTTTCCCACATAAATCACTGCGGCTCCCCCTCCCTTCTCTGGCCCTGCCCTGTGAGGGAATCGCCAAGCACCAAAGGTCATAGCATGCCCAGACTTCTTAAGACCATGGTGGTCCACATTGTCGTCGACAAAGTTCAAGCTTGACAACAGGACAGGGAAGTCACAAACCGACCAAACACGCTCCCCAATGCAAAAATCATGGTGAAAGAAGTTTCAGATTTGCTGTTGGACTTCAGTCACAGACACTGTGGTCACATGTGGCCTGTGGGCTAAAGGATGGACATGCATGCTGGAGAACAAAGCCTC